>NW_021941229.1:15198493-15525694 GCF_902148845.1 Salarias fasciatus | reverse complement strand
TTGTCAGTTATTTTATTCAAATCTTAGAGCTTTTTTTGTACACCTTTAAGTCTGAGTGCTGAAAGTGTCAGTCAAGAGTTGCCAAAAATCTCTTAAGTACAGATGTTCAGTTTGACCTTGATGCTGAGAAAAATGTTGCTTCCTCAGAGCTTAACAGGGATTATAGCCTTATTCCTGATCAGTGTTTATATTATGATGACAGCTTCCTTCACAGTCAGTGACTCACCAGCTTATAAGATGATTAATAATAATAGTAATAATAATAAAGATGATGATTAAAAAAAAAATGCATATGCGACCATATACGACTACTCAGCTGTGAATAGAACCGATCTCGTCCTGTGCTCCGGCCTTTGTGGTGTTCAGGTGACCGGGGTGGTGGAGGACAGAGAGGGCACAGCCCATTACATCCTGTCAGGGACCTGGGACGACAAGATGGAGAGCGCTAAAGTGGTGGACAGCAGCCAAGGCTGCGGTGGCTCTGAGGGCAAACAGAAGACTGTGTATCAGACTCTGCAGCCCAAGCTGCTCTGGAAGAAATATCCCCTCCCGTATGTGTGGCGTATTCAACTATTTCTCTAGCATCTCAGTGACCCGATATGCCATTTCAACCTTGTCATCTTTGCCATTTGCGTGGCCATATTGTCTTTCCCCCTCTGTCCCTCCCCAGAGACAATGCGGAGAACATGCACTTTTTCTCCTCCCTGGCTCTCACCCTGAATGAGCCGGAAGAGGGTGTCGCGCCACGGACAGTCGTCTCCGACCCGACCAGCGGCTGATGGAGGCCGGTCTGTGGGACGAAGCAAACAGCCAAAAGCAGCGTTTAGGAGTGTCAGAGGCTGGAGCGAAAAGAAGGGAGACAAGCCAATCAGGCTCTGGAGGAAGGTGAGTGCACTTATCAAAGGTCACAGAGATCCCGACTCAATTACTATTCAAGTTCAAACTGTTGCTTACCTGCCTATGTTGCAGTGGTTGGAGAACAGTTCACTTTCACAGAAATTTTGATTCTGTTCCACAAGGGCAAGACATCGAAGGATACCAGCCGCTGTGGTTTGAGAAGAGGACAGAGGACTCGACGGGAGAGAGCACCTACGTCTACAAAGGCGGCTACTGGGAGGCTAAAGAAAGACAAGACTGGAGCCAGTGTCCGCAGATCTTCTAGGACGAAATGTCGCTCGCACCGCGGCATCAGATAGGCTGAGTGCTTCCCCGTGACGTGAACATACTCAGAATCAATGACGTGCATGTGTGTGAGCGAGTCAGAAATCCACCACAAGAAGTCCTGCTTTCACTTTGTAATTTCCTTGCTTTCTGCTCTGATATACCCGCGTCTCCTGAATGCATGGCCTCAGTGTGTGTGTGCGTGCTTCAAGAAAGTAGAAAATGAATTTATGAGACTGTAAAGACTCCCTGCGTGCTTGTGGGCGTGAGTGTGTGTGTGTATAGGCGTTACAGAAAAAGCGTGTTACTCTGGAACACACTTCACCATGTGTGAAGGGGGATAACTTGGAGGCAAGGAGTGCAACGTATGCTTTGGTACAATCTCTGACTGTCGTGTTCTCCGTGGAGCTGGAACAACTTGTTCCTTTGCGGGGCTTTGGCAGAGACACCCGGACCGAAGAAACACACAGTGGCTCTAAAGCCTTCTTCTGTGCAAAAACGCTTTCTCAGCAAGACCGTACCGGTTGATCTCCCCTGATACTTGGGCATTTTTTTACTCTTTTTCTTAACAAAATGCACAAACTGTATCTCGAGGGTTTTACATGTAGTGTCTGACCAATACAAGGCCATGAAACCTGAAGTACATGCTATATAATGTCTTTGGATGAACAACGAACTGAAAACGCTTGCTGTTTTACAGATAATCTTTCCTTCTCCCAGAACTTTGAAGTTATGCCTGGGGTTTGATTCAAGAAATACTCCAACAGCTTTAAAGAATTACACCAGTTCACCAGTAACAAAGCACAACACTCCCTGTGGACGCTGTCTTTCTCTGGAGGAATTATTGAGTAATCTCAGAATGGAGCAGACAGGCTGTGCAGCTAAACAGCAGTGCCGGGGAAATCTAATAACACTGTCGAGATGCATTATGGGAAATGGAGGAAGTAGCCTTTTTAGAGGATGATCTACTGTATAGCAAGAACGACACATCTGAAGATAGCTGCTTCTGTTGAATTTTTTTTAATCTTATTTCTGTAATGATTTTTTGAAATCACGAAACTTTGCGAAAGGTCAGTAGTCCCTGTGGAAGATGGAATTTCCTCTCAGAGATCTGCTTCCACTGAAGCAGAAATCTGGGATTTTCCTCAACAAGGGAATATATTGGTGCTTGATGGTAATTTTAGCCTTAATTATATAATGATAGATAATTCCCCATTAAGTACAACATCAAAACGAGGGATTTTGTACAGATTATAGTAATCTGGTAGGTATTTACTCAAGGAGACTTATAGTACGTGAACAATTTGGAAGTTTTTGTAATAACTTTACACAGCATTTCAGGGATTATCATCTTGATAAGTAGCAACAAGTTGTTTCCAACAATTAAAAAACTGTTACAAATGGTTAGCGTTAGTATGGTACTTCAGTACTAAAGATTTTATATCTTTGCATATGTCAGCATTCGGCAATAACACAAGCTGCACAGTCACATGAGAAACAAAAAAGAGCAGTTTGTTCCAACCAAAAGCTTGGGCATTTCATGAATGATAACCATGGGAAAACTCTGATTTATAACCATTTGCTTAAAGCCAGAAAACAGCTGAGGGAAGGCTTAATGCTAAGGGTTTTGTGTTCAAGTAAGCACTTATGTACAGTAGTAGTAAATACGTACACCTCTATAACCGATAATAACCTGTTTTTTTTATAGCTTATTGTGGTACAACCAGGCATGAAGCACATGTATGACTGCCTGGTTGTTTTATTGCCTGTACAAAGCAAGATTATATTAGATATAGGATTATTTCATTTACACTCACCACAAAAAAAAAAAAAATCATTTCACATTACTTGAATATTCAAACCTAATCTCTGTTTGTGTATACATAATTCTAAATGAGTCCTGAGTAGATACCAGTTAACAACATGTTGAAAGATGCATTATATAATATCTATGAGACAAATAAGATGTTCAAATCAAGCACAATTTCGTGTTGACCTATTAATACATGCTACATAAATCAACGGTTTTCATAGCAAAATATAGAGCTATGCATGGTTTTAAAGTGCTCGCGCACTCCTGTAGTGAGAAGCCTCATCACCTAGCTACTTGTGTGTGAGTTCTTACTGAGACATGATGTGAATTCACCTTCTGTGCCCAATTACCTCAGAAATTTTACATTTTTGAGCTGAAATAAAAACTTAAACCTCACATTGTGTTGTGTTTTACTTTATAGCTTTTTATGTTTTTTCCCAATATGGTAGATTCATTTGCCTTCCACATTAGAATATTCAATATGAGGAGCTAAATCCAGCTGAGGGCAGGTTACACAGTGAACAGGCCGCCACTCCATCGCTGGTTTTTGCCCTTTGACAGATAGGAAACTCACAATCTACCAAAAATGCACAAGAAGATCATGCAAACTCCAGACTGAAAGACCCCCAAACTTGACCTGGACTCATTTCAGCTTCACAGACATGAAAGAGTAAAGATTTCCACAAGTGAAATAGAATTATATCCACTGTAAAAATACAAAAATAAAATGTACAAAGCAAGTAAAAAAAGACAGAAATGGCAAAACAAATATAAAACTTGCATAAAGCAGAGGCCAGGCTTCCGTAGTGGTGATGGTATGTAATAAGATATTTAAAAAGTATTTTTTCTCATTTCGCTTGATTGATGCTGTTTACAACTTTGTTGAATACCTCAATGAAAAAAAGCAGATGCTTAAGAAAAAGATGGAATGAAATGAGACTTTTCAGTCTAACATAAATGTTGTAAATGGAGAATGAAAAGTTGCAACAGTGACAGATGACAGGTAATAATAGATAATTTGGTGAGAAGTTCTGAGAGTAGTAACACAAATTAGTACTAAATTACATACAAACAAAGATGCTGTGTTCGTATATAGCAATATGTGGTATATTTAATTCAATTCAACTTCATTTATATAGTGCCATTTACAACACAGCCATTTCTTGATACTTTTACAGAGGATAAACCCAACAATTCCACCTGAGCAAATTTACTGTATATACTGCATAATTCATACAGATAGAAAGAACAAAAGAACATTAAGAAAAAAAGAAACCAAAACAAACAAAAGCACCTCTAATTTCAAAATCTATAGAAATAAATACAAAATGTATTACAAGTCAATAAACAGCATTTACACCTTTCAAGTTCAGTCTGAATAGTAAATAAACAGTTTTTAAACTGCCTCTGAGTTTAGGACTTGGTTCCCACTGTGGTCCCGCCTGGAAATTTCTCCCAAAACACCCACAAAGAAACGATAAGCAGCGGTAAAGTGTTTGTCGGGGTGTGTGTGTGTGTGTGTGTGTGGGGGGTGGGGGGGGGGGGGGGGGGGACTCTTCTCCGCGGTGTTTGCCCGGAGGCTGACTGCACTGCAGGTCCGCCTGTGCGTAAAGGTCGCTCCATTCAGTTCGCGAGCGGCGTCGCCCTTTAAATAAACCGTCCTGTGGCTCCGGACCGCGTCCTCCACTCGGCTGACAGCGGCGGTGACCCACCGACGGAGCGTTCAGGGATGCTACCAGTGCTCGGAGGACAAGGTAAATGACAACAACGCCAACTAGGTCAACTTGTTGTGGCGACATGTCGCGTGTCGTGTGCGCGCGCCGCCGAGGAGATGCCCGTCCGGAAGACACACGGCTTGTTTTTGTTTTGAAGCTAAACCGCGGAGCAGCAGCGCTACCTGCCGCGGCGGATGCTAGCAGCTAGCCGACAGCTAGCAGCTGCGTGGTGTCAGGTGGCGGCGGCGGCTCTCTCCGGAGGTCGGTTAAATAAACCTCCGTCTGAAATGATGGCCGCGGTGTCGGTGCGACGGTGTGTTTTGGTTTGAGTGAAGCGAAGCCGACCGCACGGTGTCCTGCCCGGGGAGTTCGTACTGGATGACAGGGCTTCCCTCCGCTTCGCCGGTCAGAGGAGTCACAAGACCCGCGGCTGGCAGTGAAGTAAGCGGCTATATAAAGCCAGGATGGAGGGGGGAAACTCAGCCGCTGAGCCGTTTTCGTAAGATTTGGTTACAAGCAGCACGGCCAGTACCCGGGTTACTCTGTTTTGGTGCAGCACACCTCCCCGTCACTGCCAGTTCGTTGCTGCATGTCGCATCATAACCAATCGCGAAGAAGGCGCGGGCTGTTTTTTTTCTTCTTTCTCTATTACCGGCCCGCCCTGAACAGATCTGCTCTCCTTCCTCCTCCTTCGCCTCCGCCTGTCTCTCCTGCACGCAGCCATATGTCATTTCAGCCAGCGCCGGGTGTGTACACAACCAGGAAAAATAGAAACACGTGTCTATAGGCGGTGCTGAGGCACAACAAAGCCAGCCGTGCAGGAGGGACGACCGCGGCTCCTTCTCGCTCTTAAACTTCTTCCACGTCGTCTTCAAAGTTTTTTTTTATTCTGGAGATGAGCGTTTCGGATTCAACATGTGCTTTCCTTCCAGAGAGGACCATGATAAGAACATGATCAGCGCCGATGGCTTCTCTAAATGCGTGGCGACCCTGCGAGAGACGAGCAGGAGGAGACCACCTGCTGAGATGCTCCATCTGCTGTCGGCTGTCATCGTCTGGCTGGTGACAGGCACGACCATCTCCAGCCTCAACAAATGGATTTTTGCCGTGTACAACTTCAGGTACCCGCTGCTGTCGGCGCTGCACATGCTGACGGCCATCGTGGTGGACTATGGGTTGATCAAACTGAGGGTGATCCGGCACAGAGGGGCAGGAGAGCAAGATCTGACCCCCAGCGCCAAGTGTAAGGTGTTCCTGTTGAGTCTGACGTTTTGTGCCAGCATCGCCTTCGGGAACATGGGTCTGAACTATGTCCAGCTGTCATTTGCGCAAATGATCTATACTACAACCCCGCTGTTCACGCTGGCCATCTCCACGCTCATCTTGGGGAAGCAGCACCACATCCTCAAGTACACCGCCATGATGCCCATCTGCTTGGGGGCGTCTTTCAGCATCATGGGCGAGGTGCAGTTCGACCAGACCGGCTGCTTCTTTTGTGTTCGCAGCGACAATGCTGAGAGGCGTCAAGTCCATTCAGCAGAGTGAGTACATGCTCTAAGCAATCTCTTCGGTGATGTTGTTTTTCAGCTTTAAAAGTTTTTTTTCCTGTGAGCTGAAACTTTACTTCTATGTCACACCGCTGACGTCGGCGAGCATGACTGTGTTTTCCCCTCACAGACACCGCAGCGGTTTCTCGTCTGGAAGTTTCCTCCACTCAGTGACACACCCTCATATTACCGCGGAATGACACATTGGCATACTTTTTTGTTGCTTGGGAAACATAATAAAAACATTTGTGCCAGTTAGACTTTTAGCACATGTCCCATGGATTTTAAAGTGTTGTGTTTAAGCTGATCACCTTAAGAAATTTCTAGTGAATTACTTTTTCTGCAAACAGCATTTATAAAATCCACCAACAAACTGATAAACTGTTCATTTGGTCCCAGTAACACCGTCCTGTTTAGTTTTATTTCCTGTGGCATGTGGCGTAAATGTACTTATTCAAGGCATTTTTAGTTATTAAAGGCATAATGGCGCTGTGAGCCGTCACACCACCTCCCACTGTTTATCACTGGTTTGCAAACAAGAGCTGTGAGGTCGTTCTTTTAACACCTTTGCATATTTCCCTGCAACACCAGTTTGATTAGGTTTACTTTTTGCTTATAAGAAAACATAATCCTGATGTTCAACAGCAACGGTATGAAAACTGTTGGAAATTTTAAAACTTTGATTGAGTGGGTGTTGAATATTTCTCAGTTATGCAGTGTCAGCCAAGTTACTCTTGAGTTAGGTTGTTATAAGAAAACGTTATCACATGGTCAGTGACTTAAATCCAAAAATGATTTGATAAATACAAATGTGATTTGTTTTCTTGGCTTCTGTTAACTGGACTGCTATTCACTCTGCTTATAGATTACTAAAAGTTTCCAGATTCAACCCTAAATAAGTTTGGATTTAATTTAAAACATCTTCAAATAGGAAAAAAAGATCAAATATTCCTTTATGTACACCTATGATGAGGTTTCTGTGCCGAAGACTCACTGGAGATGAGTATAGTTTACTGAGTAGCATATCAAATAAAAGTATCCTTAATTCTTTCACCAGGAAAGCAAATACCGTGAGTCTCTGCACATAGCTGCAGTTTAAGTTAACGTCTGGGTAAAGAAGAACACTGTTTCCCTGAATTTCTGTCATGTGAGCGAGTCGTGCCACCGCTTCATGACCCCATTGTATCTCCATTATCTCATGTTCTCTGCTTTCACTAATGCATTAGTTGCATAAATGACTTAAAACCGTTTTTGCTGAAAACCGATTGTAACACAGGCGAGTGTTTGTGCGCGGCAGATTAGGTCTTTAACGTCATTAGGCTCCATAACATGGTTTTGGTCACAGGAGGGTGAAAAAAGCAAAGTGTTGGGTTTCTAAAAATATATAAAGTCTTGCTCTTTAATTTAGTTACGTGAGTCGGGATCAGATATTAGGATTGCTTACAGGAATGCAATGTTGCTTACTTTGTTCCTGGATGAGCAGAGGCAGGCTTGTGACCGCGGAGGTAATCGGTTCGAATCCCAGCGACGAACTTAGCAAGTTTGCTGAAGAGTTTATAACCCCGGCTTCGACCTTTGGCAAATAGACGTGTAAGAAGTGAAATGTGACTTGCGGTCAGATGTATAAACAAGATCCAGCAAATAAAGGTTGTTTTTAATCACCACTGAAACTTCATGTCCTGGGAAGCTGTCTCAAGTTTCAAGAAGCTATTTTTATTCTTTCTCACGTGTTGTTGTACAGTTTCCCTTATGTTTTTCTATTTTTTCTTGGTCAACCTCCAGTAGAGCATGACAGGTGCAGCGGCATATATTAGCAAACGGTGTGTTTAAAAACTGCAGCAGTCTTGAAGAATCTTAAATAATCAGTCAATTTGAAACAGTCTCACTGTGGCGGTTGTTGCGACCGTGAGAGGCGCCAGATTGATATCACTTTTCTGTGTATGTTATTTAGACTGTAAAAACACATCACCAGTGACTAGACCAGCGTCCTGTGAAGCAGCTCTGAACCCTAAACGCCACAACCAGAGACGATTGGTGTCACGAAGCTGGGCTAGATATCCTTCTTTAATGTTGACTTTCTGCTTCAGGCACTAACAGACGTTCTAGGATCTGATGAGAGCAACGTGACACGTGCGCTCATGTAGAATACTCCAAGACATTTACCACAGTCTTGATTTTACTTTTAGAGTTTAGAATTTACCTGATCGTATTCTAATCATCGTCAGAAAGTCAGGTTGTTATCCATCAAGAAACAAAAGTAAAGTCGTCCTTTTGCAAGTAATATAAAATGATTCAGGGTGAATAATGTATGAGTTAGTGTACTGGTACATTCAATAAACAAAAATGTGAACTTTAATCCAGTGTGTTTCAGCCTGCAGGACAGTAAACAACATATTCAGACACAAAGAACTCATTCTCTTCTGTGAAGATTCATATCTATATGCATGGAAGTCCAGAATCCATCTTCATGCACATAGTTTGCATGTGACTCAACAGGGATTTTCAGGAAAACATGGTTCTTATCTGTACGTACACTGCTTTGACAAGTATTGAAAACCATCTCATACATAAGCTACCGCTTGCAGGTTAAGTTAGGTGATTTGTTTTTGTGTTCAGTTTGAAATTCTCTTCAGTGTCTTCATGCCAGCTTCTGCTTGTTTACATTTCGCTCGTGTGCTGCGACCTCTGTGCATCGCAGCTTTCTCCTACAAGCCCGGGAAAGAAAAAAAAAAAAAAAACACAGAGCGGAACATTAATTTCCTCTCCGCTATCTTGAGGTTTCGCTGCATCTTTGTCCAGTTTTGCGTCCGCCACGGGCATTTCTGTTTCCTCAGGTATTTTAGCTCCGAGATGCAGAAACACGTTTTCTTCACCCACCTCTCGCTGCTTTACATAACCTACAGTGTGGTTGTGCACATGTTCAGAGTTCAGTGGTCGGTGATCACAGGTATAGAAATAAAACGGTTCTGTTATAATCTGCTGAAATTTCTTTTTTTTTTTTTTTTTAATTCAGGCATTTTGCTTCAAGAGGAGAAGATCAACTCCGTCTTCTTGCTCTACCTGATGTCCATTCCAAGCTTTTGCATCCTGGCCGTGGCCGCTCTGGCCCTGGAGAACTGGGCCGTGCTGGAGTCGCCGCTGCACTACGATCGCCACCTGTGGGTGTTCATCCTGCTCAGCTGCCTGGGCTCGGTCATGTACAATCTGGCCAGCTGCTGCGTCATCACGCTCACCTCGGCCGTCACCCTGCACATCCTGGGCAACCTGAGCGTGGTGGGCAACCTGCTGCTGTCCCAGCTGCTCTTCGGCAGTGAGCTGTCCGCCCTGAGCTGCGCCGGCGCCGTGCTCACGCTGTCCGGCATGCTCATCTACCAGAACTCGGAGTTCATCGTCGGCTACCTGGACGCGCGCAGAGCCAAAGCGAAAGGGTCCGGACAGGCGGAGTTTCTCGCCGCGGGCGGAGAAGACCCGGACGCAGCCAACACGCCTAGAAACACATATCATCAGCAAACATCGGAGGGGAAGCAGGAAGAAACTGGACTGAGGTGAAAGGATGATGGAGGGATTAAACAGCTGAAAGGTGATCAATAAACTCGTGCTCTTTGGTGTCATTAGGCGGGAGTGTGACCCGATCAAGCCAACGTCACTGACGAACTTTGTTAAGTTTCCCCACTGTGCCAATCGATGTCACTTCCGGTCACACCAAATTAAGTGGACAGAAAGGAAAAAGGCTGCCTTCGTCTGATTAATCCTGTCGGTTCTCTCCATTTGTAAATCACTCGTGTCGAAGACTCCTGGCGATATATGCATGCGTGAGCACACAGAACCGTCACTCATACTACTCCACTGTGAAAACGTTGTGGCGTCCAGAGGGCTGAAATCGACGTCTTGGGTGGATATTATCTACTGCGGTGAGCCTCATTCAGGAAGCGGCAGGTTTTAGATGCACCCTGCCTCCGGTCTGCACGGGCACAATTTATATTAAGAGATATATTTGTGGTACTGTTAGACGGCGATCACCCGGCCCTGTCGCGGCGAGGGGCTGGGGTTTTTGGCAGCTTCGTTTAGTTCTTGATGGTATGAACAGTAGGAAGCTTCGCCTGTGCGTTGAGGCAGACGTTACAACGGTGGACAAGTCGGCATGTCTGTGCGGTGACATGCCTGTTACCTACTGAAGCACATTTTTAATACGACACCACAGCTCCTGTGTTTTAAATTCCACGTGGCTTCCCACTCCCGAGTCCTAGATTTTGTTCTCATCCCAACCCGGAACGGCGGTCTCTGGAGAGACAGTCCAGTTGTGAACCTCGCATGCAGCGTTACCTCCATAATTGGGTTCACAAGTTCTCTAAGGAGTGTCACTTACTTTTAGCTTTCTAGTCCCAGGCGAAGTGACAAAGTGAAAAGGAGATTAAGCGGCTCTTTAAGGTCTCTTCCTCACTTGTTAGGCTTTGTCCTCACCTTCTGTGATGGTGACGTTGTTACAAAGTTGGCTCACTAGCTTGGCTTGGAAAAACAGATTCCTGCTGGACAGTGTATTTTTTTTCTTGTAAGAAAAAAATATTTTTATTTTATTTAGAAAGAAAGAAGAAAAAAAAAGAGATTACGGTATGTATTTGCTGCAAAATATTTATTATGTTCCAGGCCCAAGTAGTCACTGGTGTGTAACGCCCTAGGTATTGGTCATTCTGGGGAAAGATTCTATTTTTGCGCTCAACAGCTAAACAAACGGATCCCTGTTCTTTCTGGAGTTGTCCCCCACCCCAAAATTAACCAGACAGTCCCTCAAAGCGTCAGACAATATCCAAAACTCTCCTGCTACTGTGACAAAGAAAAAGATTTCTGAAGAGCAGAGTCGTCCCTCCAGAAATCCTGGATCTAACAGAGTGTTTGAGATCTATTTAATCTGCTAAATAGACTGAAAGAAGGGAGAATTCCAGCACTTGCGAGTTGTGAGTCAGAACCTGTTTTGAAGTTTTTTTGGTTCCTCTCTCTGCAAATAACATGAGATGTGGTCGTACAAAGTATTTGGAATAATTTACACGAACAGAAAAGATCGGGTAAAAACACTGCAAACAAGTCCCTCGTTGTTGTTTCTATATAACTTTCTTTCCACACAACATGAGATTCTGATCTTATTTGTTGAAAAGAATAGTTTATTGTTTTGTTATTTTTTGGGGGGGAGGGGGGCGTTGCATATTGAAAGAATTTAGTCAAAAAAAAGTATTTAAGAGGAACATTTCAAATGATGTTAACTATAATAACAATCAGAAAATAAACTGCAAATCACTCGTGGCTCAGTGTAAACACTGCAGAATGCCTGAACTCCTGCTGTCACAGATGCACACCCTTACATTATAATGGAGTTTTGTTCATGACCAGCTACTTGTGAGGTGATTTTATTTTATTATTTTTTATTTTTTGAGTCCCAGACTGTACCTTTTAAATTATGGGGGGTGTTTCATGACTTGTTCATGTGTGGTATGCCAAGCATTTTCTTTAAAGACTGATTTTTGCTTTGACTGGTTCTGTCCGTAAACATGATCGTTCCTCACATACAGTTTGAGCTCTCAAACTACACAACAGTTTTGACATTTGACGTGTTTATCATCGTAGTCTGCCATAAAATTAACTGCAAGTTCAATTTGATCTTTCACATGTTTTGTTTTAATGGTGCCAATCACAAAATGACCTTGTTTTTAATCCTCATGTCATCTTGCTTATCACTTCCTGGCTGACAGGAAATGGATAATGTATATGAGGTGGTTTTGTTTTTGAATTTAAAGTGTGCTTTTGTTGCTTTGGATGACTTCAGCTCCACATCGAAGATAATGTAAAGCAGGAAAAAAATCAGTTTGATCTTACTGAATACCTCAATTGTTAAATGGGATCTGTCATGTGTGCATTGGAAGAGGATTGAGGTCAATAATACAAGGAAGGTGCTGCATGATCGGTTTACTTTTTCAGTTATCAGAATAATCTTGTCACAGATGTCAACATATTTAAAAAAAAAGCCACGCCCTTTCTTTTTTATAGATATATAATCAGTTCAATGCTACCTGTTTGCTTGTTACGTTGAGCAGATTACAGATCTGGAGAAAAGCAACTGTTGCACTGACTAGGTACAAAACCGCTACCTTTAAAGGTTCCTGTGTATATACTGGTTTTGATTGTTTGCAAAGCTAGTGGGATGTAAATAGTTATTTTAATATATTTATGTATTTTATAGTCATATATGGCTGGTTGAAAATTGACTGGTTTAAAGAAACAAAACATTTGCCTCATGCCTTATTTGGACATACTGTAGATGGGGGGGGTTAAAGAGGGGGGGGCAGATTATATGGGATGGTACTTTGAAAGCTGCAGGTGCTTTTGTTCAGGGGAAAAGATGTGGATAACTCACTGTTACATGACCTGCAGTTGCTTGAAACCAACATCCTGACACAATAAACTAACAAAACTGAACACCTCATCACTGAGTCCCTTGTTTTTTGTTTTGTTTTGTTTTGTTTTTCTACACTGTTGTAATTCCAGCATCTTGTCTGTAGCAACTTCATCCAGAAAAATAATGTTAAAATGAATAGTAAACACACATCAACTCAAGGCCTTTGTATATTATTAACTTAGCCTTAATGACTCAATTCTGCCTCCTAACGCACAAAAGGGGAATTACATAGGTTTTATGCTGAACCTTTAGGTACTAGCATCGCTAAAAGCTGCAATGGTAAAATTTTAAAGGCATCTGGCACTAAATCCAATTCTTTCCATTCAGGACTTGATGGGGGAAAAAAAAAAAAAAGTCCTCCAAAACACAAAGATGCACTCTCACACTGGAGCCCATGAGAGAGTGAGGTCTAAAACCGATCAGCTGATTAAAAAAAAAATGCTGAAGTGAAAATGAGACAAAATTACAGTAGCTCAAATCATTAGCTACTGTAATGAGGGATTTGTGAAAACATGCACAACAGATTGATGGAGATAAATCTCTGATACAAGAACGATTTCAAATCATACTGAAAAGATATTTCATTTTGTGGAAATTTGTTCTGTTAAAAGAGCATCAAACGTCATGCCAGTGAGTGACCTTGGCCTCTTATTCCTGCTGAAATCACATTGACTTTAAGATCTTTGTGAAATCAGTTGAAAAACGTAGTTCTAAAATGATGAAAAATGGCTACTGAGTCTTAAGTGATTTCCTGAATTTAAACGTTGCCCCACCCAATAGTTTCTTTGTGCTTTTGCAGTTATATTTTAAGTTTAAACCCGTTCATCTGGCTACAGCCCGAACCAAACCTCAGTGACGTAGAAGATTTGCGCGCCTCATGCTGTCTCACATAAAGGACATTACTGACCCTCACCTGGACCCCCTGCTGAGCCAACAGGCCTGCAGACGATGCAGTGAACATGGCTCTGCACTTCACCTTACTGAAGGACAGCAGGCAGCATGTGAAGCTGGGAGAACTCCCCTCTAACTCCCAGACCATCAGCTCCCTCTTCAAAAAAACAAAACAACACAGCTCATAGTGTGCTGCTGTCCAGCATTTTGCAGTAGTCCTGAATATCCACCACTGGATGGAGCACTTCATTTGCTTTCTGGTGTCTGAGCTGTGTCTCTGAGTGCGCTCACTCTACAAACTCTGAGTAACCCTGCTGAAGCTGAAACTATTTGAGTGATGGTGTTTTTCTTCCAGATGTGCATGCTTCTGTCTGTCCCCGGGTGTAAGCGTCGTCCTCCAGTGTGGAGATTCCTTCCTCACTGTAAACAGTCTCAGCCTCATGCCTGAATAGGCAGTGAGTCTCACTTTTTTTGCCACTGTTAACCCTTTACAGCCCACCCTAACTTTTGTATCGAAAGCACACTCACACTGAGTGAGATCTATGGTCTAGATATTGAAAGTTATCCAGCAGACTGTCCAGTTAACTTTCACATGACGTCACCCACGATTCAGAGTGAAGGAGAGGAGAGACGCTTGCCATAAGGAGATGGATGACCAAAGATCTGGCGTGTTCCTCCCTCCTCTTCCTCTTCCTCCTCCTTCTTCATCCCATTTTGGGAGGTTCGTGTAAGCAAACTCTACTTTCTCTCCAAACAAGCATCCTTATGAAGCCCTGCAGAGCGAGGCGTGATGTCAGGGCTCAGCTCTCTCATCTGCACCGGAGTCCAGAGGAGCGTCGAGCGGGGCAGGAGGGAGAGCTGAACCCAGGAGACGGCGCCCATCACACATCCCCAGGAACAGGTGAGACACAGTTTATCAGTCACCAGATTTATTTTTTTAGGAGTTTTGGGACCTGTGTGTGTCAGCACATAGTTTCCTCACTGTTATCTCCAACGATCTGGTTCCACCACATTACTATATTTGTACGTGTTTCTGCACTCGGCCAGCTGCTGACATACACAGAGGGGTATTCCAGCAGGACAAACATTTCTGCTCAGACTCACACGACTGTTTATGTCTTCGTTGCTCGTAGGCTTGCATGCATAATGAATGTGGTATTTGTGAGATATTCTTTTGCATTCTTTAGAATCACGTGTGTCCGTTTGCTTGTTTTGGAGTTTTTTAATCCACTGTGAATGATTGAAGTTACTATTGTGATTTTTTTTTTTTTTTTTTTTTACTTTTCAGAAAGTGTTGAGTTTCAGCAGATCTACTCTTCTGCGGACTGGCTTCTGCTCAGTTCTCGTCCCCGTGAAGCGAACGTGTGAGGACAGCTGTGATTTCACACGAGATTTACACATCAGACCATGGGCTCAACTCCCCATCAATCACCAGCGAAGAACTGGCTGCGATCGACGACGAAGAAGTTCTCAACAAGATGGTGAGCCAGCGATTCATACCAAAAGCTCTCAGGTTCAGACAGGAGAGCCATGCTGGGCCAGAAAACCTGACAGAATCATTATTTTGCCACTTGGAGATGTGACTGTCTATTATCCTCGTCTTCCTTCTATCCTGCAGATTTTGACACTCAGATTTTTCTTACTTTTTCTTCCCTTAAACTGAGTAAAGAAACACGGCCACCTGGATTCACTTTGCATTTTCCGTGCACATGGCACGAGGCAAATTATTCCCTCTGCTGAATTAGCAGACTTACAGAATGCTGCATTAGAACAAATGTGAAGCATGTTGTGTCGGAGTGACTCTTCTAATCCCCGTTCCCTGACCTGTGATTATGCATTTAGTTGGACAACGCAGCAGATTTTGAGGAGAGGCGGATGATCCGTGCTGCACTAAGGGACCTGCTCAAAAAGAAGAGAGGTAAAGCCAGAAAATGTGTAATTCAGCGATTGTACCGCAATGGCAGTAATGGATGGATAAAGTGTTTTATTTATTTTGTGTCTTCAGACAAACGGGAGCAGGATCGAGGGACGAGGCAGCAGGAGCTCAGACAGCAGGGCCAGAGCAAGGGAGGAGCTGGGAGAGCGACCCCGAACCAGCAGCCGTCACCAAAAAGTGAGTTCAGTTCACATTTTCCTGATTCTAGTTGTCAAAACTCATCTCAGTTCTTCATTTGTCTTTATTTTCCCGCAACTAGCAGGCCAGCAGTCGTCCCACACTCCCTTCAACAGAACAGCAGGGAGGTGAGTCACATAACTATGAACAGCTAAAACGTCTAACCAGTCCCAGACCAGCACCATTAGCTCAATGACCATTTTGATAAAATCACGTTGATATGGCAGGCAGTGATTTGTGGAAAGCTGTTTGCACCAAATGCCGTTAATATTTGTCTTTAAATCAAATAATTATATTGTTTAAAGATAACTGGTGCTTTCTGTGCAGATGTGAGTGTCTTTGTTCCAAATCCTCAGCTCCTCCGCCGTCTCGGCCCAGCAGTGTCTGTTGCCACAGTACCCAACGCTAAAATGTCAAACAGATGCTTCTAGACTGGTGCCGGGCCAAAACAGAGCCATATGAGGTCAGTATGCACTAACGCTCTTTGTATGCGAGTTACGGCCTGGAGGAGCCATACGTAGCTCCGCCGCTCTGCCTTTCTGAACGGACTCCGCTCCGCTGTGAAACAGGGGGTGGACATCCAGAACTTCTCCTCCAGCTGGAAAGACGGCATCGCCTTCTGTGCTCTGGTGCACCGCTTCTTCCCCGACTCGTTCGAATACTCCATCCTCAACCCCAACATGCCCAGGGACAACTTTCAGTTGGCGTTCAGCACCGCAGAGTGAGCGCTCTCCCCGTGAACCCGGGCTGAAAGACACCGTCATTCTTAAAAAAACAACACTTTGACTTTACACTTTTGACAGGATGCTTTCTCCGTCGATGTCTCAAGTCTTCTCTGGTTGCAGGAGGCTGGCCGGCTGCCCTCCCCTGCTGGACGCCGACGACTTGATCCGGATGAAAGAGCCTGACTGGAAGTGTGTGTACACCTACATCCAGGAGTTCTACCGCTGCCTGGTGGAGAAAGGACTGGTCAAACCAAAAAGCGGCCGTAGACTCGAACAAACCAACTCCAGCTTTGAAAAGCTGATTCGCCTTTTGCCACAAGAGAATTACGTTGCACGCCTTTTCCTGCTCCATCTTCTCGTTGATTCTCCGCTATTTTTCACGTCTTGATGCGGCTGTTTGAGTGAAAAATGCACAGCGGTGTGTAGCTTTGTTGTGGTTTGTGTGTTAGCAGGGACTTATGGGTGACTCAGTGGACAGCTGGTGCATTCCACTGAGATTACACATCTGTATTAATCCCAGCAGAGCCGTAGTGCATCTGGGAATGACTTTTATGATGCCGTCGGGGCCCTGAGAGTGTGAGTATTAAGATCCATTTATTGAACATTCACTTCATTATGTGTGTTGTTGATCTATAAAATACATAGAATTTAATGAATGTTGAGTTTTTTTTTTGTCTGAAACTAGAGTGAATAACTTTCCCAAATAGTGCATTATTTCAAACTTCTGAAGGCTTTTGTTACATCAGTTTAAAATTCTTTAAAGTCAGTGTGGATAAGAATAATTTTTTACATGATAAATCCTCTTGAGCAGCTTCAAACTGACCACAATCACCATTTGGTCCAGAAAAGTTGGGCTTTCTGTGGAAGTTTAGCTCCACAGTACACATCTGTCCTACTATCTAATGTCGGTTTCTGGCCAGGAAAAGTGCAGCAGCAACTATTTCCATAGTGTGACTGGCTTTTTTGTGCACAGTCCCTATATAAGGAAGAAATGCAGAGGAAATATTTGAGTGCTGCTTTTTTGCATATTCTCAGAGTCCCACTATCACAGCCTCCATGAAAGGACATTTCTAAATCTCTCCAGTGTTGCATCATCTGGAGTTATCCTGGCTTTGGCTTGACACTTTTAATTTACTGCTGAGGGATTGTGCGTTTAGGAACAAAGTGTAAATCATAGCATCCAGTAGTTCTGTGAGGCTTCCAGCTTTGTTAAAATATTTAAATGTCTCTTGTGTGCAGTTTGGATGAGTGATGCCTGATGTAGAACTGAGGCTGCTATGCAAAACAAATTATTCACAGTATATGTTCAATCCAGTGTGAGATATGAGTTTGTCTTTGTTAACATGCAATCAAAACATAAAGCTGTCAACACTGGCGTCTCCGTGTTGAGCCGCAGAAATAACCTAATCGCGTTAATTATGTGATCGACGGCATGGCGGCGAGGCTGTGCATGATCTGATTGCGAGGGCTGCCGGGTTCGTCCTCTGTAGCCGCTGTAAAGACATCGGAGGGGGCGGGTATAGGTATGGCTCTGCCAACGTGAAATTTAATTATCGACACGCGCCGATCAATTCTCCCCATCAGTGACGCACCAATGGCAGATTAATGCGTCAGTGATCGGACAGACGCTCGGCTGCACTTTGGCAGCTGATTTATTTATTTATTTATTTATTTTGGTTTCGCCTTTCCTGCTGTGCCCGCCTCCAAACATTCGGAGAGAGAGAGAGAGAGAGAGAGAGAGAGAGAGAGAGAGGGCGAGAGGGAGAGAGGGAGAGAGGGAGAGAGAGGAGTCGGTGCATGGCCGGTGCGCACGAGGTGCATGCGGGATGCTGAGCGGAAGATAAAAAAGAGAAAGAAGTGCACACAGCTGCTCCGGCCAACTGCGTGGTGCATAGGCGGCAATAACAAGTAGGATGAGGTTCAATCAGCTGACGGACCGGCGCTCAGGATCCAGCATGCGGGAGTCCGGCAGCATCGCGCGTGACCGCGCTCTGTCCTGACAGCCGAGCCGTCCGCGGTACCGGCCGGCGGCTCCGGGGTTCCGGGTCTGTGTCTCCGGGACCATCGGTCCATCCTGCCCCCGTCTTGATCGCGTTGTGAGGAGACCGATGACTGATCCCCCGCCGCTGTGGATTGTTTCAGCTCACCTTTGCGGTTCACCTTGGAAATAGATCAAGAGGTAAGACTCGTTCCGTCAGGTCTGCGGGGCGCAGTGGAAGCGCCTGATGGGCTCCCTGGTTAAAAATACATTTTTCCTTTCTTTTTTGAAGATTTTAATGAGCCCGATAGCTGGCACCCTTTCTCAGATAATGTCATTGGGACTGAAACATGAAATAGGCCATGTTTCCATCTGCTTCTGCACTTTCAAAGTGAGATCGATACTAACCTGTGTGATCACCGCCGCCGGGGTCACGTGGACCTCTCGGCGAGAAAAGAGATCCTCCTTTTGCTTATCATGAATTATTAAATGAGGTGTATGATTTCTGAATGGAGGGGCACAAAAACAAAAAGGAGGGGTGGGTTTTGTCCTCCTGTAATGTCAGGCGTCCTCCTCCATGTGACCTACAGTATCTGTTGACATTGTCGGATGTCTCCATTATTTGGAGACTGACTGAGTGCATCTCTTCTATCAGTGTAGATCAGAGACTTTTTCATTGTGTGATACCAGTCCATGACCAATAACTATTTATTCTGCTTTAAAAAAAGATAATGGGCTAATTAATGTTTCTGAGCAGATAGAATGTAGTCCAGGGCCCAGACCTAAAGTTAGCTCTTGTTATAGTGACCCTGGGGAGGGTGACGTGCACAGGTACCCACTCTGATGTGTTCTTTAATCTTCCAGCCACTGCAGGCCCCTCTTCTGTCAGTGTACTGAGTCTTTTAATAATGTTGTATGTCATTTCTGTGCTCTCCGCAAGCTGTGCTGAATTATTAAAACCCTGTGTTGCCCACATACTCTTGCAGATTGATGGATAGGCCGCATGAAGTCAACACGGACCCTTGTGGTCCTAAAGTGCAACCCGGACCCTGTGTATTAGTCAAAGCCAGCCCGGGAATACCTCCACAGCTGGCAGTTCGTGATCCGCCTCTCACTATCAGCCCACCGGAAGCGTCCAAGAAGCGGTGTGGGTCGAGTCCCGTACAGGCGGGCGAAGCGCAGTCGGGACAGGCCGACCCCGGGTGCACTTCAGCCCCGCCAGCGAGCATAAGTCGGCCCAGACCGACCGCTCTCAGAACTAAACCTGCTCCCAAGCTGACCAGGATCTCAGTGGACCCCTCCAAGGAAATCGACCTGATCCCCGTTGCATCCCAGGACCTCAGAGTGCCAACATCCTGCCACACTCTCCGACAGATTCCTCCTTCCCCCCTGCACAGCCCCCAGAGCCCCCACAGTCCCCAGCCTCTGCTGAGCCCCACTCCCAGCCTGTCTCTGCCCCAGTCCAGCGGCAACCCGCCGTCCAGCCTCAGCCCCACGTCCAGCCTCAGCCCTCAGCCGCAGAAGATCCGCTCGCCCGCCGGCTCCACTCAGAGCCAGGCTCAGCCCGAGAAGCCAGGGGAGAACAACGACTTCAGGTAAGACAAATCACACCGCTTTTAATGAAATATCCCGAGAAAATTCCCACAGGGCCTTCAAATATTCCGTCTATGTCTAAATACAGCCGCGGTCGGTGGCTGTGGAGCCAATACGCGCCACGTGAATCACGGCCGCAAATTTCACTGAGAGCTTTGTGGAGCGAACAGAGTGACACATTCTGTTGGCAGAATTCCCAGAGGCACTTTTGTTGTGTTCATCACTCATAAGTAAGAGCTGCCCTTAAAAGAAACTTACTGTAAATCTCCGGAGGAATGTTTATTTGAAGAAAAAAAAAAGGTGTTAAGTGTTTTTTTTCAGCCACTTGGCTCACACAGATCAATATTTCTCACCACAAAGATCAATCAAAATCACATCTGCATTGGGTTTTTCTGAAAGACATGGATGGATTCTGTTTTTAATCAATGTATTTCTCAGTTTTGGGTGTCTGTTTGGAAAGTGAATATCATCATCGTGGACAAAATCTGGCTGCATGTCAGACCACTCTCACATTTTTACACTTCCTTTCCCCAACAACAATAACATGATTTTGACAGACGTTCAAGTAACAGATTACAAATATTCACATTATTTTGATGTGCTTTTACTTTGTGCATTTGATGTGGGTGTATTTTTCAAGCGTATAATATATAAGGTATATAATCAGTTACATAATAATCAAACCCTTAGATCTGCATTTTTGCAGCCAATATGTTTGTTCTTTTAACAGCTGAAGTTCCTGCTTTGTACCATGGTGCTGGTCGTCTTGTTGAAGCAGTGGTGCATGAAAGTCAGTCGTTTGACCTCACGAGTATAAATGTAAATTGTTTGGCGGTTTTCTTTTGGCTCCGATTGATCCACATTTGACTGTAGCTCAGGTAGAAGAGCAGGTTGCCTTAGCAATGATAATTATAAGAAAAACACTTTGTACCCTCACATACTATTTTTAAATATATGAAACTTACTATACTCAGTGATAATGCTTTCTCTTATTTCAGTACAAACAGACAGTTGTTTCACATGAGCGTTTCCATCTCTCTATTTATCAAAAATACTATTTTACAGCCATTTCAGAATTCACAGCTGAATGAATGGAAGTCAACGGCTGTGAGAAGGAAATATGAAAACACAGAATATGCTTTGGGAAGTGATCAGTCGTAAACTCAAATCAACAAGCACAATGTTAGCCTCTGAAGTGCTTTCTTGTTTTGCAAATTGACCCCTGTGTGAGTGTGGCTCAGGTGGTCTGGATGGCTGTCTTCTCATTGCGAGGCGGACGGTTTATTTCCTGTCTCCGCTCATTCTTGTGAAGTGTCCTTGGACAAATATCTTTAAAAAAAAAAAAAAAAAAGCACTAACCACATCTGTTCCTCCTGATGAAGGACGTACGCCTCACATGGCAGATTTCATTCAACAGAAACTTTAATCAAAAGCAAGGTGTAAATGAGTAGAACTGTGGAGCAAAAGTATTGAGGTGTTTTGTAGAGAATCTAATTACTTCCTCGGGTTTACTAGTCTCTGGTCGCCAGTCTGACACTGACTTTTTGTAGAAATAACGTTTAATTTGATTCTTTTGGCACAAATCAGTAGATTGAAAGATATTTTTTTCAATACCAAACGATATTTAACTTCACCAGTGTCGTTGTCTGTCACATGCGCACGCACGCTCACACAGGAGCACATAATACTGAGTCATCATCGAGGTACATCGAGGTGCTTAATTGTGCTTATCGCTCTTCTATATACAGAAACCCTGATGAAAGCTATTTCTCTGGGGATTACAGGATGGATTATGTCCTCTCTCAACCTTCACCATATAGCGTTTTAAAGCTAATGCGGCGTTTTGCTCCGTTTCTCTATCCGTTGAAAGGGTGTACATCGTCACGTGGAACGTGGGCTCAGCCGTCCCGCCAGATGACATCACTGCTCTGTTTGGACCAAATGTTTCAGATGGGAACATCGACATGTTTATCATCGGGTAAGCGAGTGTTTGTGCACGGCTCAGCAGCGCCAGAGAGACAGCCGCCAGTGCCCACTCAGTCATCTGCTTTAGTTTGATTCAGCCGTCGCTGTACCTCTCGTTATTATTTGTCTGTGACATTTCTCCACTCTCCGGGTCCGTCCAGGCTCCAGGAAGTCAACTCCATGATAAACAAGAGGCTGAAAGACGCTCTGTTTTCAGACCAGTGGAGTGAGCGCTGCATGGACACTCTCAGTCCTTTTGGATATGTTCTGGTCAGCTGACTCGGCCGTCGATCACGTTGTTTGGCCGTTATCAAAACAGCTTTACATAATAATATTTCTCTCGCCTGCTTAGGTGGCATCCCAGAGGATGCAGGGCGTGCAGCTGCTGGTTTTCTCGAAGTTCTGTCACCTGCCGTTCCTCAGAGGGGTGCAGACGGAGAGCACACGCACAGGACTTGGAGGATACTGGGTACGTGCTCCGCATCGGAGAGTGCCGCTCTGAGAGAATCAGAGATTTGAGGTTAATCCGTGTCACTGAGGTGTTTGTCAAAGTTAGAGAGTGTGTGTGTGTGTGTGTGTGCATGCGTCCTCCGTCGCGGCTGCATGTGTCGGCGTGCGAGTGACCTCCGTGCGTGTGTTGATGTCAGCATCACCCCTGGCTGCTGCTGGTGCAGTCTCCTTCTCTTTGAGGTCAGTGCAGCAGCAGCAGGCTGTCTGGCTTTGTGATTATGTGAGTCAGTGTCGGATGAAACGCCGTGACCTTGATCCTGGACGCAGAGCTCAGTGATACGCATTTGTGTTTTTATGCTATTTTGTCCAAAGGATACACAAATGAGGTTCATTTGTCACTACGCCCTGAGTTTAACGTTTTTTTTTTTTTTTTCTGCCGTTCCAAGGGAAATAAAGGTGGCGTCAGCGCGAGGATGACCGTGTTCGGCCACCCGGTGTGCTTCCTCAACTGTCACCTGCCTGCTCACATGCAGAACCTGGAGCAGCGGATGGAGGATTTTGAAAGCATCCTTCAGCAGCAGCAGTTTGAAGGAGGGGCCGCTACAGGAGTGCTGGACCATGAGTGGGTGCCTTTTTACAGATTTGACACAATATGATGCACATTTACAGAAAAGTGCTCAAGTCATAATGTTAATATAATGATTTTTTTTTTACTCCTCATAAACTCCAACAACTTTTTCAAAAACAGTAGATATGAGCAAATGATCGCATGTATCATATATCAAAAGTATTATAATTTAGTTTTTTTGTTGAATATCTCTTAAGTTTAAAGTATTACAGTTTAATTTACTGTTATTAAAATGGCAACAATTTCAGTTGACTGAACACAGTGGTGCGATTAATGTGCCCTACAGTGTTTAAATTTTGTTTTTGTGTTTCGTTTCAGTCTCTAATGACAGACCTGCGTCTTCTTCTCCTCAGTGTCGTCTTTTGGTTTGGAGATTTAAATTTCCGTATCGAAGATTATGACATCCACGTGGTGAAGTGTGCCATCGACAGCAATAAGCTGCCGCTTCTGTGGGAACGGGATCAGGTGAGGCACCTTCAGCTTTTGAAACAACATGAGAAAACAGATTAATTTTCGCGGAAGGCTTTAAAACATGCTTTTCACCGAGCACCTCCAACAGATGGAGCTGTAGCTCAATGTTTTCAAACATCACCGTACAGCATAAGATGTGAATTTCACTTTTCATGCGTGAAATTATTTCACTTTCATGTTTTTTCCATTTCCCTCTGATCTCTCCGCAGCTCAACATGGCTAAAAATACAGAATCCATCCTGGATGGCTTTATGGAGGGGCCTCTCAAATTCCCACCAACCTATAAGTTTGATGTGGGCACTCATACGTATGACACCAGGTCCGTCCAGCTGCCTCAGTCACAAACTCTTTGTTCAAGATTCAGTTTTTCAGAAATGAGAAACTCACCTCTGATCAGCTGCTGACCGTCTGTCTCTTGTTCGGGTTTCATCTCTGTTAGTTCGAAGAAGCGGAAGCCCGCCTGGACGGACCGCATCCTCTGGCGCCTCCGTCGCACTGGCTCCCCGGTTCCTACCCACAATGCCGCGCTGCAGCGGGGCCTCACCTCATGGTTGGGTGGGGCGACTAAAGTGACACAGCACGCGTATCGGAGTCACATGGGCTTCACCATCAGTGACCACAAGCCTGTCTCTGCCCTCTTTTCACTGCATGTGAGACACTTTGACTCACGACTTTTACCAAAAAAACCCACCAAAATGAATCTCTCAACACACTTTGATGCTGTGTTTCTAACTTGTGACGCTTTCTCCAGTTTCCGTTCCGGGTGAGTACCCCTCTGGTGGAGCTGCAGTTCAGCCAGGAGTGGTGCAAAGTCTCGGACGCCACCGTCCGATTCACCGTCGCGTCGAACTATCAGCGCAGCTCCTGGGACTGGGTGGCAATATACAAGGTTATTCTGAAGTAGTTCATACAGGTTCATGCAGTTTTGTTTACCTCCAGCGTCGGGGATGAACGGTTCTGTCTGTGATTCCTTTGAGCAGGTTGGATTCAAACATCACAAAGACTACCAGGCGTACGTCTGGGCCAAAGGAGAGCATGCAACGCAGGTCAGTCACAGCGCGGGCTGGAGTCCTGAGAACTCCTGAGAACTCCTGAGCTGCAGCTGAACTCTGAGATATTTTGGTTGCTGAATTTTCTCCAGGTGACGTTCTCAGAGGAGGATTTGCCAAGGGATGACTGTGAATACATCCTGGGTTACTACAGCAACAACATGAACAGTATTGTTGGATTGTCGTCACCAATTCAGGTAATCTAGCTGAGAGACCGACGAGGAGGAGTCTTACTCCTCGTGGCATATTAATGAGTGGATGAACATATACCTTTACACATAGACGAGCGCATACAGTTACCATTAAAAATGCACAAAGTAGAGTCGAAGCAATGAACGATTGTAATGCAGATTTTGTGTTGAAAAAGAAGCTGGCCAATCAGAGGAAAGCACCCCTGTTATTCTAGGAGTGGGCTTTCAAGAGCGAGAGGCTTAAACTGTTTAAACTGTGAATTATTAAGAAAAAAAAATAAAGACACATGACCTCTTGTCCTCCGCTCGTTCATCCTCACCAGATCAAAATGCCGGAGCACAGCCCCACGGCGTGCCGCTCCGACAGCTCGGACGTCAGCTCTGAGGACGACAGCACCCTGGTCCTGCTGGCCCCCAGCTCCCGCAGCCCGAGCCCCAAGACGGGCAAGCACCACCACCGCCACCGGCGCAGCCGCAGCCCCGCCGTGCCCGCCATGGCCTCCAACCCCCTGCCCTCCCTGCAGGGCCTCCACCTCTGCCCCCGCCCCAAAGAGAGCCAGACGCGGAGCCGCTCGCCGTGCTCGGCCGCCAAGAAGGAACGGCTGGTCTCCCCCGACGCGGTGCCCTCCCCCACCGTCAGCCCCCTGAGCCCCCGCAGCCCCGTGTCGCCGGGCGGCGGAGTGAGCGCCCCCGAGGCCCTGATCGCTGCCATCTTGGGCGAACACAGACCAGCTCAGGTCAGCCCCACGGGGGTCAAGCAGATCGGGAAAGGAGGGGAGACGGACAGAACAAAGAACGGAAACGTCAAGAGTTAGAGCGCGATCAGAGGCAATATCCGTGCGAGCAGGGTGTGAAGCAGCACATTTAAAGACTCCTCCTGTAGTTTTGCAAACATTCCACATTGTAGCTCTGCAGTCTCCTGTTTCTGAGTCGACCACCATCTCGTATGTATATCTTGGAGTCACACTCGTCCCGACTCTCGATTACAAGTGCTTTTATAGACTCATAAGCGATATCATACGCAAACAAACATATTGAATGTGAAACCAAAGTCGAAGTTCTGTCCCGTGATGGATGTTATTGACAGCAATACGGATCTATTTAGACAGTCTGGTATCAGAAGTAAGGACCCTGGAAACACCATAACTGATGGTTTCATAGTTCACGTCAGGGAGAGTGTGTGTCTGTGTGAGTTTGTGTGAAAACATAAATAAAGTGTGTCACCAGGTGATAGAATAAGATGTCTCTCTATAGGTCTTGGTCTGTATTCCTCAGATGAATGAAACGTACACAGGAGTAGAAACAGAGCATTTTATCACTTTGGCCAATCAGAAATGTCCATGTGACTGTGTGAACTGGAGCTGTAATCCTAGACCAATGCTCTTATTCTTGTTCTTAGCAGCTTTGTGAATACAGTCCCTGTTCTATGGAGGTCAGTGAGTGGATGTTTAGGCTAATGTGGGTCTTTTTGTTTGTTTTGTTTGCTTTCAGGAAACAGTGTTGTTCAACTGTGTGAGTGTGCAAATAAAAGGTGAAACAAATTGGGGAGATAGTGTAAAATGTTGTGTGTGAAGATGAGTGCAAAAGACAGATTTGACTCAACAAAATCCAAAAAGATTGACGACTGGAATTCTATGTAAAAAGTCTGACTTTAGTTTTTGACTTTAGACTTTTAACCTTTTCTCTTAAAGGTACTTTGAATAAACAAAAATCAACATGAAGTCAGCACAAGCTGAACTTATGACTGGAGGAAGAAGGAAAGGAGAGAGGAGATAACAAGATAACATACTGTGCAGTGAGAGAGGCTGTCAAATAGTGCCGACCCCACATAGAAGTCCAGTCTTCTCTGTGTCAATATGGGTAAAACAACCTTTATAACATGTGTTTCAATATGGTTACTAAATTTCTGAAGTAGACTTGTGTCCAGTTTAGGCCTATTGGTATGTGAATGTAAATCATGATGTGGTACAGTCTTATTTTCAGAAATCCTTTAAAGTTTATCCATCTTCAGAGTCTTCGTGTCCTTGAATCTGTTTTCACGACCTGCTGAGACAGAAGGCAACGCTCACCCTGAAGAGCAATCCTTCACACAGCTAACAGAAACACAGTCACACAGGCACTCATTTACAACTATGAGAAATACAGTCATTGATTAAGCTCACGTACCAGTCTCCGGTTTGTGGTTAGAACAACAACGCTGAGGAAAAATCCAAGCCTGTACAGCCTGGAAATCAACATCAAACCATTTGTAAAATCCTGATCATACAACTGTATGCCCATAGAAAAAATATTTATCATATATTAAGAAAACGAAAAAGGGATTTCAGTCCAAAGGTAATATGAGACTTGAGCAACTTCCCCAAAATCATTCCCCATTGGGATGTAAAGCAATGAGCAGTAATGCTGTGGTGTAGTGTTGTGTCGAGTTGACACTGCAGTAATGGATTTTTGTCTCAATTACTGTGTTTAAGAGCTATTACACAAACAACGCTGACTTTTTCTTACGTCAGTGACTGTTCTGGGATAGTCCTTTAACTGTCAAATTTGTGAAACAAAGGAAAAACAACTTTCAGCATAGGAACACCCACTAGAAAATGTTTGCAGGTGTTGGCCAACGGAAATCTGAGATGTGTAAATATTCATTAATCTGACCATTTCAGACATATCATGATTATATATGATCATGTTTGGAGGAATTTGATGTGGCAGTCATTCCTCATGCACCCATTCATCTCCTGCACCATGTTTTCTCCTCCAGGGTTGCAGGAGGCTGCAGCAGATCTCAGCTGATTGGGGGAACTACACAGAGGATGGGCAGCAGGTTCATCACAGGGATAAAACACAGACAGCAGCCAATAGCCTCCCTATTCAGACACAGCTGCAGCCACTCAACATTACTGCCAACTTTGACATGACAAAAGGACATGCGTCATGGAAATAAAAGCAGACTTGGACAAGTTCCGAAATGGCATGAAGTTGTTTTTTTTAATAATTATCTTTTTTTTTCATTTGTGTGACGTTGTCATGCTCTGACTTTTACAAAGGCAACTCATGGCAACCTACTGTGATGTTATTCAAAGATTAGCTTGACGAGATGGAATTTGAGGCCTCTCTGTGGCTTATTTAACAATTACATTTATTTATCACTGCCACTGCATTCGAACTGGGCTGTATATGATGAAGGTAATAAAGTGTGATGTGATATTATCATTATACTATGTCACAGGCACAAATAGAAAAAAAAACAAGTGATGCCATCTCTTGCAAATTTCTGTCAAAATAACTTGTAGTTTGGACACATGTACACACTTGAGAGTTTTTTTGTAATGTGCATAAAAAGATAATCTCCTTCTTGATCCAAGTCAGAGGCAGGAACTGTGCGAGTGAAGAGCGCTGTAGACGAGAAGCTCGTGGCTTCTTTGGTGGTGATGGTGGCATCAGAGTTCATGCGCCACTGTTGACACAGTGAAGTTATGAACCTTTAAACATTAATCTTAAATTGTTTAATCCAGCCTAGGAATGCATGGTGGTGTGCCAGATCCCAGCTGACTCAGGGCTTATGCAGGTTAAAAACTGGACAGGTCCACCAGGATGTCAAACACACATTGATCCATTAGTGTCACATGTATGTTTTTCAAAACTCAGACTCCTTTTTGCTATTAGGGAAAAATACTAAAATACTGTCAAAACACATCTAGGCGACATCTAAGGTTTGAGACCCTTGGTTTAACAGAACTTTACAGTCTGAGTTCAGGTGTGGGTTTCAAGGTAAGGTTCAGGTGTTGCTTTAGGAATCTGTACCAACTTTAGAGGGCCCAGTTATGTTTTAAAGCAGCTGTGTCAAACATATTTTGGTTCCGGGGGTATATACAGCCCAATTTCATCTTGGACCAGTGAAACAGTGCCCTAATAGCTTTGAAATTAAAACTTTAAAGATTTTCTTTGTTGTGATGCAGAGTGGGTTATAGTATATGATGAAGACGTTTACATTTAGGAGGCAGCCATATCTGGGTTGGCAGAGTGGTTGTCTCAATCGGAGGTTCAATCCTCCCATCCGTCCACATATTGAAGTGTCCTTGAGCATGGTACTGAACTGCAAAACTGCTTACAATGAATGAAGTGAGTGCCTTGCATGGCAGCAGCCTTGTTTCGTGTGTGAATGGGTGAATGTGATTAAGAATCAAAGTGCTTTGGGGCCTCTTTTGGGCTGGTTTTGGCCCAAGGCCCTTGACATCCCTGGTTTAAAGTACAGGGATGTTTGAGAAGTAATGTTAGAGTTGTTGTCAAGGATGCTGGTTTTATTAAATATAAAATGGACACAATCCACGCTGTCATCATAGTCCATTACTATATTTCAAAAGGTTTCCAAACGTCCCATCTAACATAACAAAGTTAGAATCCACTCCGAAGAAGACTACGACTTGTTTGTCTTTGCCCCTCGGGGACATTTTCTCTGGCTTTCAGGAGCGCACGCCCACCAGCACCACGTGGTCTGTGCTCAACAACAACATTGGCTGCGGGGGCGCGCAGAAGGGTCTGGAGAAGTTCTACAGACAAATAAATACAGCGGTCTGGTCGATCCGGCTTCACCCGCTGGTCCTGAACCTGTCTCGGCGGTGGCTTTTTGAACGGAAGACTGAAGTTGCGGGCTGTGATCGTCCTCGTCCTCCTCCTCCTCCTCCTCCGCTCTCCTGCTGCTCCCCCCTGCTGTGTAGTTAGCAGGCATCTGGTCGGCTAAGCTCGCGAGCTAACGGCGTGCGCGCAACTGTACGAGCTAAAAATGAACGGAGAGCTGAACGGTTTCCATAACAACGCTCGCGGCGACGAAGACTGCTTCCTCTTCACGTCGGAGTCGGTGGGAGAGGGACACCCCGGTGAGTTTGATTCTGTCTTCAGCGGAGACGCTCGCGCTCGTCAGTGGTTAGCCTTTAGCATCCCGCTAGCCTCTCAACAAGGTCATGTGGCCGAGTTAGCTCAGCTGTCAGCTGCTCTGTCAAACTTCGCGCCAGCGTCAGGTAATAATCACCAAATGCGGCTGAAATCCCCAGAAGAGCCGCCGTGCCGAACACCACTGAGACGACAGCACAAAACTAACTAAGATGAGATTAGGAAGGAGTTGAATGACTGAATAACGGCAATGAAACGATAAACTATACAGCGACAGGTGCTGAAGTTAGCTTCCAAGTCGTCTGTTAAGGGAAATGTTAAGGGAAAAGCGCGGTTCACCTCTTCATTTGGTCATTTCTGGATTTGAATTGTCGTGTGCGAACCAGATGGTGTCTTTAAATCAGGCTAAACACGTGAAAACCTTTGATCTGTTTGTGGGAGTGTAGACAGGAGCGTTCAGTTACTTTGTATTTGTAACTCATGTGATCAGTATGTTGGACCAGGTTGCAGCTACACAGCTGGACATTGTTTACATGTGTCTAGAAATAATGTATCAAAATGACAACATTTACTGTTTATTAAAAATAAAAAAAAAGATAGAGATGTGCATTGTTTCCAGTTGTTGGAGCTTATTGAAGCTTTGATTACTTAAAAAAGAACATCTTAAGGAAAAATTCATCCCCGAAGACAACTTCTTGGTTAATATTTATTGTGGGGATATTAAAGGGAGTGGGGTGTAAATGTTCAGTAAACGAGTAGTACCCAGGTCCCTCACAGATAACACATCACAATTAAAGTTGATTCGTTTCATAGTTTTAGAGAGTGGTGTAAATGTAATATCACACGTTAGGTTGATTTTTTTTTTAAATATATTTGTGAGAGGAATTTGATGGATTTCTGGGTACAAATGTTACGACGATGTGCAAGTAAAATAAAATCATGCAAAAATCCACATTTGTCTGATTAAAAAAAAATACAAGTCATGAAAGTGAACTGAACTGAAATGGGGAAAATGTCTTTTCAAAAATGAGCCTTTTCTTTGCTGTCATTTTCCCTTAAGTTTCCCCTTAATAGTCTACCGGAAGCAGAGAGGTTGCTGTCGGAGCGAACATCACGTTACCAGACTGCTGCTGTCTGTCAGTCACACACTGTGATTCACACTCACTGTGTCTGCACGTGAAGGAACAGCAAGAACGACTGTTCTTTTTGTCTCACAGCCCCTATGACCTGCTAAGTGATTTTTACAAATTCACTCTTTTGTATTTTGAAATTTACAGGAGAATCACCGAATTTAAAAATGTGGTATCCTTTTAGTAGGCCAGTAGGGGCAGCTCTATTGCCAGAGATAATAGGCTTACCAGTACTCCTAAATATAGTTACAGCAGGAGCTGCTAGTGAAGTATTGGTGTAAACCTAGACTCGGGCATTATATGGCCTGCGGGCCACATGCGGTTGTGGGCCATAAGGCCGTCCCTGACCATTAACAAGGAAATCATGCTGAGAAATACAGAAGCCGATTGACCACCACTGTTTGAAAAACCTAAATCCACAACCTGTGTGGCTGAAATACAAGCAGAAGCCCTGCAAAACAGTAAAGATTCACTAACTATAGGGCGTTGCTTCAGACATCTTACGAATGCTGCTACACCGGTAAAGCAATATACCTCTAAAACGACTGCAGGGTTTTTGGTTTGTGTTACCCAAACTGTGGAATCAGTGGTGTGGAAACTAGTTGTTATCAATATTAAATTGTGAAACACACACAGGTAGGAGCTTTTTCTTGAAACTAACCTTTCTCAGTCAGCTCTGCATTTCAAAAAATTCTTCAGTTGCTTGTTTGCATGTTTGCATGTTTCCTGGAAAAACAAAAACAAAAAAACTTGATGTTTTTCTACAGATAAGATTTGTGACCAGATCAGTGATGCTGTATTGGATGCACATCTCAGCCAAGACCCTGATGCCAAAGTAGCATGTGGTGAGTTTTTACCTCATAATCCATTTGGATGACTTTCTGTTTCTCTACATGTACATAATTAAAAAATAATGAATAAAAACAACTACATGGGCTTTGATCGAGAGATGCAAATCTCTTATCTCACTAGCAAAGGCAATGGTCAGCAGCTTAATTAAACATGATCACTGTGGGTCGTATGCTGAGCTGCACAATTCTTTGCCTGCAGAGACGGTTGCTAAGACGGGGATGATCCTGCTGGCGGGGGAGATCACCTCCAGAGCCAGCATTGACTATCAGAAGATTGTGAGGGACACAATCAAGCATATTGGCTACGACGACTCCTCCAAAGGTACTGCAATGTTTCGAGTTAGGAGTGAGTTCAGGTGAGGATGGCCTTGAGCTGTTTGTTTTTGTACTACTGCGCAGCGATCGGAGGAAACGGGGCCAGCTGTTGATATGTAGTTGCTAAAGGAAAAAAAGCCTGGGTGTGATCGAATGGAAATCAACGATGCAACAGAAGCAAAGTGGAGGTGTTGTTGACCGACGAGCAGCTTTCCCATGGGATGTCCTCAGCTGACTGAGGGAGTGCCTTCAGGGCTTTAACAGTTGCCAAATACTGTGATTCCCGGCTGATAACACTTTCCCACACATGTCGCACTCACATGACACACGTTTTATTGATTTTTTTTTTTTAATTTGTTTTTCCAGCCTGTTCGAGGGTACTCAAAGTGTAACGTCTTGACCAAAATCACAAACATTTCTAGTTGAATTAATTTATCTGAATTGGTTTTACCCCCCAATGAAGGTTGCTAAATACTTTTGAGAGTGCTGCTACCCTACAATATAGTGTTTTCAAAAAAAAAGTGTGCTAAATATCACTGACTAAACTTTTGTGGGTTGTTGTTTTACTCATTTGCGTTGCTTCAGAATCAATTGCATCAGTTATAGTACCTAATTTAGAATTGCAGATGCGTGTAATACCTATGTTATATATGTTTGTAGAGTAATTATTACAAAATAACCATAATAATTTGCATAAGTAGCTTTCTTTTTAGCATAAATTTCAGTTTACCTTTGCTTCCTTGGAAGAGTTTGTGAAAGTTTTTGCACTGAAGTTTTAAACATTTTGCTTCGACTCACCTGTGTGTTGCAGGCTTTGACTATAAGACCTGCAATGTGCTGGTAGCATTGGAGCAGCAGTCCCCCGACATCGCTCAGGGTGTTCATCTGGACCGTAAGGAAGAAGACGTGGGGGCCGGCGATCAGGTCGGACACTGCTGATATTTGATCTGCAGCTGCAGATCCGTGGCCAGAAATGTTGTGATCGTAGCTTCTGGTTTATCTGGTGATGAATGTGACTTGACAGGGTCTGATGTTCGGTTACGCCACTGATGAGACTGAGGAGTGCATGCCCCTCACCATCATCCTTGCTCACAAACTCAATGCCAAGATGGCCGAGCTACGCCGAAATGGAGCACTGCCGTGGCTGAGGCCCGATTCCAAAACCCAGGTGAGACGGAAAAATGTTTAGGGCGCTAATGAAGTCGTAAAGCTACTCTTTCTTGAATGTAATGCAAATATGAAACCAAATGTCTTCCACTCAGTCTCCTCTCTGTCTGCTCTGCCCCCAGGTGACTGTTCAGTACAGGCAGGACCGAGGAGCCATGGTGCCGCTGCGCGTCCACACCATTGTGATCTCCGTTCAGCACGACGAGCGCGTGAAGCTGGACGAGATGCGCCACTGCCTGAAGGAGCAGGTGGTGAAAGCCGTGGTTCCCGGCGGGTACCTTGACGACGACACCATTTACCACCTGCAGCCCAGTGGCCGCTTTGTCATCGGAGGACCACAGGTGCATTTTTAAGGACGTGACCACACCCCGTCTGCATGCTTCAGCCAAGTGAAGCGCCTGCGTTGTGTTTTCCCAGGGCGATGCAGGTCTGACCGGGCGTAAGATCATTGTAGATACTTATGGAGGTTGGGGAGCCCACGGCGGTGGAGCTTTCTCTGGGAAGGACTACACAAAGGTAGACCGTTCTGCTGCCTACGCCGCCCGCTGGGTGGCCAAATCTCTTGTAAAAGCCGGGCTTTGCAAGCGTGTCCTGGTCCAGGTGAGTGTGAAGCATAACAAAGTGTTACAGAGTTTGAAAACTTGTTGACGTGAATATCGGCGGCTCGGCCACTTGTGGACTTAAAGGCGGCTGTCACAGGTTCGCAGAGAGCAGCGACGGAGGTCAGCTGACACCAGACCTTCACACTGCAGCTTATCATGTCTCCCTGGTTTGTTAGAGCAGTTTTCCTGTTGGTAACCGACTTGTTACCAGTGCAGTGCTTGTACTGTGAATAATCTGCAGGCATTTTTCCCTCATTTCTTTTCACTGAGACCATATAGTGTAAATTTTTGTTTTGTAGTTTTTAAGCTGCTCATTGTTTGGCAGTCGTCATGTTTGTAATCCTTGACTCTTGCCCCAGGTGTCCTACGCCATCGGAGTGGCCCATCCTCTCTCCGTGTCCATCTTCCACTATGGGACTTCCCAGAGGAGCGAGCGGGAGCTGCTGGACATCGTTGGGAAAAACTTCGACCTCCGCCCGGGGGTTATTGTGAGGTGTGCTGTGACTTACAGTTCCTTTTCACTTCCACACGCTCCAGGCTGTTGATTTGCGATTTTGTGTCTGTTTCAGGGACCTTGACTTGAAGAAGCCGATCTACCAGCGCACGGCTTCTTACGGGCACTTCGGTCGGGATGTCTTTCCCTGGGAGATTCCCAAGAAGCTGAAATACTAAACCCCACCTTCTCTCTCCTTGTGGGTCACACATATATACACTGCAGACACAATTGTCTTGCCTTCCTTCTCCTCTTTTTTTTTTTTTTTTTCTCCCTACATGGAGACGGCTCCTGCAGCATTATACCCGATAGTATCAATCAAATAGAAAACTGCTGTGTTAGTTTAGAGCGGCACTGCCAGCTGTTCTTCACCTTTTTCACATGATTAAAAAAAAGCCACTTCGGTCCTGCCACTGTCACTGAGGATTGAACTAACTTGTGTCTCACCAACTCGTATGAGTATTGACAGCTAGAATTTAAAACTGTATTTCATAGCAAGATTTTCAACAGGACCATATTCATATTTAACAACCGGGATGTAGTCTTGAGTATTTGTTTGCCTCGGATATGAAGTCCCCGTGCAGCTTAGTTGCAAAAAGTGAACGTTTGTTTTCGCCCTTTGCTGCGCCCCCCTTTGAAGGCAGTATGTTTTTATATTAATCTAACGCGGTTAGCGGCAGTGTGACGCAGCACCAACGTCCTCTCTGCTCCCCTTGCACTCCTTTCTATATGTGTCGGATGTTTTGATAGAAGTAAGGTCAGATGCAACAGTTATTTTTGTGTGTGCTGTCCCTTCAGGCCAGTTTTGTTCTGACGTTTTACAGAGAAGTCAGAAGCTGCTAATGATCCTGTGGTTTTGTTGGGCTGTACCATAAAATCTCTCCAGTTTTTTTTTTTTAACTTTTTTTTTTTTTTTTTTAAACTATGTTTATGTCTGTGAATGTCCTAAATTTGATTCTGTTTCCTGATGAAGATAACGGCACAGCACTCCCCCTGTCCCGAGGCTGACTCTGGGTGTAGTTACAGAGAAACCCAGGCCTCCTCATCTCGGGACGGGGGCTGCCTTTATCGCACAGCGACACTGTACTTGAAATATTTAATGTGTGCTTGACTGTTGCGGGATCGTACGAATCCGACTAGCAAAGAGAGACAACCAAAATCAACGTGCCACATGTCTCCGTGTTTAAAAGCCGTCGTTCACTTAAGATGCACTTGTTGACAGATTCAGTGTCAAAGGAGGGGAAATGTGAAGACCAGAGTCACGCACAGCGCTGTCAGCACAGTGAATGTAAGACATAAAGATCCTCCTTTAGGAGTGGTTAGTTGCTGGAAATCCCCCCAAAAAAAAAAATAGGGACTTCGTTTGGTCATTGCTGGAACAATAGCTGTAAAACCAATGTTCAGCTTCTCTTTTAAATTATTTATTCAAGTCCGTTTAGGTTATGAGAGGTTACATCTGAGAAGCTCAGTTTCAGCTGCTTTACTGCTACGGAAGAAGAAAGCTTTGTCGCTGTACAACACTGCTCAACATCTAAAAAAAACAATCCAAATTTCTATTGCACTATTCATAGAAATGAAATGTTGTGCAAAGTGCTTTAATCTAAAACTACAAAAAAGACTATAAAAACACTGAAACATTAATATGAAATGAGGCACAACACAATGTAAGTAAGCCAACTAAACATGCAAGAGATTGAGGATATTAATCTTTTTAAAGCCTTTTTAAAAAGGAGTCTAGAAGTTTACTTTTAAAAGTAGTAACATTGTGTCCTGCTCTGCAGCCATCATTCTCTCTTTAGATAAGACTAAAAGGCCACTACCTGAAGCCCCGAAGGCTCGTGGGATAATAGCAAGTGTGATAAAGAGAGACCAGGACCACTGAGAGGTTTCTAAACTAATAAAAACATTTTTAAAACCAATTCAGGAGCTTAAAAGTAGAGCCAGAGCACACTTCAAAATGGCTTTTCGTGGTCCTGGACGTGCAGATGTGCAGAGCGTCACACTAATCAATCCTGCATGTCCTAAAAGCATGGAAGTGAGCCTGTATTGATGTATTCACAGACACGAACACTCAATTACACATTTTTACATGCATTCAGTAAACAAGGTACAAGTAGAAGGATCACAATAACATAAGAGAAGCAGGTACTGAATCTACAGTCGCCTGACACTAGAAAAACATTGTTTTCATCCTCTGAGACTATTTGTAGCCACAAAATGTCAGTTTAGTCCACTTTTCTTTCAACATAGAATCCTTAAAATTACATTATGTGGAGGATAACGGGGACTGTTTGATTACTAAATCCTATACATATCGCCTTGTGCAATTTATCTGATGAGTGCACTTAAGAACTATCAGGGTTTTACGAGCTTGCCCTTCTTCTCATCCCCGTTTGTGCAGCTCACTTACAGAAAATACCGGTAAAGCATGGAAAACGTGCGCCCCAAAAAATCTGAGACATCCATGAATACATGGTCTGTACCTTTCAGATGTTCCTCCTCAACCGGCTGTTCAGTCTGACTGCTGTTGAGCATCAATAGGCCCTAAGTGTTGTGCTTCTCGTGCTGTATGTCCTCCTGATGTCCACTAGATGGCACTGTGCTCCCGTGAATATGACTGTCTTTTGTTTTGTTTTTTTTTTTTTGTTTTTTTTTTTCTGTGTAGCTTCCTGGTTTGGTACTTTCTGCCACCACCCAGTGGTTCTTAAAGTCCACAGCAGAGGCTTCGCATCAGTTTTTTTTGAGCTGGTGAAATAACAGGTCCGTGTTCTTGAAGTCGCCCACAGATGAGACAAATGCTCGGCCGGTGTTGTACAGAGAAACCAGCCTGTTTACATGGTCTCCTCTGGGGGTTTCAAAGAGTTCTTTTCACTTACATTTTTAATCATCACTGAAGTGAAACGTGTCAGTGTGGTTGCTTTATGTGTAAAAGTGCCTTTTCCCCCCCCCGACTCCCTGCAAGCATCTTCACTTGCACATGCACCACTTGTCACCTTTCAGCCCTTCTCTTTCACTCCAGCTCCCTTCTTCCGTGCTGAAGAACACGTTGCATTTCTATCTAAACTGTTGGAATAAATTGCACTCTTGCTTTGTGCTTATTGAACTGTGTTTTTTTTATTATTATTTTTTAATGGAAGTGTTCAACAGAACAGCAAACCCAGGCCTGAGTAGGTTTGGCCACATAAAGCCGAGACGTACAGTAAATGTATCTAAGTTGTTGGTGAGGTGTGAAAGCAGAAGTGGTTCCCAACTGAAAGAAGCAGTGATCACTTCCTCCTCCAGAGGGTGAAGCTCTTCTCACAAAACGAACTAGTTTCTATTCTGGCTCTATTACTAAGACATGAGTAACAATCACATACTGAAGGTTGGCAGGATTAAATATCTTTTCTTATAAATATATTCAACTCCAAAGGTTGTTGAAATCAAATGTTGGCAGATCTTCACACAAAAAAAAAGACAAACAAAAAGATCAAGTTCTGTTGCATATTTTATTTGAGAAATTTGTGTGAATCACAAAAGTATGATTTCATCTAAGGATATACAAAAAAGTCTGGCTAATGTAAAAAAAAAAAAGCAATGATCTCATCTAGAAAAATAATTCTAAAGTAAACCCAGAAGGATTTCATTATGTGAACTGTAACTTTCCACTGCGAAATAACTTACTGCTGAACTTCATCAGCTCAAGAAACTATCATATGTATTAGTTTAGTCACTGCAGGCTGTGCACACACACACACATACACATACATATATCAACGAAAGCTGAACATTAAGCGATGCTTGCAGCTTTGTGAAGGACCTGTGGATTCAATGAGTCCAACCCTGAAACGAGAAGCCTGTAAATGTTTCATTGGGTTATTTTTTTTTTTGTAAATTCTTTAATGATTTGTGAAACAAACCTCTTTACAGACACTTACCTGAGCATTTTAGATCGTGTTCAGCGGCTTCCAGGAAAACTTCTGACAGTAGAAGAAAGTCTGCAAAGATGAATTTTAATGAGAACAGAGTGTGCATGGCCCCAATAGGTCTTTTTTCTTTCTTTTTTTTTTTTTTTTTTTTTTTTTAAATGTACTCACTCCACACTTGAAAGCAGTTTGGACGTTGCTGCATCTGTATGCTGGCAGAGTGCACGGATCTGTGGACATCAATTAATATTTATATTATTTGACAAAAATGTAAATATCACTGGATATATATTTATAGTATAACTTGGTTTTCCATCTTTTATTTACTAGTTCATCTAATTTTTTGGAGGGAAAACCTGAAAACTCAACACTGAAATGTCAACAAGTCCTGGGATATTCTCGCTCCGAGACAGAAGCGTTTAAAGCCGCATACTGTGCTTCCTCTTTCAACACTGATGTGAAATACCTCTCCTAATGCGCCTCAGGTAGCTGGCTTGTCATAACATCTTTTCATGTCGTATTTGACATTTTATGACTGGAGCCAAGTCAGTATCAATGTTTGTGCTAATTTTAAAATGTCATACAGTAATCTGCTCGTAGAGAAATCTGGACGGTGTTTTGAACAAAGTTTCAAACCAGTATAAGTCATTTAAGATAAGCATTTTGGTTTTTTTTTTAACTGTAAAACTGCAACAATAATTCAGACCAGTAATTCTTCCGCTCTTATTCTATGGAGCGTTGCCACGCGGCCTCTGACCAATCGAATGAAGACCGCACTGACCCGCGACGGGAGCGTCCGTCCCTTTGCACATGTGGATGAGTGCGCAGAGGGCCTGAGGGGTGGCGTAGCCCAGGATGGCGTCCATCAGCATTTTGCTGTACTTGTCGATCAAATTGTCACACTGGTCGCGGTAGGTGGGGGGCAGAATCTTACAGATCTCCTCAAAGACCTTGGTCACGGCGTCCTGCGGAGAGGGACGTGAGGCCGGGTGTCAGGTTGCGTGACAAGCGGCGTTGTCTGGTGGCATTTGAGCGTCTGCGTGCCGTGTGTTTGTTCTTTGTTCTCGTGCGTGCCTCGTCGCTCTGTAAACATGACTCACCTCGGTCCTCTCTTTTGGCAGCAGCCTCTCCAAAGTCTTCACGAGTAAAATACAGAAGGAGCATTGTGCTGAAGGCTGGGCCTGGTTTACAAACACAAACAATGACTGATTAATCCAAAAGCTAGTCACCGAACTGGAGCCAACTCACTATTTTCAATGAAGTCCTTCTACATTTTGCTTTACTGACATTATCATTTTCCCCAGCAGCCTGAACGGCCTCCACAAGGTACTTGAGCATCTCCTCCTGTTTTCCACTGGCGCCACAGAGCCCAATCATTTTGCAGATCTGGGCTGGTTGCTACAGAGAAAAAGAAGACAGATCGGACTTTTCAGATCATCGCTGTAGAGTTGCTGTCTTACTCCTGCGGCCAAATCCAGTCCGACACTTACGACAAAACCAGTGAGGAAGCTGATGGCCATCGGAAGCATCTTCTCCACCTCGTCTTTGCAGGCCTGGGCCGTGGTGGCGGGCCCCGGCAGATGGTCGCACAGAATCTCAATGCCACCAATGATCTTTTTCTAGAATGAAATAGTTGAGGTTGTGATTTAACTGCATGCCTGTGTTCTCTCAGACGGGTGAGTGGCAGATATAAGCAGGTAGAAGCTTTGTTCTCAATGATGCATCATGAGACGGGTACTGTATTCGACGGTGTGCACTGGAAGAACGAGAACCTGAGTCACGCTGACAACAGTGACAGCCGCACGGCTGAGTTGAGGAACATTCCAAATGACACAGCTCACTGGTTGTCTTTAGCATTCTGTGGTTCGTACCTACGCTGGGCCAAAAGGTACCCGGGCGCTGTATGGGAGGAGTAAAAAGGCTGCGACCTTCACAAACAGCTTTTTGCAACAATAACTGCTGTCCATTGAAATGCAATTACATAAATGTGTGTTATATCATCCTGAAAGGCACCAAGCCCAATCTTAACAGGAGGTAAGACAAAAGGAAATAGATGACAATTAAAACTATTAATTGAAAATATGTATTTGGTTCCATACAAAAAACACAACACAATATTTTTATTAACTCTGGCAAAGAGCTTTTTTTTTTTAACTTTTGGTTTAATAGAAGTCTTTTTTTTTTAACTTAAAAAACTAGCTAGCCATGGAGTTAGCCATGTTAGCAATGGAAACACTGGAAAACCCTCACATTTGATCGCCATCATAACATCTTCATAGTGACTAAACTGTAAGGTAAGACCGTTTAGACGTTAATCTGTATCATTGACAATTTTATAAAAGCCTTATCAGCTGGTCGAAGCATATTTATCTGAATAGCTGGGACGTCTGCAGACTGTTTTCACCGTCAGGGCTTTACGGTGACACAACAGATTTTTCTTATCAAGGTGTGGTGTTGTTTTTGAAGTGAAGAAACATTCTTAACATAACATAGTGCTGTAATCGTTCTATATAAATGAAGCAGCGTAACATGTTGTTGTTTTTTTAATGAAAACATCATCCATTCATCATTTTATGTCAGTATGCTTGACTAAAAGCTGTGTTGTCTTTGATGATTTTAGCCAAATTAAGTCTGTGATTCTTATGCAGTTTTCTCTTTACTGTACTACAACTGTCACAAATAATAATAATCCTTTCTTGAGACTGGCAGTCTATTGGTCTGTTTCCTGAATACCTCAATTTCTTTAGAAGCCTGGCTTTTGTTTTGTTTTGTTTTGTTTTGTTTTGTTTTGTTTTGTTTCTTCAATTCTTTATTTTTCAAAGATTTCACAATGGTGAAAGGAAAAGGAAACACTCTTTATTTAAGAAAGTCCCTTTTTTTTTTTACAGTTCATTTTAGTCATCAACTGAAATTTGTTGACATTGAAAGTCTCGACCCTGCAGTGTTTTTCAGATACGTTTCATGGTCTAAAATCTGAAATTTGTCACAACTTGGAGTTCAGACCGTCTGCACACTGAATAAATTGCACGACGATGGAAAGGAAAAAAAGTTCCTTTTAAAAGGAAGAAAACGTTTGTAGAACCAGGCCCAGAGTTGGTGGCTTTCTCTTATTCTGATTGTGTTGAGGAGACAGAGAGAAAGGAAAGGCTAGGACTGACAGATGGATTCTCTGAATCAGCTCAGGGGATCTAAAGCAGCAACAGAGACAACAGTTAATGACATGTCGCAGTGAAACATGTCGAGTAAGAAAGGAGAAAAGTGAAGCGAAACTGGGAGCCAGTTCCACATGATAGCAGCCCGGGGTCAAGTAAACTGCTGGGTCCCAGTTGTCTCATTAGATCAATGGATCAGCTGTTTTGATGGATGCCCAGTTAGAAACTATTTGCACCCATTGAGTCCAGCTTGTCTCATTAGATCAATGGATCAGCTGTGATTGATGCCCTGTTTGTGTTAATCCACCTGAGAGACAACCTGCTCTTCCAGGGTTTCCCCAAGGTGGTGCAAATATCTCACTGCATCTTATTCAGTATGATCAAATAGTCCTGTTATTCCCCTACAGCATCAAAATTACTTGCAGCCAGTTAACACTTGCTATCAGGACACCCTGTCCTTTGCTTGTTGTTTATAAGAAAAAAAAAAAAAAACCCTGCACATTCAACAGAAATGTCAGCGTTCATAAGAACTGACTGTGTATCGAGTGTCTGTGACTGACAGCTTCTTATTGTGTAGTTTGAGGAAAGAGAAGAAATAGAGAAGTTACCAAACAAGAACGCTGGTTTTAATAAGGAGATTTTTAGGCTGATTATTCTTTCAGTATGCATGATCGATCACGCTGCAAAAAAAAACGTAACAACCAGAACAAACCAGTATCACTTTTTTCACTTACAGCTTCAGAATCTGAAGTCAGAAGTCAGCAGAGTGAGTTGCCAACTGCATTTGATGCTGTATTTGTTTTTTTGTTTTATCATGTAGAACAGTTACTTGGTACTTTGTGTCTTTTCAGACAGATAGTATTGTCCACACACCAGAAGTGCCACATAAAAAAAAAGAGGATCTTCTTGGTTTGGTGAGAACCAAAAAAAAAAAAGGACCTTTCATTTCTACTTTTTCTTGAACATAGAAAACAGGAAGTAGCTCTGCATAAAAAGGAGAAAAAAAAAACTTCTTAACCTCTGTTACAGTCTGTGTGTGTGTCTGTGTGTGTGTGTGTGTGTTTGCTGTGTGCACATGTGTTTACACTACTTCCTCGAGATAACTCATATCTCATGTGACGACGGTAAAAGAGCAGGTGTAAAACAATTCCTGGAATTTAAAGCCTTCCTTTTCTCTTTATTGAAAGCTATCTACAGATCTTAACAGGAACCTGTGGCGGCGCGGACAGTATCTCATTTTCATCTTGTGAATATAGAGACCGAAGACGTATTGATAAGATTATCGTTGAGTAAATATAAGAAAATCTGGAATGCTTTTGCTACTGTGAGTCGGACGTTGAACTCACCTGGAGATCTGGATTGGAAAGCATGTCAGTGAGGAGTTCAATGATTTGAGTGCAGTCTTTGCAGACATTCCCCGACTGAAAACAGAACCAGAGACAAATACAAAAAGCAAAAAAAAAACAAAAAAAAAACAAAAAACAGAAAATAGATTAGCTTTTCACCCACCCAGGTGTGCAATAATAATAATAATTGAGCAATTTCATTTAATAGCTGTTTTGATGCATTTTGTATTTTTGGAGCTGACGCATCTATCCGTTTGGACAGCTAGCTGGTGGAACAGGTTCGATCCCCCAACTGTCCAGATGTCCTCGTGCTCGAGCAAGGCACTGAATCCCAAACTGCTACCAATGGACGGGCTGAGCTCGGTGCACAGCAGTCACGTCCATTAGCGTTTGAGAAAGAATATTTATGTTTAAAGAAGTAGAAATATACAAAAAGGCAACTTCCTGATTTTCAAGAAATACTTCTCTACTTCTCTGCTGATTTCAGGAGTGGCGTTACTGCTTAATACTTTCTTTCATTTGTATGATTGAGAAATAAGGCAGTAAATGCATCACGTAAAACACAGTACAGAAAATGTTTTCATAAACCAGAGATTTTAATGGGTTATTCCCGAGTTTCACCAGAATTTAAAGCCTTAAGACAACCATCTTTCTTCAGACGTTCCGTTTCATTATGCCAAAAATGTTAGTATTTCAGTTTTTAAGGTGAGATACTTCAATTTATAAAATGGGTTTTATTGTAACTTGAGGAGCATGTTCATCGATGTGTAATCGGAAAGATAAAGTACCGGTATGTTGAAAGAGACTTTATTGACCCTTCAGTTAACGTAAAGACGCTGAGCGTTTGACATCTTTTATGACCTCTTTTCACTTCTGACCCACAAATCCACATTTCCTCACACAGCATCCTCACATAGGTGGTACTCCCTTCCTTCACTGTCGTTTTTCTGAACAACATTTAGTTGGAAAGCATAAATCTGAACAAAATCAAACACGTTTCACCATTTTCCACAAAGGCGTGATGGATTTTTGCATAGACTTATGTAAAAGAAACCCTTCTGAGTCACACTGTCCTATAATCATACGGGCTTGTCTGCAACAAAGGAGCCTAAAAAGAACTTTCTCGATGCTTTCGCCTTACCAGATATGCAGGTTACTTGCCTTATGCAAGGTTTTCCGAACAAATAATCATTATTATTAATAATTACTGAAATTACCTCAAATCGTGCAGCATTCATTACGAAAAATTTTAGCTTTGTGATGCACAAAAACACCTGCAAGCTGCTTACTGGCCCTAGAAGACAAGTGAACTGGTGATAATTTCACCTCAGATTTTGCGTGTCAGTGCTGCCGTCCACTGACCTCCCTGGAAGATCAGTGACCACCAAGACAAACCCTCTTTGATCTATCACGCCGTTATGGTAATAAAATAAACCGTATGACAATAAAAACATGTCTCATTGCCCTACATCTGCAGTACGGAATGAAAGAAACCACTCACTCTCTGGACAGCGGGATCGCTTTCCACAGCACTGGTGTGATAAATCAGACTTGAGGCTGCAAAAGACACACATCCATCAGTGAAAAACCCACATCAGCCTCATCAGACCACTTCACATTTCATGCACGATGCCCTTTTTACTGTCTTACCACAGCCTCGGCAACAGATGGAAAAAATCAAAGCCAGTATAAGCAGAGCCATGTTTTTTCAGCAGAAGCCTCGGTCCTTATGTTGATACAGAAAACGGAGCGCAGCCTATATGTGACACGGCCCACCCACCTGCTGTAACCCCCCTACTAACCACACGGCCATGGGAGCTTGATAGGATGTGTTTTTAGCTCATGAGTTTTTTTGTTTTTTTTTCTCCATCTCTCAATATTAGTCAGGTTTCATATCCAGTTCCCTAGAAGCGAGGTGCAGGAAGTATACTTCTTTTATCTGAAAGAGATGTGAAAGAGTTGTGTTTACATCTTGTCAAGCATAGGAGGCAATCATTTCTTTCTACCATTTTAAAAAAATGAAAGGAACTTCATTTTCACTGTATATATGCTGTTAATCTTCGTTAATGTTGAATATATGACTCGTACATATTTCATAGAATTATACGTAATTAAACACACTGTTACCAGTTGTCTTCAAAAGAAGAGCTATAGCCATTTAAATGGTTATAACAGCAGCTCCGCTCCACATGACAAACATTCGGTTATTATTGTTGACGCAATTCTCCCACACAAACACACACACACACACACACACACACACACACACACACACACACACTCATGATCAATTAAAAAAACACATTGTCAGTTCAATGGTAATGCAGACAATACCTGTTACAATATTGATATTGTTAATTACATCCACATGCATAAATAGTTAGAAATCATGCGTGATTTTATTATATACTGATTTTTGATTTTTATTGCTGTAACGCACTTTGGGTTGTTTTTGGGTCGCAAAGTGCTTTAAATCTTAACTTATAAAGTCTGATTTGATTTGATTTTTACTGTGAAAACAGACTACAGCAACAAGAGCAAAGGGAAGAACAAATTTCGAACTGAGGCTGTGGTTCGTACGACTGGCCGAGTCACAAGTTAGAAAGTTTCCCATCCGCATTCGGCCGATGTGAATTTTGAGCCCTGTAAATATAAATAGCCTTTCAGTTACAGAGGCTGTCCGTGTTTTTTTGAGAAGAATCTGTAAAAAGGGCAGAGGGCGTAGAAGTTTCTGTTCTGTTATTCTCGATGACTCGGTATGATTGAAATAATCAAAGCAGCTGGTTATCACTGAGCAATAATCACTGATGTGTTCAATCGACAATTATCTCCTGAAGGTACAGTATGTGACACAACGTATTCATTTAGTGGCTCTTTTGTCAGTTTTTAGTTTCAGTCACTGTCTTTTTTTTAAAATCTTCATACACGACTTCATCCAGTTTTTGTGGGACGAGAACAGAAAGTGACTAAACTTAGTGGACAAAGTAGTCGTATTGGACGACCTCTTACTTTTTTGCCAACTTTAGTCAGATGAAAGTTTGGACATACATAAACAGACGTCTTTGAGATCACTGAATTCGTGCTTTGTTGCATTTTAAAGAAATTTAGTTGTACTTTAAGCAGGTGGAAAAAATATAAACATTGTTTATAAAAAAAACAAACATATTTTACATAGAGTTCCTTTAAAAGACCGTACACAGTGTGGATGTTCAGGCAGGGTAGGAGATGATGTGAATGGAGTTTATTTCCAAATATGCAGACGATCAGAACAAAAGGAACTGAACAACTGTTGTTAAACATTTTAAAATACCAGTAAAAGTGAATGCATGTACTGAACAATGCAACTTTGCAGAACTTTTCCGGTTTATACGCGGCGTCCGGAGTCTCTTCCCTGAGACTCTTCAGATACCGCAGGATTATGGGAACCATAAAGCTCCTATAAAAGAGATCAGTGATACAGAGGACCGTTCAGTCAAATTTTGCACTCACCTGACTGTTTTCCTCCAAGAATAGGTGAACAGTGTGTTCAGGTACCTGAATCCAGTCCTTCCCAAACCGAGATATGAGGTCTGAGTCACATAAAGCAAACATATCAACACACACAACGTGAGACACATAAGACACACACTAGGAGCTGACCGCTGAGTTGGTGCATAGCAGATATACGCTGCACATTTGGAAATGTTGTCTTGATTAATAGTGACATATATTCATCCTGTTTATCACTGAGTCTGAATCTTCATTTACATAGTTATTCTTTAAAATCAAAATCACAAATAACCTATAATACTTTAATATTTTTGGTCTAAAATAAAGTCTGATTTCTTGACAAAGTTATGTCATTATCGTTAGATGACAGTTAGATGACAATAATAATAATGCACTTTCCCAAGTCTTTGATTGCAGATAAGATAAAATGATTTGAGATGAACTCTGATACTGGTAATATACCTGAAACTCTCTTCATTAAATCTATCGAAAAAGTTTTTTATTTATTTTTATTTTTTACTTTTCGTCGATCCTTCTTTATTTTTAACCTTACAAACAAAAATTGATCAAATTCTCAGTCTACTCTACAGTAATATTTCTGGCTGGACCACTTCAATCCGCACTCGCTGTTCCTGAAGCAGGAAATTAGTTCCCATTAAGTCTAACTAGACTAATCACACTTAATGCTACTATTTAATTAAAACCCCATTGATGGGAACGATGAGAGGTTTTTGTTGATCTGTGTTATTGCTTTTCCTGCTGGTCTTCATACCTGCTTTAAGCCAAGTGGCTTTAATATTTAATCCTTCATATCTCTGTGGTTTTGTTGCAGTAGGCTGAGTTCTCCTTGACAATATGCACACACCCCTCACGTGCTGTGCTCTCTGATACGGGAAAGCTCTGAAATTACAGGCGAGAGCTTTTTCCTGGTGCCTTGATCCTTGTGTCAAGTTTGATATTTCCCTGAAGCAAAATGGTTTCAGGTAGAAAAAAAATACATAATCGGATTTAGTTTTGGGTAACTTATCACCTGGGTGAAGTACCAAGCTGGCTCACTGCCGCCTTTGAAGTGCCCATTTTATCTTTATACTTCCTTCTTGACTGTTGTGAAACTAGTTCATGTGCTTGTGATTGATGCCAGCAGTTTATGTCAGTATTGATTTAAAGATTGCAACTGTTTGACATATATGTGTCAATTTTTCTACTCATTTAATCCACATTAATGTCAGCTTGACTTCTCCACATTGTTTTCATTAAGCCCTCCAGCTTTTTGATATTTACAAGGGATTGTCAAAGGAAGACATGGCCAATTTATTACATAAGGCAACATTTTGCAACAAAGCTATTCAGAGTCCTTTACACTAACAACTGCAAGACTAATGACAATTTCAAAAACACCCATAAGGCCATTTAGTAAATCAATAAAGAAGAGAAAGGAGATTGAAAAAAAACTATTAAACATAGTTGAAACCCCCTTAAATATCATATAAAAGAATATCAATAGTGTCGTTTTAAATGACAAAGAAAAGAAACCACATACAAAGACCACTCCGACTGATACAAAAACAAGTCTATCATTAGTAGGTTAGTCAGGATCTGTCCTAAAGCTTAACAAAGGATTATGATATGCCACTGATAATGATCAAACAATTTGTCTCACGCTAACCCCGTTTCACTCCAAGTTATTGAGGACAGAAGCTGTTTTATTAGCTGTTACATAAGTGAACATAAAAATGACGTCAGCATTGCATAGTCGTTGATGGATAAGCAGGTTTTTAGGTCAACCCTTCCCCGTTTGAAACTGGAAAATTCGTCTTGAGAATATTCTTTTCGGGGGACTCCACTGTTCTACTGGGGGACTTCAGCGCCCACGTGGGCAGCAACAGTGAGACCTGAAGGGGGGGATTGGGCCGCAAAGCCTTTCTGATTTGAACCCGAGTGGTGTTTTGCTATTGGCCTTCTGTGAGAGCCACAGTTTGTCCATAACAAACATCATGTTCGAGCACAGGGGTGTCCATTAGTGCATTTGGCACCAGGGCACCCTAAGTTGGAGGTTGATGATCGACTTTGTTGTCTTGTCAACTGTCAACGGCCACATGTCTTGGACACTCGGGTGAAGAGAGGAGCAGAGCTGTCGACCGATCACCACCTGGTGGTGAGTTGGATTCGCTGGCAGAGGAGGAAACCGGACAGACTTGGCAGACCCAAACGTATCGTAGGGGTCCGCTGGGAACATCTGGTGGAACCCTCTGTCGGCACGGTTTTCAACTCCCACCTCCGGGAGAGCTTCTCTCAGGTCTTGAGAGAGGCTGGGGACATTGAGTCCGAGTGGACCATGTTCTCCACCTCCATTCTAAAAGCAGCTGCTCGGAGCTGTGGATGTAAGGTCTCCGGTGCCTGCCGTGGCGGCAACCTCCGAACCCGGTGGTGGACACTGGAAGTAAGGGCTGCCGTCAAGCTGAAGAAGGAGTCCTATCGAGCCTCGTTGGCTCGTGGGACTCCCGAAGTGGCTGACAGGTACCAGCAGGCCGAGCGAACTGTAACCCAAGTGGATGTAGAGGCAAAAACTTGGGTCTGGGACTTCGAATACTTCGAGGACCTGCTCAATCCCATTGCCACGTCTTCCGTGGAGGAAGCAGAGGCTGAGGTCTCAGAGGTGGACTCAACCACCACCCAAACTGAAGTCACCAAGGTGGTTGGTAAACTCCTTGGTGGCAAGGCACCGGGGGTGGACGAGATTCGCCCTGAGGACCTTAAGGCTCTGGATGTGCAGAGGGGTCGCCTTGGTTGACAACTCTGTAATATCACGTGGCAATCAGGCACTGTAAAACAGTGCTCCTACTCCGTGGCAGGATGGACCAGCAGAGTTATTGAAAGTTATTGAAAGTTGAAAATCCTTCATTAATCCCACAAGGGGAAATTTATTAGATATTCAGTCAGGACATTATTTTATTTAATTATTTTACTTTTTAATCTGTAGTGAATATGCGCTGCTTGTGCTTTATGACATGTTTGAGGTTTGCTTTTTAATTATTTTCACACTCTGCCAGGTTTTTCTGTGCTGCACCGCAAATCCACACTGACTCAAACTTGCGTGCACGATGTCAGACCTGTCATCAGATTTCATCTTTCCGTACGATCACAATCATATTGATAAATACCGATCACGTCTTTCATATGGCCGTACGCCCGTATGCCACCATACGATTGTTTGATGAATGAGGGCCAATGTCTCTCATCATGCCTATGAATTAAGTAATTAAAGTCCCAAATCAAAGAAATCGAGGTCATGAATCTGTTTGAAACATGACTCTTCCACAGAGAGACTTTCAGGCATTGTTCACACGACACCGAGCGTCTTGTAATGGCATCTCGCCGCACACGTAAAAACACCTGAACCACAGATATCACACCACTAGTTGGTGCTGTGCTTTTGTAATACGAATGCATGCAATAGCCGACCAATAACAGCTGGAATATAAGGGTTCAGGTGCCGGCTGGATCTGCTTTAGGCAAACTTAACCTGACCATAACAAGTGAAACACTAAAAACAACAGATGGCTGCGGCCTGTCAGAACTGCCTGAGCCCTTTCCAAGTTTCCCGTAACCAAAGAGAACCTGCGTGCACGAAGGGAGAGCGTGCAGATTTCAGTTGGGATGTTCTCTCATCACTGAATGGCTGTGAGATAATTACAGTGATCACCAATCAACAGAGCAAAATAAAGCGAATGAGCCAGAATGAAGCCAAACTGGCTCGTTGTTCTCCGTCATGTTTGGGAAAGTTTTGGTGGCTGGTAAAAAATTGGTGGTGTAACTGGGCCTTTGCACAGTTTTGGCTGGAATTGACTCTATCACGCTGCAACCCCTGACCTAAAATATTCTCTAAAGAAGATGGGCAGATTGTCAATTTGTTTTTCCCAGCATGCCATTGTTCGAGCAATTAATGAAAATTTAATGCAGATTACGGGAGGAGGAAAGTCTAATCAGCCACACTTGAACATGAAGTAAAATTGCTTGTTATCGTTCTAATATCTTCTTGAGGTTGAAATTGTCAGCCACTCCATTGCTTTAGTTGTGAGAATGGAAAGTTTTTTTTATCTGTGTTTTGACCTGACTTTACCTGGCTTACTGGCACGCTGTGACCCTGACCTGTAGTCATTCCTATAGAAGATGGTTGAATTGTCTAACTACTTCCTTGTCAATTATTGAGTCCACACTTCATACTGATGAAAATAAAGACAATTTATTCTACTGAACGTCGTTGAACATCTTCATTAAACACCATGAAAATGAAAATGGGGAGATACAAATCTCAGTTAATATATTTTAATGACACCAATCTCTGCAGCCATTCAAATAGATTCAAGATTCAAGATTCTTTATTTGTCATTGCTCAGTTTCCTAGGCAGCCAAATTGCAGCAGATCCACTACAGTGCATAAAATTATTAAAAGTAACACATAAAAAATAGCAAATTATACACAATAGTAAGTGGAAAAACGTCGACAAAAGTAAGTAAAGTGTTCAATGATGGGTGGGGAGGGACTATTTACAGAGTAATGAATAATATTAGTCAGCTGTTTGTCTAAGGTAGTTGGATCATAGGGTAAGGTATTGCACATGGGAATAAATAAATAGTTGGCATTATACATAGTAATACGGATACATGAGTGGTGGTGTCAATACTGCACATGAGAGAGATGGTTCACAGTGATTTGTATAGGAGATGTTCATGTTGAATTCAGCGTTCTAATTGCCCAGAGGAAGAAACTGTTTTTGAGTCTGTTTATTCTGCTCTTGATGGATCTGACCCTTCTTCCAGAGGGCAGCATGCAGAACAGGTGGTGGATGGGGTGGTGGAGATCTTTCATGATTGCCTTGGCTCTGGTAAGACAGAGTTGACGAGAGTGTATGGCACGGCATGGCAATGACTTGCACCAGCACGCTCTCAATTGTGGCTCGATAAAAAGAGACCGGCAGGTCTGTCTGCAGCCTGTTCCACTTCAGGACCCTCAGGAAGTGGAGGAGCTTCTGGGCTTTTCTGACCAGGGATGTTGTGTTGGCCACCCAGGACAGGCCTCTTGAGATGTGGGTCCTGAGGAACTTGAAGGCCGGCACCCTCTCCACATCACAACAACATTTCAAGATCACATTTCAAGTTATATACACACTTAAGTAACAATCTACTCAATTCAAGCTCTTCATGTAAATAACAGACAAACCAATCTTCACAGTGGCGCATGTGCAAATGAGCATATCACAGGCTGACCACCTCATACAAATGAAATACAAATGGACTGTTGTTATGCTAAATTAGTGTTTCACACCACAAATATCTTGAATTACCAAACAAAAGCTACAAACAAAGAAACTATTTACCGTGTGTGCCCTTGACCAGTTGTAGAATTATGATGAGCTTCTCTCTTGCTCTTCACTCTCTGTCTTCTGTGTCTCTGTCACTCGTGTGTGTCTGTCCCTCATGTCTCTCTACTTCCTGTTTTCCACTCAGCGCTATGTCTACCTAATTGCCTACAGAGGGAACTAATGACCTTACACAAATGTATTTATGTCTTCATTTACACTCCCACCATTTACACTTTGACTAATGTGCAAAATGTTGAGCATGACATACCCCTAACTAAATAAACCAATGATAATTTAAATAGGGGTCGGTTGTTTCACGGATTCTCTGGACCCTGTTAGCTACAAAGATATGGAAGCGCCGAGCCTCATTGCTGACATAACCCAGGACAACTTATGAGTAAGTCCAGAAGTACTCTTCATCAAACTTGAGCTCTAACTCCTCCTTCGGCATGCTGCTCACATCTTCTCGACGTCACACGTCACAGCAATCAGATGTTTGCGTATTGGTACAGCACTTCACTCACTCCATTGATAAGATCAGGTCCGGTTAGAAGATGGTCATGTAAGGCAGTGCCTTCATATTTTGCAGAGCAATCAAAAACCGCTCTGATTTTATCCAGCTTTCTGGGGTGATAAACCCTCTGGTGTGGGGTATACCACACACTGCCTCTCTCTGGTTTGTGGTTAGCCACATCACCATCCGTGAAGACACCGTCCCTGAAGTTCTTATAGTCACACCTGAACTTGGAATCTCTGTCAAATTTCTTTTTCTGGTGCATCAATCGGACTAAGGAGAGCTTCTTGTTGTCAGGGAGGGATGGATGTGCTTTACAGGGCAGAGGCATCTCAAGGTGATTGCGTTCATTCTGCTGGATTCTTCCTTTCAGGATCTGGAGAAACTGGATGTCTTCCTGAGATATGCACTTTTCTCCTCGGTTGGTGTCTGCAAAGCCAGACTCGAGTGCTTTAATCACAGCAGCTGGTGTCACAGGAGGCAGCTCTCTGACCGATATGCGATTGCACAGCCCTGTCACATCCTTGGAGTTCATACTCTGTTGCGCACTCCCCAAAATACTCCAGCCCAGGTCAGTCTTTATGGCATAATGTTCGCTGTCAGCCCCTGTTATGACTTGACGTGGTGCTAGTGCTCTGGAGCAGTCATAGCCCATCAGTAATCCAACCCCACAGTCCTTCAGGGGATGCATTTCATGGGCTATGGCTGACAAGGTGACTCCACTTGTTCACAGTTTCACATGTGGGAATACGTGCTCGTTCAAGAGAAATGAAGTCCCTGGAATAAGCGGGAGGTAGGCTGGTGGTGATCTCTGATGAAAAGCCTCGAATCTTAAGTCCACTGACTTTGTATGGTTGAGTACTTTCCCACCATGGTGGAGAGTCTGAGTTTCACTGGCTCACCTGCTGCATGCTGTCTTTCGCACACTTCTTGACTGATGAATGTTTTACTGCTTTGAGTGTCGAGCAAAGCGGAAGCTGAGGTCTCGGGTCCAGTGGTGGTAGATGATGCGATCCATACTGGGACTATCACTGCTGTGCTGCCATCCTCACCTCCGCTCACATTGCATAAGAGTGCGGACATATTTCCATCAATGTTCTGAGCTCCTTGTGATGATGACTTTGCAACTGCTGGACGTCTTCGTGCAATGGAGTGGGATGGCTCTTTTTACATTTGCTGCACGTGACTTTCTCTTGACAGTTCTTATAGTTATGCCCTTTTCTCAAACACGCAAAGCAAAGATTGCTGTCTCTGACAAACTTTTGCTTTTCCTCTACAGTGATTGCCATCGGCTTTTGGCATTCATGTATGGAATGAGCTCCTTCACAGTACGTACATTTCGCTGGACTTGCATTCTTGTTCTTGGGTTTGTTGAGGCCTTTCGTCCTGGTCTCATATCTAGTGTCAGGTTTGACTGTGGTACGTAGAATGTCTGAAATGTACACATTGGTGGCGAAAGTGTTTACCTTTGGATGTTCTCTTACCAGCTTTTCTTCATTGAGCTTCAGGGCATACAATAAAGAGTTGTTCTCCGCCATCTTTGGGAAAGTTTTGGTGGCTGGTTAAAAGTTCAGGGTGTAACTGGGCCTTTGCACAGTTTTGGTTGGGATTGACTCTAAGCACACTGTGACACTCACGGATAATCATTTCTAAAGAAGATGGGTGGATTGTCAATTTGTTTTGCCCGGCATGCCAATGTTCGAACAATTAATGAAAATTCAAATGAGTCAGAATGAAGCCAAACTGGTTTGTTGTTCTCCGCCATCTTTGGGAAAGATTTGGTGGCTGGTGAAAAGTTCAGGGTGTAACTGGGCCATTGCACAGTTTTAGTTGGGCTTGACTCTGGCACACTGTGATCCTGACCTATAATCATTCTTAAAGAAAATGGGTGGATTATCAAGTTGTTTTGCCAATGTTCAAACAGTTAATGAAAATTACAGTAAATGCAGATTACAGGAGGAGGAAAGTCCAATCAGCCACACTTGAGCACGAAGTAAAATTTCTTGTTATCGTTCTAATATCTTCTTGTGGTTTAAATTTCTCAGCCACTCCGTTGCTCTGGTTGTGAGACTGAAACGTTTATTCGCCCTGTGTTTTGACTTAACCTTACATGGTTTTGCAGTCAAAGATTGGTGATGAAATTCCTTTTGCAAAACGACTTCCCATTGTATAATGAGCTGTTGAGTGTCTCAGTAGTGCCACTCAGGTCAGATCTAAAGCTTATGCACAACTTTGTCTGCAGTGTTCGAAGTTACAAAACCTTTTTTTCAAATAGGAAGACTGCCAACTCAGGACACGTTTAGAGCGATATCCACCCGATGTTACATGAGCTAGATAAGTACAAATAATGTCCACACCTAGCTAATTGCCTTCTAGTCATTAAAATGAATACTTCTGGAAGATTATAATTATAACTTTTTCTTTGCAGTTGTGTGGCACAGCCCTCATAATGAGAACCACAGGTTCTGTTTTTCACCCCACTGACTTTATCAAATGGATTTGCTCTGACATTGATCTGCACGCAGCGCTACCTGCTTGCGGCAGTGAACCGTAGTTACGAGAGGATCTCTTTTCAAAACGACGAGTTTACAGTGGGGCACAGGGCTATTCCAGTATAATGAAGCCCGCAGTGCTTCTTTTTTAAAAAGATGGAATCGAGTTGGATTTGTGACACATGTTCCTTATACAGTGATTCATCTGTGTTCTGACTCTGCTGTCTCTGTTTTTTTCCTCTTAGGTTTGACATATAAAACAGTACTTCACATTTAGTGTTCTGTGAAGGAAACAGAGTGTTTCAGCGTTCTAGGAAAGCACAAACAGGTTCTGGAAGTCGTGATGGGTACTCATAAGGAAGGTGGTGAGTCAGCCAAAACACAATAGACATAATGCCTGGGATTTCTTCAAGTATTGCAGCAAATCTTTCCATCTGCTTCTTTACACAACTTTTACAATAATCTTTTTTTAGCTTTGTTTTTTTTAAACTTATGAAATATGTTTTGCATTTTTTTTACTGTACTTCCTGGTGTGACACATGAGGGACATTTCTTGAGTCATCTTCACCGACAACAGGTGTACTGTTAATGACATGGAGCATGAAAATGCACAGAATGACAGCTGCTTTGATAAAAAAAAAGGGATTGTTTAAGATTGATATCACATTATGCTGCATGTTTAATCCCATATTTTCAATATCCTGTCCTGACGGTTTGTCATCAGTTTTGCAGATTTTGTGTGCGGGACGTTAAAAGCATGGCAGTGGAGTGTGACTGAAACTAAGATATAACTAACTAAGATATAACTAAGATTAGATATTATCTAATACAGTGTAAAACTAGCAGAAATGGCCTGTTGTATTAATGTGGCCTTTTTTCATTGCCAATAGTCTAAAAAATGCTGAAAGTTCTGCTTTCATCAAAGATGACAGAAACGTACAAGAGGGAAGTAAAACACACTAACAAAACACTCAGTGTAAAAAAGTAAAAAAAACAAGATAAAGATGGTGGGAAACCCAACAAAGCTAATACAAAGAAGAATGAAAAACTGCCTACACTTAAAACAAAGTTTTCAAACACACGTGCACCACCAGATTTATAAAGAAGCAACTCAGGAAATCTCAAAGTAATAATAATTTGAAGGACAAGTGATGCATTCTTTAATTTAAATAATAAAGAAAAAGATATATTCTCGGTAATGCACCAAACAGCAGTTGAGACTGCACTATGTAACACGATGTTGTGAAAATTGGTACAAGCACCTCACAAAATGCTTGAATAAACCAAAACATTTTCAGTTGCTGCACAACTAATTTGCATGAAGTTTCATATTGCCATTGGATGCTTTGTGCATTTCTAAAAGGCGCTTTCTTTCATTCATGCTATATGTTATCATAGTTCACAATAATATATATTCAGCTATAACATATAACATTTTAAGCAGACAGAATATCTACCCATTTGACATTTCCCACATGTTTAGTTGCAGAACTCTGAACAGTGAACGCTGCCCTCCAGTCAGCATCTCACAAACAGAGAAAAAGACACATGGTTGTTATCGCACATTTGCACATCACACAGAGTGTACATTCGGTGTGTGGCTGCACTCCTCGCTTTCACACACCCACTGCATTTTGCCACGCGTACGTTCCCTGGGTGTGTCCACTTCTGCCTGTTGTGATTCTTCCATAATATAGTTTGTACCTATTTGCATTGTTTTTTTGTTTTTTTTTTGTTGCATTGTTTGTGTGTTTCTTTCATATCCTACATTTTTGTGCAGAGCCTGGTGGACAGTTTCTGCATTTCACAGCCATGCTTATACATCACAAATGAAATAATCTGACATTTAAAAAAAAAAAAAAAAAAGAGAAAAATTCAAAGATAATCTGCTGTATTAACAGAGAAGCTTATCAGTGCAGTGCGCTGCTAATGTTTGACAGGTTTCCACTGCGATGCATTCAAGTTCAAGTTTGCAGCAGTTGTTTTTGCATTGTAAGATTTTAGCTTTCTCCACTTTTTCCACCACCTCATTTTTTTTCTCAGAAGAGCACTGTTATGGAGCACTATTTCATTTTAAATTCAAACTTTTTTTATATGTCCCGAGTGTACGAAATGTATTTATCTGAAAAGTCTATAAATATGTTGTAATTTCTACCTAAAACTGAGGAAGTAAGTGCAGGTCTTACTGTCTCTTGACACACTTACTTGACATACTAACTGTTGTTGTGTTGGAGTTTTTGCTTGAGAGTGATAAAGTGAGATAAGATGGCCTTCGTGTTGGTAAGTGTTTGAGCATTGGCAGACTGGAGGAAGAACACTGTGATTTACAGTCTGGTACACTGCTTCCTTATTGTATTCGTAGAAAAGGTGAGGTCTGATTGTCGCTTCTAACTTTTCAAATGAGTCATAATGGCAAGTGCGTCACTTCCTTGGACTGGGACTTTACACTAATTACCACCGTTACTGATCGTCAAGATAGACTCTTCCTGGTTCAATGTCTGAGCATATCAAGAAATGTAATATGTATTTTATCACTTCTGTTTCTTATTTCTTCTTTGATGACCTTTCATTGTGAAAAGTGACATTTCCCAACTCTGTACCGCCGCCAAAAGCAACAGATTGAAGCTGATCTCTAACTGAACCAATGGTGAAATGTGGCTTTTTGCTAAACCTTTAGGTTGACAAATAGTGTTTCAGTCATTGCCGTTCGTTTCTGCTTTTTTGCTTTCTCCTTCCTTCAGAGGTTGATTTGGACACAACAGGTGCAATTGTTGAGTGGATGTGATGAAACGCGTGCTGTGTTCACAAGAGGAGCTTTTTCTCTTTGACTCCAGACCCTCAAACTCACTGGTTTATTTTAAAGTCCATGAATCTTGACACTTTCTGCTAGCAGGTATTAGAGGGATGCATACCTCCTTCTCCTCTTTTTTATAGGGATTGTTCATAGCGATCATAAGGTTTTTCATTTCAATAATTTTTTTTTTTTTTATTTCTCTTCCATTTCCTCATCACTCATAGTTTATCTTTTCTTGGTTCCCTCTCCCTGCTTGAAATGGATTTTTGCTTCCTTGCTTTTATTTAATTGCTACTGTAATCATTTCATTAATCATCATTTCAGCACTATTATGATCCTATAAGCATTATTGCTAAATGAATAATATTTGCTCAGGCTTAGGTGGTTTGGTTGGTTTGTAAATTTATCGACTGACTGGATGACAGAAGGTCAACTAAAGGCTTCGTCACACATTCAAACGTATAATTTTAACAAGATAACCTCAACATGTGTGACCAAGGTAATATGGGAAGGAATCTGGAATACCCAAACACACAAAGGAAGAACATGCAACCCTCACACAGAAAGGCCCACAACCTTTCATCAGGCAAACTTGACACTGATTCCTGCAACATTTTTATATATACAGTGTTGCAGCTTCAACACTAACATGTTACTTTCCATAAAGGTCACGCCAAAGAATATTGTTTTAAGAAGTTTTGTTTTTGGTATTTCTTCTGTTGTTTTAATGGGATCTCAAAATCTCCACTGCCTGCTCAGTGTGTGTCATAGAGCATTAAGCCTCATTATAAACAGTGACTTTACTCATCACCGTGCCGCTTATTTCATGCTTGTTTATCTTGTTTAGGGGTTTGTCATCTGATTGATCCACCAAAGTTTTTTTGATGCTAATTCCTTTCTATTCATCCTTTATTTTGAAACGGAAATAAGGATAAACCATCCTCTTTACCAGAATGTAGTTCATTGTTCATTGTTCAACTTTGTTTTTTGGCCCTAAATTCCCAGAATAATCGACAAATTTTTCCTCAGAAATGTATTGTAATTAAAAATAAATAAATACCATATGTAAATCTTAAAACTCATGACAATATGTAAGCATTTCAACTTTTTTTTTGTCCTGTGAGCTTCAGCTACAGCTCTTATTTGTTGTTTTATTGAAGACCTAAGTCTCAGAGCCGTTCTTCTTTTACTCTTTCTCTCTCTTCTGAATACAAACGTGCCTTATGCAAACTGCAGGGTCAAATCCACCTTTTGACCAAAAAAAAATAAAGTTGTTTAAGATCAGAAGCAGAAGTTAAGTCTGTTGTATGTTCACAGATATTTGATGGTATGACTCTCGAGCATGATGTCCACATCATCACATACTGACATAGATCATCAGCTGCATGGAAATTACCTGGAATTTGAACTACAACTTCATTCAAGTCTTGCTTTAAATGGGTGTAATGAAAGTGACACACATCTTGATCACGTTTTTTTTGTTTTGTTTTGTTTTTTTTTTGGGGGGGGACCTGGATGCCCTCAAGCTGCCAAGTGCTATCAAATACTTTTGGCAACATTGCTCATCGTTTGTCCTTGTCCTAAAATTTCATGACATTGAAAAAGCATTAAACCCATCCCCACCCAAACACTCCCATGCAGTCAAAATTATATCGCTGAGCTGAGCGCTGCTCTTTGTTTCCTTCTCTGCATTGTCCCACACTTTCCATTACAAGTATGTACACGTAATTATGAGTAAAGCTGCCACAGTTCTCCCCACCCACATGCATACATGTTACAGGTAAAATTATAGATCACATCTCTGCTCTTTGTTTTGTTATGTCTGTTGTGTTAGCAGCCGAGTCACAACTTTTTGAAAGTCCTGTCAAGGAGCCATTGTATATACAGCAGTCACAGTGATCCCCACCCATGCACAGGTGAAATCGTGTCAAGCTGTGCACAAGCCTGTTTATTTCAGAAAAACCCAACCTGTTATTCAGTCATTACTTTCTGGGTTTGCCCAGGCATCACTGAACTGAGTTAACTTTTAACCTCAGAGAGAGGTTAATCAAAGCTCTGCTTTCAATTTTTGCATTAAAAAAAAAAAAAACACTTGTAAAAAGTGGTTCCCTTTTTAAAAGAATTTCTCAAGTGCATCGGTTACCATGTTGTAATCAGTCAACTACTCACAGCCAACACACATTCACTTCCACGCACACAGAAGGACCTGATCTGCACTCGAACCCAGACCAGGAGAAAAATCCTCCTTCTTTTAGATCTGCTGTTGGTTTTTTTGGGCTGATGTCTGCAGTCTGTATTTCTCCATAGCTGGTGCTGACCTTTTCTCAGTCATTGCCTTCCCAACCACAGACACGTGGATATCATGTACTCGCAGATAGGATAAACACGGTTGGTGTACTGCGATTGTGAGGCGTCAGGATTTTCTTTCTTTTGAAAAAAATGGTGCACGATGTTAAAGTCTTGCAGACCGTGCGCTCATCAAGGTTTGGTTGGTTCTCACTTTTACAAAAATTGTCTTATCCGCACACAACAAATCAAAAACTGCGATCAAACATCTCTTTCACACCTCCGATTTGAATAAAATATAAAGAAATGGGGAAACATATGTTCACACTAACATTGCTGAAATTTATGACATTTCTAGATCAGGTTATTGCCATGTCTCAAATTAATCAGACCTTTTATTATATAATTTTCTTGATTGTCATCTTGCCAAGGAAAATAAAAAAAAATTCCCTCTGAGAGGAGGAAGAAGGAAGAACTGGTGACTGACAGAGGCTTCACCTGCTGCAGTCAGGGGCGAGGCTTCCCGCGCCACTATAAAAGAGTGGCGCTTAGGGACATGCGACATTGTAAACCTGACATCTCAAAGAGCAAAGGAAGCCTTCACAAGTTTCCACACAGCCACAGGTAACAAGCCTCCTTAAGATCTTTATTTACGGCACGCATTTTTAACATTGTGCTTATCAAGTCTCGATACATCAGCCTTGAAACCAGTTTTTAAACTAATTTTAGCTTATTGTTTTGTTTTCCAGAGATGTTTTCCTCTGTCCTTCTTCTTTTGGGCATCTGCCTGATGGCCATTGACTCCACGCTAGCAGGTAAATCCATTATACTACTGACATGTTTCTAAAATAAATCTTATTTCCTCTCCTTTTTCTTTGTTATTTCATGGGATAGCTGAAATTCTTTTTCTCTTTCTAGGTCAACATTTTGAAAATCCTCTCCTTGAGCGATGTTTTGAGGACGCAAGAAAGATTGTGGACGACGCGTACACTTATTCTAGACAAGAGTGAGTTTTTCTCGCGCCATTTCCATTTAATAGTTCTGCAGATTTTTGTTGTGTCTCCTGGATTCATCATAAACAGTCTGTATTACCAAAATTTTCCCCACCACCAAATATAAAACGTAACTCTTTTCAATTGTTTGGGTTTCTCTCCAGGAGTCTGAGACGGGTTCGCAGGGAGATGGTGAGTCCTCACGATGCTCTCCGGCTTCTGAAGCAGCCTCGTGCCGACACACGGTCGGCTGTGAGATCTGCAGACTACATGGCCCAAACCCTCCGATTGTTTGTGGAGCAATCGCATCACATCCACAAACGCTCTCTCAATGCAACAGGTTAGAAACAGAACCAAGATGGCACCTACACGGCTGGTTTTTGGTTTCCTGGTGCGACACTCCTTTCTACTGTGAACACACTTGAGCGCCTGAAGGATGTAATTACCAACCAGAAATACAAAGCTTGGAAATATGCACACTGTTGACCACAGTATGTGTCTTTTACACTTTTCAGATTTGCTCAGCCAGGAAGATCTGATGAAGTTATCTGACATAACTGGATGCGCAGCTCGAATCAGGGAACCACAGTGTAACTCCATTCCAAACATCAACAAGTACCGCACCATCACCGGCGTCTGCAACAACCTGTAAGTGGAACATTGTTAACTATGACTTTTTCTATTTTGAACTTCCTTGTTTTTCATAAGCACAAAAAAAGTAAAACCCCCCCCCCTCCCAAAAAAAGATGTCTACACTTTCCTGAGGTTTCTCAAACAGCTCATCTCTTGTTTTCTCTCTAGAAAAGTCACTCGTAAAGGAGCCTCCAACACCCCTCTTGTCCGCTGGCAGCCTGCTGAATACGACGATGGTATTTCTGAACCCAGAGGAAACAGAAGCGAAAGGCTCAACAACTTCCTGCTCCCGCTGGTACGGCCTCCATGCCCCAAACGATCATCTTCAGTGAATTGTTCAAACACTGACGGAGGATTGAAACGACTACAATCTGCTTCATCTCAGGTCAGACAGGTGTCCAACAATATCCTGAGCACGACGGATGCGGAGGTGGTCAGTGACACGGAGATCACCCACATGGTCACAATATACGGCCAGTGGAACGACCACGACCTCAGCTTCACGCCCTTCTCGCCGAGCATCAGGTCCTTCAGCAACGGGGTGAACTGTGACGAGAGCTGCCAGCGCGGTGAGCCGTGCATCCCCATCCCGGTTGGTGTTGATCCTCAAAGCGTTCCGCAGAGATGCCGTTTCCGTCCTTAACCATCGGTTCCGTCACCTCAACTCTCTCCTCTTCGGTACAGATTCCCCCCGGTGACCCTCGCCTGCCCACCGGCCCGGACAGCTGCATTCCTGCATTCCGATCGGCCGGCGCTTGTGGGACAGGATTCTCAGCCTATAATTTTGGTGGAACTCCCAACGTGAGGCAGCAGATCAATGCGCTGACGGCCTACTTAGATATCAGCCAGGTGTATGGCTCCGAGGAGAAGCTCGCTCTGGATCTGCGCAACCTCACTGACGACGGCGGCCTGTTGAAAGTTAATGAGGAGTTTACAGACAACGGCCGCGAGGTGCTGCCCTTCCACCCTCTGCAGGTGAACATGTGTGCCACTCGCAGAAGAGTCACCAACGACACCAACGCCAGGGAGATACCTTGCTTCATCGCTGGTGAGTAGTCATGAAAGTTTTTTTATTGGAAGTAGAAGCTTCAGAAACTGTAACCCAGTGATTTCCTCATCTATCAGTAGGAATCTAGCACAATAAAAAGAAGAACTGATAATAACTGCAAGGATTATTTGTAACTATCCTCTACAAATAGAGAATTTTTTTTTTTTATGAAGCTTCTGTTGTTAAAATGGATGCCCTTAAATCATTGGATATTAATCAGATAGTAAACAGATAATAAGATGTATCAGATGTTATTATTAAAGAAAATATAGAACTTATTTATACTTACATGCTAGTTGCTAATGAGTTATTACAAGTATACAAACATTATTAAGTACTTTGATGACTAAACAGCACTCAAACATCTTTCACTTACTTGCTTTATAAGGTGACGTCCGTGTTGACGAGAACGTTGCCCTGACATCGCTTCACACATTGTTCTTGCGTGAGCACAACCGGCTGGCTCGTGAGCTGAGGAGACTGAACCCACAGTGGGACAGTGAGACCCTTTACCAGGAGGCCCGCAAGATCATGGGCGCCTACGCACAGGTAACTAAACCAAGCGGTCGGCCATGTTTCTTCAGAGAAGTTGCAATTCTGCCAAACTGAACATCTGTGTGTGTCGCGCTCTTTCAGGTGTTTGCGTTCAAAGACTACCTGCAACATATCCTGGGGCAGCAGGGAGTGCGCGACATAATTGGCCCTTACACTGGATACAATCACAGCGTCGACCCCAGCATCTCCAACGTCTTTGCAACAGCAGCTTACCGCTTTGCTCACCTGGCTATTCAGCCAACTTTCTCTCGCCTGGGTGCGAACTACAGAGAGGACCCTCAGTTTGGCAACGTCCCCGTGTTCGAGGCGTTCTTCACCCCCTGGAGAATCCCCTTTGAGAGTGAGTTGCACAGGGTAAATTGTCACTAATCTGTAATTCTCTCTGAAACCGCGAGCCTCATATTCCTGTCATCCCTCCAGATGGAATTGACTCGTTGGTGCGTGGTTTGGTCGGCCGTCCCGCCAAACTGAATGTCCAGAATCACATGATGGTGGACGCTCTGAGGGAGCGGTTGTTCCAGTTTGTGCAGCACATTGCGTTGGACTTGGGCTCCCTCAACATGCAGAGAGGGCGTGACCACGGCCTGCCTGGTACATACCTCGGTCATATTCAGGTTTTTGTCTCATTATGTTTGACTTCTGCTGTAACTGACCTGACATTTACCCATTAATGTCCACAGGATACAATACCTGGCGCAAATTCTGTGGGCTGTCTCAACCCAGGAACCAGGCAGAGCTGGCTCGTGTCCTGAATAACCAAGACCTGGCCCGGAGCCTCCTTCAGCACTACGGCACACCTGACAACATTGACGTGTGGCTTGGAGGTGTGGCCGAGCCTTTTGTGACAGGTGGACGAGTTGGGCCTCTCTTTGCCTGTCTCATTGGGAGACAATTCAAGAACATCCGTGACGGTGACAGGTCAGTGTTTGTGTGTATTCACTGTTGATTTCATGGCAATAGAAGTAGCACCTTGTCAGCTTAGTTAACCTCCTCCTCCAGTAATGAACCAAATAAGCACATTTCAAGAATGGACAGTCTTTGTAGTAGCACTTTATAGGTATTCACATTTCTACAACATATATTTACATTTGTTTTTATTGTATGCTCCATTATGAAATGTCTGAAAAATTGTCTGTATTTCAACTGAGGCTTGAATTGACGTGAATTTGTTTTGTTTCCCTTTTGTTTGAAACATTTTTCAGGCTGTGGTACGAAAACAGAAACGTGTTCTCCCCGAGGCAGAGGGCCTTGCTGTCCAGAGCTTCACTGGCCAGGATAATCTGCGACAACACCGGCATCACCTCCGTCCCCAGGGACGTCTTCTCGGTCATCTCCAGACGTAACCGGCTCGTCCGGTGCTCCAACATCCCACGTATCAACCTGGCCGCATGGAGACAGAGGCCCTGCAGAGGCGCTGGTTGTTTTCCACAATCACTAAAACAAGAGGTTCGCTTTTATTCATCTTGTCTTGTTTTCTTACCAAAATGCCAACAGTGCTTTGCTGATACAAGCATTCACGGATTTTAATTTAACTTCTTTATCTTGATATCAACAGGAAACAAATGAGATTGAAGAAAGAAGACGCCGCAGAGATGTTTCCGTCTAACTAGACCAAAGTGAAGAAAAGGTAATTTTCTCACCAGTCAGGCTCTTGTCAGCTTAGTTAACGTCCTCCTCCAGTAATAACTGCTCTGAATGTGTAGTCCATTGTGAATAGTTCAAAATGGTGAATTAATGTCAAGTTCAAGCATGTACAAACACTATTGTGATGCAGTTTGAACACGAAATTACAGTATTTACAGTATATCTGATAATATTTTGTCTCCCTGCAGGCCCAGCAGGACCCCCCCAGGCCCCAGAGACCTGTCCAGACCACCAGAGTCCAACATTAGTGCCTCACATCCGCAGATTCCATTCTTGGTCCTCCTGGGCAACTTCTGGGCATCTCCTGAAAAAAAAATCACTTGCTTCCGTCAGATTGTCGACAAACGAGCAGAGTCATCACGGCTCTGAGACAGGCGTCACCCCCGGGGATCTTCAAGTTCAGCTTTCTCTGCGCTCTCTTCAGCAGTGCACACAGTGTGGACCCGCTGCGCAACAACAAACTGGTGCTCGTCGTCACACGGGGATCGGAGCGATCGAGCACCAAAAGCTTCTCCACATGATGCCTGCGCTTCACTCTATGACAGACTCTTTTCTTTCAAACCAAACCACCTTTAAATGCTTTTGGTTTATCTTATTTAGCTGAATTTTTACATTGAAGTCAACTTTACAGTGAACCTTAAGTTTTATTAGTAGTTTAGTGTTTTTCCTCTCGTGGGTGAAACTAGGACAAGTGTGCACATATTTAATACTTTCATGAAGGACGAACAAAATTGTGATTATTTTTAATGAAGACTAAATGTGATTTCAGCTAATCTACTGAACTCTGTTACAGCACGAAATATATTGAACTGAGAATGTAAAAGACACAGTTTAAATTATGGTAAATACCAGTGTTACTATAAATATGAAAGGTTTGTTTGCAAATCTTCTTTCACTAAAATGCTATAGCGTTTGTTGTCTGTAAAACTTGTTTTACTGCAACTTTCTTATTGTATGTCGCATATTGCACTTAAATAAACTTTTTCTGCACCAAGCACATTTTTCTGTTTGTATGTTTGCTTATGGTGAATAGTTTCATTTAGTACTACATTAAAGATCAATTAGATCGATCAATCAGTCAACCTGTATTCTTTTACAGAACTTGTCTTCCAGTAAAATGCAGCACAAAGTTGTTCTCACGGACATTTCCTTCTCTGACAGTCACACTGACCTTCCTTCCAAACCTTGATTTAATACTTGGTGACTAACTCAAACATTCCATCATCATGCGTTTCACCATTTCATTATCAACTACTGGAAGTGATGAGGCTCTGGAGGAATTCAATCACTTGTCAAACTGGCCCACAAAGTGTTGACACCTTGGCCAACATGTCACAGAAACACTATAGTAACACAATTATCTGCAATTTGTTAAAGCGCAGAGACGGTTTAACATGCACAGGTTAGTTCATCACATAGCACGTTACTTTTAACTGCGCTGCTTTTTAAATCAGCTGCTACTGTAATCAACCGCTGATTAACTCTTGGTAGCTTCTTTTGTACTTTAATTTGAAATCTCCACATTTATTTAAAGTAAATGTAACTAACAGGTCTCTTCCAGAGAAAACTTCACTTCACTAAAGCAAATAAAAAATGGCGGCTGTCAGTGAAATGAAAACATGGGCTGTGCCTCTCCTCCAGATGGAGCCACTGTTTCTTCGGGTGAGCAGTCCTTCAGTCCGGTTTGGCCCTGACAGTCCGACAGATGTCTGGCATTGACTTCTGTTTTTAATAACATTTTACACGTTGTGCCAGCCTTCTCTGGAATTGGAGTCGTTACAGTGACGTTCTTCGTCTGGAAAAGAATCTACGAGATTTTAGTTTTGAGTCTACAAGTTATATAACATTTTACCTGTGAGCATATCGATGAAATGTATTCTATTACTGAATTATTTGCAGGACCAACACTTTTGCTTTGGTTGAAAAATATATCTGCTGCGTCACTGTTCTTAAAGTTTCCAGTTTCCAGCCCATCTGTTCTACATGTTTTTGCACCAAGAAAGAAAAGGAGCATTACCAGGAAATAAAGGTAAATAACAGAGAAATACATGAAAACTCTCATACAGGATATATAAGCTATGATTAAAACTCAGGGCTGTGGTGTAGTGTCTGGCAGCCTGAAAGCTTCAGGGACTCACTTTGGAGGTTGCATGTTTTGAAACTGTAAAAACAGAAGAAGTATTTGAGGCTACAGTATAACTACCACATGTAAATGAGTAAATGTCTTTTTGTGTTTGCACTATTGACCTTTTAGACGATGCATCCTGACTTCACCCCTTGTCGGCTGGGTTGAACTTCATTTACACTGCTGCCACAGTCCCAGAGCCTTTAGTCTCGTCCTTCCAACCACAGACACAGTTAAGCACCTAAACGTTAGGCCATTCTTACTTTTTGGGATATCAAAAAACTAAGGCGAGAATCAAACTATGTTACCACTTTTCCTATATACAGAGAAAACTATCACACAGGAGCTTCAAGATCTTTATATGATCTTTCAGCACATTGTTTTGTTTCCCACCCACAGATTTACTGTTTATAGTTCACTCTCACTCTTCTGGTGTTTTTTTCCCCCCCAGACTTGGCAGACAGCTGTTTCCAGTGAGAATGCTGTAAACTCCACCCGTGAACCACCTGCTGGACATCAAACATCAGACACAGTGAGTGATCAGCTGGAGAACACACGGGAGAACCTAACTGTTTTCCACAGGAGGAGGCGGAGACCAACAACAAGGAGGCAGAAAGAATAAAATATGGACTGACAGGCACTTGGCAGCTCAAACTAAATGCAAAGTACAAGTAAAAACATGTAAATCTGTAGAAGAATGTCACTAAATGCAACTCATATCATTTTAGAAAAAAGTTCATAAGATAGTTTGAGTCAGAAGGTTGAGACTGACAGACATGATTTCATTAGATACAGGCATTCCTCAGATAAAGGCTTGTGGAGTTATTAGTCAAAACATCTGTTGGTGCTGTAACGCCGTCTCTGGAATAAGAGGAGCCACTGAAGTGAAAATGTCTCAAATCTGTGTGAGTCACTGCACACACGGTGCCTCTGGGCCGTGTCTTGATAAAGTGCTCCTCCTCGTGGCTGCACACACTGCAGTGGATGTGGGGATTGCCACGTAGGCCACCACACTGTGTGTGTGTATGTGTGTGTACCAAAACCTGTCAGTTACACACACATTATGGGGACCAGACTGAAATATGTGGACATTAATCAAGTCCACAAAGCTCAACAATTTAACGTTTGGAAAAGATGAAGGTAAGAATGAAGCAGAGGTCACAGCTGAGTTTAGAGTAATGAAGGTAATGTCCCCCGACAAGATGGAAGCATGTCTGTGTGTGTTTGTGTGCCTGTGGTACAAGCCCTCAAATACTGGAAACCCAGTATTTACGAAAGACGAGAAAATATTTGAAATGTCTGTTTCTGTCGTGGAGGTTTACGCTGAGCTGAACTCCCTCCTTCCTGCCTCATTGTTAATTCGATGAGGTAGGAGGGAGGGAGAATCCACTGGAGAAGGAAATGCTGAGATACACAGTTTAACCACATATCAGCACCGTCCGCCTCGCCGTCACACACGTCTCTGACCTGTCAGCTCACGCTTTTAAGCATGGGGTTTTTTAAAGTGTGGGACGATGAGCCTCCGTTTCACTGAGCCTGAACCACAGGTTACACCCTGGACAGGTCTCCGGTCCGTCAGAGGGACAGACTGTCTCACACACACACACACACACACACACACACACACACACACACACACACACACACACACACACACACACACACACACACACACACACACGTGCATGCATGCATGTACGCATGTACGCACGCCTCCAGGCAACTTTAAGTTGCAGGGATGGAGGAGAACACGCAATCCTGATATTTTTCACCTTAGCAGCAATAAGCATCACAAAGCAAGACTCATGTTTTTCATTTTGAATGCATCGAGTAAATTTTTAAACATAACCTTTAACTTTTACTCTTTTGGTTTTCATCTGAAGCTGGATTTGTCATTACGCTCTTCTCCATTCCACCTTTTTAATGTTTTTAACCCACATTCACTTTTTTATAGCGCATGTGTTTACTTTTGAGAGGGAATCTGTTTGACGTCTTTGAACAGACTGATAAGAAATATTCATCCTCCTCCCCAAAGTCTGCTCTACATTTTGAGCTGACTGCTTTGGAGATGCGACACATGGCTTTGTGTAATTAGCAGACAACTTTAAATTATTTTAAACCAGTGGTTCTCAGAATGTAGGCACGCTTTTCATTTCATTTTTGCCCATTAATCATTTCTTCTCTGAGTTTGAACTGGAGAAGGACAAGGTTGTTTTTGAGCTTGGTGAAAGGATGTACTGACACAGTCAAGATCAATCAACACATCCATGAGTAGAATTACGAGAAAAATCATTTGTGCTTTTCATTTTGTAATCACGGTTTGGCACTTTTGGGTCTTTTTCTGCTTCTTGCAGAGATTAGGAGACCAGCATGGATGTCATAACACAAGATTTTTTTGCATTTTCAGGTTTTTAAAGCAGTACTATGCAAGATTTGCTTTAGCGCTCCCCCTACTGGTCTCCCGTGAAAGCTCACTGTCAAACGTTCTCTGCACCCCCCCCCCCTCGCCCCGCATGCAGAGCGCATCCCACTCCCGTTTCCTCTTTTTCCGCTTGCCAAACAAAGTTTTTTTCTCTTTTTGGTTCTGCCATCCGTGAGCACCTAAGGGTGGCGTTGCTAATGCTAGCAAGGGTTTCATGTTTGTTTTAAGCACTTTTATACTTGTACTCCCGTATGAGTGCCGTAAAGCAGGTTTGTTCTCGTGAGATGTAGTCGGGTCGGATCCTCTGAAAGTTGCAAGTACTGTTTTCAGGACACAGACCCTGGGGGGAGTGGAGGGACTGGCGAATCACTGTGACAAGTCTTTGTTTACCCCCACAGGGATTCTGAAAAACATTTATTGAGGTAAAAAAAAGTTGCATAGTTCTGCTTTAAACGAGTTTATTTTTAATGCCACAGTCTTTTTGTAAAGACAGTAAAACTTGTATAACCTGTCAAAAGACAAAGAGACTGAACTTCGCATAACCTTTGGTTTCGGTTCATTTACAGCTGTACATGTTCAAATTAGGCTGCATGATGCACATAATGAGCCCTAAAGGAAACCTAGCTCTAGGGACATGGAATGTCACCTCGTTGGGGGGGAAGGAGTCTGAACTTGTGAGGGAGGTCGAGAGGTACCGGCTAGATATAGTCGGGCTCACCTCCACACACAGCCGGGGCTCTGAAACCCAATCTCTCAAGAAGGGCTGGACTCTCCACTTCTCTGGCGTTGCCCACGGTGAGGCGGCGGGATGGTGTGGGTTTGCTTATAGCCCCACAGCTCAGCCGCCATGTGTTGGAGTTCACCCCAGTGAACGAGAGGGTCGCATCTCTGCGCCTTCGGGTTGGGGACAGATGCCTCACTGTTGTCTCGGCTTACGGGTCGAACAGCAGTGCAGAGTACCCGGCCTTCTTGAAGTCCCGGGGAGGGGTGCTGGACAGTGCTCCATCTGGGGACTCCATTGTTCTACTGGGGGATTTCAATGCCCACGTGGGCAGCGACAGTGAGGCCTGGAAGAGGGTGATTGGGACGCATGGCCTCCGTGATCTGAACCCGAGTGGTGTCCTGTTATTGGACTTCTGTGCTAAAGTGTCAGGGGTGGACTCATCCGTCACCAAAGCTGAAGTCACTCAGGTGGTTGGTAAGCTCCTCGGTGGCAAGGCACCGGGGGTGGATGAGATTCGCCCTGAGTACTTTAAGTCTCTGGATGCACAGGGACTGTCTTCGTTGACACACCTCTGCAACATCGTGTGGCGGTCGGGGACGGTGCCTCTGGATTGGCAGACTCGGGGGGTGGTTCCTCTTTTTAAAAAGGGGGACAGGAGGGTGTGCTCCAACTATAGGGGGATCACACTCATCAGCCTCCCTGGGAAAGTCTATTCCAGGGTACTGGAGAGGAGGATTCGACCGACAGTCGAACCTCGGATTCAGGAGGAACAATGCGGTTTTCATCCTGGTCGCGGAACACTGGACCAGCTCTATACCCTCCATAGGGTGTTTGAGGGTTCGTGGGAGTTCACCCGGCCAGTTCACGTGTTCTGTGGATTTGGAGAAGGCGTTCGACTGCATCTCTCCTGGTGCTTTGTTGGGGGGTGCTCCCAGAATATGCAGTCTGGGGCCCCTTGTTAAAGGGCAACTTCGGTTTTTTGACATCTGGACCTTATTTCTAGGTGTGTGCATGCTCAGATACTCACTCAGACAAACATTATGCAGCACGGAGTCCTTCAGAAGTTATTTAGATCCAACCGATTTAGCTGCACTTAGTGGGGGTCACGGCAAGGCAGCTTCAGCGCGGGACATAATCTCTGCAAAGTCGCTCATTTCGGCTATATTTTTTCATCCATCACCAGTGTTATCATAAAGTTAGCTCGTCTACCATACAGTTTTCACTAACTTAGCCACGGTCTCCTGCTCCGGTCTCTGTATGACCGGAGCAGGAGTCTGGTCCACATAGCCGGCAGTAAGTTGGACCTGTTCCCAGTGCATGTTGGACTCCGGCAGGGCTGCCCTTTGTCACCGGTTCTGTTCATAATCTTTATGGACAGAATTTCTAGGTGCAGCCAGGGGCCAGAGGGGGTCCGGTTTGGGGACTGCAGGATTTTATCTCTGCTTTTTGCAGATGATGTTGTCCTGTTGGCTTCATCGAATCCAGACCTGCAGCATGTACTGGAGCGGTTCGCAGCCGAGTGTGAAGCGATAAGGATGAGGATCAGCACCTCCAAATCCGAGACCATGGTGCCCAGGTGGAGGAGTTTAAGTATCTTGGATACTTGTTCACGAGTGAGGGTCAGATGGAACGTGAGATTGACAGGCGGATCGGTACAGCGTCTGCATTGATGCGGTCGTTGTATTGGTCCGTTGTGGTGAAGAAGGAGCTGAGCCGAAAGACGAAGCTCTCGATTTACTGGTCAATCTACGTTCCCACCCTCACCTATGGTCATGAGCTTTGGGTCACAACCGAAAGGACAAGATCCTGGATACAAGCGGCTGAAATGAGTGTCCTCTGTAGGGTGGCTGGGCACTCCCTTAGAGATAGAGTGAAGAGCCCAGTGGAGTAGAGCTGCTACTCCTCCGCATCGAGAGGAGCCAAATGAGGTGGTTCGGGCACCTCTTAAGGATGCCTCCTGGACGTCTCCCTGGGGAGGTATTCTGGGCATGTCCCACTGGGAGGAGACTCAAGGGAAGACCTAGGACACGCTGGAGTGACTATGTCTCTCGGCTGGCCTGGAAACACCTTGGGATCCTCCCAGAGGAGCTGGAGGAAATGTCTGGGGACAGGGAAGTCTGGGCATCCCTGCTGAGACTGCTGCCCCCGCAACCCGGTCCCGGATAAGCGGTGGAAAATGGTTGGATGGATGGATGGAAACCTGCTGTTATTTTTGTCCTGTGTTTGAACTGATCAAAAAATGCCCAGCAGTTGCTTTTTTCCCATTTCCAAAGAAACTACCTCATTCCACAGTTATGTTCTGAATCAAGAGGTCTGCTGCAGTTCCCTGAATGTAGCACATCTGACAGAGAGCCGGTATACTGTTAATGCAGACTATATGGATTTCTGTCAGTGTTTTGAAAGTCAACTGATGTTGAAATCCAGGCTGTGTTTGACTCATTATTAAACAAACTCTTTCCTTGAGATAGTGGAATTTAACCAGATTCAGAGTCGCTGTAGGTCCACAGAACCATGTACATGAAAAATAAAGGAAACATCTGTCGTGTTTTAGCCTCATCGACATGCAGTCATTGAGTTGAAATACAGTCAGTGCTCATTCATTTCTGGGAGAATGATTCAAGAACAAACAGCACCTCAGTCATGTGGCACTCAGTCTCCTCAGTGGTTGATCACTTTCCTGCTGATCCACAGGCATTTCCACAGCATGGACGAGTTCAGTCACTACGACCTGCTGGATCACACCACTCAGCGCTCGGTGGCAGAGGGCCACAAGGCCAGCTTCTGCCTGGAGGACACGTCCTGTGACTACGGATATTACAGGTGGTTTGCCTGCACCTCTCACACTCAGGTCTCAAAGTGAAAAACATACCTGCTGTTGTTATCGCTGCTTTAGCATTTCTCTTTTTATTATATTCACCGTTTTTCTGATGGCCTGGCAGCTTGTAAACTAGATGTTCAAAAAACTTAGTGTTGCTGGTCTGGGCATCTAGCTCTTTAAGAGAGGGAATTCTGGGTAGTGTAGTTTTCGCTTCCGGAGGGAAGACAAGCCGGTTGGCGATGTGCGTGATCAGAGCCGTATTGTTTTGTTTTGTTCCAAATTGGCCAACTGATTCCTGTATTTCACTCTGAGACGGTGCTGTGTAAAAGTCAATAAAGTCTTCGGCCTCCTCATATGACAAGGATAACTGGACAGCAAGTTACCTACACGAGCCATTCTGGGTGCAGAGACCCGGTCTATTTCAGCAGTTCCATACCACGGGTTAGGTGCCATAGAAGCTGAGGAGGTAACAGTAGGTATAAAGTCAAAGGCCAAGCAGGGGTGCCAAACTCGTTCCAGTCCCGGAATCACATACTTTCCAGTCTGACCTCTACTGAACTAGACCAGTAAAAAGCGTAATAACTCATAAATCAACAGTCTTAAGCACCAAGCCCTCGACTTCTGGCCCATGATGTGCTGTCAAAAATACACGCTCATGCAGTTCGATTATTCCTCCCACTGTAAATGGACATTATTTTACCACATTAGGTTTATTTTTCTGTTTACAGCTGTTGTTATACTAGTTGTCCACTAGAGGGCACTCACACACAGCTAATTCTTCAAGCCAGACTTTATACTGAAGGCATCATACAAAATAATATAACAAAATGTCAATCCCTGCTGAAGAAGTAGAACAGACAAAGCAAGCAGAGCAGCCACAGGTTTGATCCAGCAGCTGTGAAAGAAGCCTAACACAGAAAAGCAAAGATATGCATGAACAAGAAGTAAAGAAACATGAAAGGGCATTCACTAAATCATATGAGTCTTGGAAAGAATTAGCAAGAGAAATCAGAACAGGGCTAAAACAGGTCTGCACATTTGAAGAGCTTAAAGAAGCTAGCCACATTATTCGGGCTAAATGTGATGTAGTCAACTATGACCCTCTTCGGCGCAATCAGGCTATGACACAGGAAATAGTTAAGAGAATGGACGCGTGCAATATCATTACAAGTGAAATATGTGAGCTCATTCAAAAACGACATGACACTTTGGAGGAACCATTTTATGATCGTCTTGAAAAAGAAAGAGTCAGAATGGTGTCGAGTAAAGATGATTTTGGCTCAGTATTTGGGTACACCAAAACTGAGACAGTCAGTTCCTCCACTTCAAAGTCCTCTCATTGTAACCCAGCGCAAATGCAGAAGCTGAATTCGCTGTTGTGGTAGGACAGGCTTGTGTCGCAAAAGAAATACTCATACAGGAAGCAAAAGTCAGGAAAATAGAGAGTGATTGGAAAATCAAGGAATCTGAAATACTCGCTGAGTTCTAAAGAGAGAAACTTGAAACAAAAGCAAAAATAGAGGAAGAGAAAAACAGGTTACAACAACTGAAGGCCAACAGTGGCGTACAAGTGGCAGCTGCTCGAGTTACAGCTTACAGTGCCTAAGATGTGTCTGAAAGAATTTTGCTGTCATTGCACCATTCAGATGAACCAGTAAATAGTAACAATGGGGCTCCGTTCTCCCTGAATCCTCAGGCCCCCTCATTCGGCCTCTTCCACCCAAGCAAGAGCTCAGCATAGCTCAAGCCCTGGCAAGTTCTTTGACACTAAATCGCCTCCCACTAACTGAGCCTGCTATTTTTAGTGGCGATCCACTGAAGTTTATGGACTGGAAAGGATCTTTCATGGCATTAATCGGAAACAAACCACTACCTGTATGCGAGAAAATATATCTAAAATCTTATCTTGCAGGAGAGGCAAAGAAGGCAGTAGAGGGTTACTTCTATCGAAACACTGAGATGGTGTACCAATGTATTTGGAATGTGTTGGAGGAAAGATACGGCAGTCCATTCATGATTCAAAGAGCCTTCAGAGCAAATCTTATGAGATGGCCCAAAATAAGCAATAAATGATCCTCTCACATTAAGAGAGTTTGCAGACTTCCTGCAGAGTTGTGCTGAGGCTGTCCCTCAAGTCAAGAGTCTAGAGATTCCAAATGATTGCGAGGAAAATCATAAGCTGCTAAAGAAACTACCTGAGTGGATTGTACAGAGGTGGAGTTGTATTGTTGAGAGATGGACAAAATTGAAAGTATCCCAGCATTGCTCATTTTACGCACTTCATGCAAAAGGAAGCCAAAGTGGCTTGTAATCCTGTTGCCTCACCGTTCTCAATTAATGAAAAGGCTTCAGAAGAGAGATATGTTAAGTGAGCTAAAGCACTCACCACAACTGCTCAGAACAAATCAAGCATCTCACCCCCTGTTGTGACTCCAAAGCCTCAGTCACCTTGTTTATTTTGCCGTGAGGACACATATGAAGCACATATGAGGACACAGCAGTAGCAGCCGGAACTAGTTTACAATTAGAACTCACTGGGCGCACTTTTATTTACTTCTACTCCTTTCGGCTGCTACTGCGGTGCACCGGTATATCCTTCTGTGGAGCACTGCGCATGCGCAGGTCTGTGTGTATCAAAGCGTTATTTTAAAGGGTTGAAAAGAAAACATGTCTTTTAAAATGTTATATAACCATTCGGATTTACTTCGCGTACTAATACGTCATCCCCTGGACCACTGTAAGGAGTATTTTGTCCACTTTCGTCAGTCCAGCTCTGACTCCTATTGACTTCAGCAATTGAGCTAAACCAACTATGAAGCTAACAGCTGAGATCCAGCCACTGGAGGCAGAGACACAAAAAAGGTATTTATGAGCTTGTCTAACGCTGTCAATGATAGGGAAAGGGCGTGGGTCCAAAATCTTCGGAGTATTCCTTTAACGTTGTTAGTCCTTCAACATCATTAAACAAGGATAAAAGACATTCTTGGTGTCCAATGACTCTCTGGCCGGTGCAGCCGTCGTGGATAAGTGATTCCAGCATCCCTGTTTCGATTCACAATCCGCAGTAAGGACATTATTTTAGTTTTTAATTCTTCTACTTTTTAATCTGTACTGAATATGTGCTGCTTGTGCTTTATGACATGTATGAGATTTGCTTTATAATTATTTTCACGTTCCGCCAGGTACTTCTGTGCTGCACCACAAATCCACACTGACTCAACCCTGCATATACGATGTCAGACCTGTCATGAGATTTCATCTTTCTGTATGATCACCATCATATTGACAAATGCCTATTCCTTTTTTCTATATGGCCATATGCCCGTATGCCGCCATAAGATCGTTGGATAAATGAGGGCCAATGTCTCTCATCGTGCCTATAAATTAAAGGGACTTAAGGCAAGATTTGTGAAAAACTACACATGCATTTCCAGTTCATTCAATGCTAATGGGTCGTGAAGCATTGAAAACCTAATATAACAGGCCAATCCGCGTATCTGTCTGTTGCCTTATACAGGCTGTGTGCCAAATAATTGATTGCAGTTCGGGGTCCGAATTTCCTGCGCAATCGTGGGGATGTGATGTAAATTAACGCGTTGCTGAACAGGAAGAACATGGTCGCCATGGACACAGACTCAAATACTGCATCCCTGGTTCACACAGGATCGCCGCGCGCCGGAAGCGGTAGCGCCGTGCACCAAGTTTTGGATCGGCACCCCTGTTAACTAAGGATCGACCAATTATTGGCCTGGCCGATAATATCGGCCGATATTGGGCATTTTTCTAATAATCAGCATCGGCCTTTTTTTCCACCAATATCCGATAAAAATTTTTTTTACCGTATTTCCCGCACTATGAGGCGCACCTAAAAACCTCTAATTGTCTCAAAGCCCAACTGTCTGCCTTATATTTCGGTGCGTCTTTTTTTTTCAGAAAATACGGTAATAAAGACCACTCGGTTGTCAGTCAGTTGTCTTGACTACGGCTCCCATAATGCATTGTGATGTGATCACATGAGCAAACAACTTCTGCTTGCTAGTAGCTAAGCTAGCCAGTTCCAAAGAACGGCAAATATGAATCTTGAGGCAGATTCTCCGCCTCTAACCCGTCAGTCAACAGAACCACACAGTTTGTCCTCAAGTCTCCCAACCGGAGAGCACGGCACGCGGCTGCACAGCCGCGAGGAGCGGCCCGACGCCGGCGGACAGCCCGCTCGCTGGGACGCCAGGAGCGGTCGGCCGGCAGCGGTCAACCGGCAGCGGATTACAGTCAAGTCGGCCCCACGCATCTTCCGTGACGCACTCACGCCACACATTGAAAACTGAAAAAAAAATGACCGGTAAATGTGTCTGGTGCTGCTGTGGAACCGGGAGGAATCAAACACAAGCCTGTCACAAACCGACCGGGGATTTTTTTTTTCCAGTTTTCAATGTGTGGCGTGAGTGCGTGACAGAAGACGCCGGGCCGAGTCGGTCGGGGCGACCGGGGGTCGACTGGTTACCGTGCCGACAACAGACTGCCTGCCGAAAAATGACTCCCCCCACGGGGGCGCGCATCGATTAGTGATAACATTGATTTTAACATATTTTTTAGCGTTACAGTAGCCTACAACTTAAGTTCAACCAGGATTCTCCATTGTTTATTTTATTATTATTTTTTATTCCTACAGTACAGGACATACAGGGGACAAAATACAAGAAAATGAAGGAAAGAGTTGTTATCAGCAGCGACAGATAGTTGAATATTGGAGTTTTGGGGAAGTTATGGATGAGATGACTGCATTATTGTGGATGTGTGTGTGTGTGTGTGTGTGTGTGTGTGTGTGTGTGTGTGTGTGTGATAAATATAATTACATGTATCAGTAATAATAATAATAACAATAATAATAAAGTAATCACACAATTATAAACTGAACGAAAACAAAAGGCCTGAGTATAATGAATGTAGAAGTGTTTTCCACTGAGCACATCACATCTCTCTTCACTAGTCACTTCACTACTAAGTCACTACTCTGGGCTGTGGAACAATGTCCCACCCACAGCTACATTTTGATGCCAAAATGTTCATTTTTGCTGCAAATGAATATCGGTTCAACATATCGGTTATCGGTTTCCATAAGTACCAATAATTGGCATCGGCATCGGCCCTAAAAAAGCCATATCGGTCGATCCTTAATTTTGACTATCCGTAAGTCAGTTGCAGATATCCGTGACTCATATTGCGGATATCAACAACTGAATTATGGATAGGCGGAATGACAAAACCTACACATGAATGGCAAAAATGACATCATTTCTCCTAGGAAGAATGTATTTGTGGATATCTGAAATGATAAGTACGAATAGGAGAAACAGAGTTGTTGATATCTCTATTGTTCTTTTCAATGAGGAAGAACTGAATTACAGATATCTTTAGTGAATATCCAGTCTGGGAATTAAATGTTAAAACGGCTTGCCATAGAGCCTCATATTCCTGTCATCCCTCCAGATGGAATTGACTCGTTGGTGCGTGGTTTGATCGGCCATCCCGCCAAACTGAATGTCCAGAATCACATGATGGTGGACGCTCTGAGGGAGCGGTTGTTCCAGTTTGTGCAGCACATTGCATCGGACCTGGGCTCTCTCAACATGCAGAGAGGGCGTGACCACGGCCTGCCTGGTACATACCTCGGTCATATTCAGGTTTTTGTCTCATTATGTTTGACTTCTGCTGTAACTGACCTGACATTTACCCATTAATGTTCACAGGATACAACACCTGGCGCAAATTCTGTGGGCTGTCTCAACCCAGGAACCAGTCAGAGCTGGCTCATGTCCTGGATAACGAGGACCTGGCCCGGAGCCTCCTTCAGCACTACGGCACACCTGACAACATTGACGTGTGGCTTGGAGGTGTGGCCGAGCCTTTTGTGACAGGTGGACGAGTTGGGCCTCTCTTTGCCTGTCTCATTGCGAGACAATTCAAGAACATCCGTGACGGTGACAGGTCAGTGTTTGTGTGTATTCCCTGTTGATTGCATAGGAATACATTAGCATTAATGAACCAGATAAGCACATTTCAAGAGTGGACAGTGTCTGTAGTAGCGCTCTATAGGTATTCACATATCCACAGTATATAATTACATTTGTTTGGTTTTTTTTATTGTATGCTGCATTATAAAATCTTGATTGTCATTAACATCGGATAAGCCTTGACTGAGGCTTGAATTGACATGAATTTGTGTTGTTTCCCTTTTGTTTAAAACATTTTTCAGGCTGTGGTATAAAAACGGTAACGTGTTCTCCCGGAGGCAGAGGACCGTACTGTCCAGAGTTTCACTGGCCAGTATAATCTGCGCCAACACCGGCATCACCTTCGTCCCCAGGGACGTCTTCTCAGTCATCTCTAGCCGTAACCGGCTCACCTTGTGCTCTGTCATCACACATTTGAACCTTGCCGCATGGAAGCAGAGGCCCTGACAGAGCACAGGCGCTGGTTGTTCTGCACCCATACTAAAACAAGAGGTTCTTTTTATTCATCTTGTCTTGTTTTTCTACCAAAATGCCAACAGTGCTTTGCTGATACAAGCATTCTCGTATTTTAATTTAACTTCTTTATCTTGATATCAACAGGAAACTGGACCAAAGTGAAGAAAAGGTCATTTTCTCACAGTCAGGCTCTTGTCCGCTTAGTTAAAGCTAGGGTTGGAAAACTAGCATGTAGCATGAATGTAGTATCTCCCCAAGGCTCCGCCCAGCTCCCACCCCATTGGAGGAGCTCGGACGCGCCCGCTTACATGCACGAGCACCGCTGTCTTCAGCGCTTCGTTTCTTCGTTTTTCTTTATTTGCACTACACCAAGTTATGGCGCACTCAACGGTAATTAAACCCCCAAACATTCTTCTCCGCCATTCTGCAATGACGCTCCGTCCTTCTATGCGCGCACTGAACCAGGGTCAGTGCACGCCATTGACATGTACGCGCAGGGGGCAGGTCGAACGGCGAAGGGATTTGATCGGTTTAAAAAAGGTGTCCCGGCAAGACTATAGGTTGCTGTTTTTCCCGTTTTACTCCTGCTGTAGATAGCGGATATTTTCCGCTGTACTTTAAAAACACGCTATGAATTGCTTCCCATTGGGTCATAAAGATCATTTTAACCAGTATTTAAAAAAATGTATCTCATTCAGATCGCCAACCCTGGCTTTAACCTCCTCCTCCGGTAATAACTGCTCTAAATGTGTAGTCCATTGTGAATAGTTCAAAATGGAGAATTAATGTCAAGTTCAAGCATGTACAAACACTACTGTGATGCAGTTTGAACAAGAAAGTTAGAATGCTGGTAAAGTCTGACAATGTCTCATTCTGACAACCTGATTTACACATGAATTAAACAGTTGGCGAACAAGAAATATAAAAATAAACACTTTTCATTGCAGTCAAAGATATAAATATATACATGTGATCTGTATTTCCAAAAATGACAAACTTTATCATTTATTAAAGCGATACTCTAACATTTTGGCAAATTGGCCCATTTAGCGCAATTCCTTAGTCATTTCGAACAGCATACTTACTTTTTTTGTGAGGGCGAGCTGTTGTTTATTCAGAGTTGAGTCGGGGAAGGTTTTCGGGACGGACACAATGGAGGTGAATGGTATTTTTGTTCCCCTCGTCAAACTCATCAAATACACAATCCAACAACCCCAAAACACTTTGGTGGACACGTTATAATCCGCACATTCACTATGCTGTGAAATATTAATGCAAAATTACCAGATTAAGTTGTTTATGCGAAGATTGCTAAGACGGAACTACTTACTAAACATGGCGTCTGGGCGTAGTGATTTCAAAAGAAAAAGTAGTTCCCAGTATTTGCATCAGTGTCGTAACGCTACAATATTATTTGTTGGTGTTCCACAGCGTAGTGAATGTGCGGATTATAACAAGTCCACCAAAGTGTTTGGGGGTTGTTGGATTTTGTATTTGATGAGTTTGATGAGGGGGAACCAAAAATACCATCCACTTCCATTGTGTCCGTCCCGAAAACCTTCCCCGACTTGCCTCTGAATAAACAACAGCTCGCCCTCACAAAAAAAGTAAGTATGCTGTTCGAAATGACTAAGGAATTGCGCTAAATGGGCCAATTTGCCAAAATGTTGAAGTATTGCTTTAAGCTGAAGCTAGCCAGCTGGAACCGGTCTGATGTTTGTTTCTTTGTTCAAAGAGAGCAAACTTTTCAATTTTTCAATTCAGCCCTGGGAATTTGGATTTTTACAAACCATCAGGACACAAACCTGTTTTTCCAGGATTTTGAATACTATATTTATCTGATAAACTTTTCTTTCCCTGCAGGCCCAGCAGGACTCCCCATCCCCCCTTGAGACCTGTCCAGATCAACAGAGTCCAACATTAGTGCCTCACATCCGCAGACTCCATTCTGGTCCTCCTGGGCAACTTCCGGCCATCTTCAGAAAAAAAATCACTTCCTTCCGTCAGATCGTCAACAAACAAGCAGAGCCATCATGGCTCACCCCCGGGTATCTTCCAGTTCAGCTTTCTCTGTGCTTCCTTCAGCAGTGCACACAGTGTGGACCGGCTGCGCAACAACAAATTGGTGCTCGTCGTCACACGGGGATCGGAGCGATCGCCTGCTGGGACGAGCAGCAAAAGCTTCTCCACATGATGCCTGCTCTACACTCTATGACAGACTCTTTTCTTCCAAACCAAACCACCTTTAAATGTGTAAGATGTTCAAGCTGGTTCATGTATCTTGTTGGAAATCTGTGTTTATTATGTTTATACATTTATTTCCATGTTGACATGTTTGTATATGGGAATATTGGCAGAGGTGTGGCGCCCCCTTGAGTTTTAGATGAGTTTGGCAGTTCAAATGCTTCTGGTTGTTTATTGGTCAGTGGGAACATGTGATAAATAACGGGAGACGGGTTGAGGAAGTGTGATGAATGTAGTGGAGGGAACGTGCGATTGAAGTAAAGACTGTTTGTGACCATCTCTGTGTTCTTCCTTTTTGAACCCTCACGTTACAAATGCTTTTGGTTTATCTTATTTAGCTGAATTTTTACACTGAAGTCAACTTTACAGTGAACCTTAAGTTTTATTAGTTTAGTGTTTTTCCTCTCGCAGGTGAAACTAAGTGTGCACATATTTAATACTTTCATGAAGGACGAACAAAATCGTGATTATTTTTAATAAAGGCTAAATGTGATTTCAGCTAATCTACTGAACTCTGTTGCAGCACAAAATATATTGAACTGAGAATGTTAAAGACAGTTTAAATTATGAGAAATACCAATGTTACTACACATATGAAAGGCTTGTTTGCAGATCTTCTTTCACTAAAATGCTATCGCGTTTGTTGTCTGTAAAACTTGTTTTACTGCAACTTTCTTATTGTATGTCGCATATTGCACTTAAAGCTAGGGTTGGCGATTTGAATGAGATACATTTTTTTAAATACTGGTTAAAAGGATCTTTATGACCCGATAGGAAGCAATTCATGGTGTGTTCTTAAAGTAGTTTGGAAAATATCCGCTATCTACAGCAGGAGTAAAACAGGAAAAACAGCAACCAATAATCTTGACGGGACACCTTTTTTTAAACCGATCAAATCCCTTCGCCATTCGACCTGCCCCCTGCGCGTACATGTCAATGGCGTGCACTGACCCTGATTCAGTGCGCGCGTAGAAGGACGGAGCGTCGTTGCAGAATGGCGGAGAAGAATGTTTGGGGCTTTACTTACCGGTGAGTGCGCCATAACTTGGAGTAGTCCAAATAAAGAAAAACGAAGAAACGAAGCGCTGAGGACAGGTTACGCCAGGGACGCACTGGACGCGGAAGCGCTGCGCGCACCGCACGCACGTCTCCGCGTCTCCGCTCCCAACGGAGCTCCTCCAATGGGGTGGGAGCTAGGCGGAGCCTTGGGGAGATGCTACATTCGTGCTACATGCTAGTTTTCCAAGATCGCCAACCCGAGCTTTAAAAAAAAACTTTTTCTGCACCAAGCACATTTTTCTTGCTATCTCGTTTTGTATGTGTGCTTATGGGGAATACTTTTAATTTAATATTACATTTAATAGAACTGAAAATATAAGAGGATATAATATAAGAGGTCTCCACTAACACTGTTTACAGTGAAGCTGGGGAGATGCTCACCTCAACTGGGGATATTGTTGGACGGTGGAAGGAAAACTTCGAGGACCTCCTCAATCCCGTCGCCACGTCTTCTGTAGAGGAAGCTGAGGCTGAGGTCTCAGCGGTGGACTTGTCCATCACCCAAGCCGAAGTCACCAAGGTGGTCGGTAAGCTCCTCGGTGGCAAGGCACCGGGGGTGGACGAGATTCGACCCAAGTACGTTAAGTCTCTGGATGTGCAGGGGCTGTATTGGTTGACACGTCACTGCAACATTGCGTGGCAGTCGGGTACGGTGCCTCTGGATTGGCAGACTGGGGAGGTGGTTCCCCTGTTTAAAAAGGGGGACCTAAGTGTGCACATATTTAATACTTTCATGAAGGACGCCCGGGCGCCATGACAGCCAAGGCCGACTCAGAGTGCCTTTCTGCTGGGGAGAGGAGCTCCGCGACATTCCCATCCAAACTAATTGTGGCTAAGTTAGCACGGTGTCAGAGAAGAGCTAAGCGCAGCAGATCCCATCAGAGCAGAGCAGAGCCGACTCAGAGTGGCTCTCTGCTGGGGAGAGGAGCTCCAACGTTCCCATCCGAGCTAATTGTGGCTAACCCCTAAATTCCACTGCGTGCGGTCCGCTCAGCTGCGCTCCGCTCCGCTCCGGTCCGCAGCAAGCACGTTGCTATTTTAATGACTGTAGCTGATTCCACAGCGTGTGATCGGCTCCGTCTGGGTCCGCCCCGCCCCGCCCCGCTCCGTCAGTCCAAAATAGAGCCAAGGTCTATTTTTCTCTCCGGTCCGGTCCGTCCAGGTCTCCGTATGCATAAATTTCCACAGTTCAGATGCACCAAACAGGAAAGAGAACTCCAACAATCTCCGGCTTTATACAAAATAAAATCATTTTTTCTTTATTAAAAACTTTAAACTGTTGAAAGACGTTTTATGTGTCCTCACATTTATTTTCAGATATACCACGAATAGACATACCATACTGATTAAAATATACACTTTAAAAAGCGGGCAAACAAAAACTAAAACACACTATCAAGTTTTATATGACAAACTTCTATTTTGTCTGTAATCAAGCTACAGTCGAACGTTTCTGAATGTTTACACAGCTGCATATATGGCCCATTTGTAGGCTATTGTTCATAAAAATCGTGTTTTCTACAAAATACATATTCAGGACCATGTATGCATTTTATTCTGAATGGCCCGAATGTCAACATCCTGTCGCACGAAATTCAGCGTGTTGAAGCACAGCAGCCATGGATGAAGACACACTGATTTTGGAAGTGGAGAATCATAAAATTTTATATGACCCCAGTCATTCTTTCTACAAGGATGTACAGAGAAAAATGCAATTGTGGCCCAGATTGCTCAACTTTTGGAGGTCGATGCTAAATAGCGCATGCGCTTCTCTGCTTCTCTGGCCGCGCGGAACAGAGACGCAGCGGAGCAAAGCGCATGCTGTGGGTTTTGACAAAACGGAGCAGAGCTGAGCGGAGTGGTCCGGAGCGCAGCACAAACGCACGCAGTAGAATTTAGGGGTAAGTTAGCGAAAACTGTCAGCTGACCCACCTGAACGGTAGATGAGCTGACTTTATGGTAACACTGGTGATGGATGAAGAAATATAGCCGAAATGAGCGATTTTCCAGAGATTATGTCCCGCCCTGAAGCTCCCTTGCTGTGGCCTCCGCTAAATTGGTTGGATCTAAATAACTTCTGGAGGACTCCAAGCTGCACCATGTTTGTCTGAGTGAGTATATGAGCATGTACACACCTATAAATAAGGTCCAGATGTCAAAAAACCAGAGTTGCCCTTTAAGGGCCGTCCGGTCTCTGTATGACCGGAGTAGGAGTCTGGTCCGCATTGCCAACAGTAAGTCAGACCTGTTCCTGGTGCATGGATTCCGGCAGGGCTGCCCTTTGTCACCGGTTCTGTTCATAATCTTTATTGACAGAATTTCTAGGTGCAGCCAGGGGCCGAAAGGGGTCCGGTTTGGGGACCGCAGGATTTCATCTTTGCTTTTTACAGATGATGTTGTCCTGTTGGCTCCATCGAACCCAGACCTACAGCATGCACTGGGGAGGTTCGCAGCCAAGTGTGAAGCGACAGTGATGAGCATCAGCACCTCCAAATCCGAGTTCATGGTCCTTGATTGGAAGAAGGTGGCTTGCCCTCTCCAGGTTGGTGGAGAGACTCTGGCCCAAGGGGAGGAGTTTCAGTATCTTGGGGTCTTGTTCACGAGTGGGGGATGGATGGAGCGTGGGATTGACAGGCGGATCGGTGCAGCGTCTGCAGTGATGCGGTCATTGTATCGGTCCGTTGTGGTGAAGAAGGAGCTGAGCCGAAAGGCGAAGCTCTTGATTTACCAGTAAATCTATGTTCCCACCCTCACCTATGGTCATGAGCTTTGGGTCATGACCGAAAGGACAAGATCCCGGATAGAAGCGGCTGAAATGAGCTTCCTCCGTAGGGTGGCTGGGCGCTCCCTTAGAGATAGGGTGAGGAGCTCAGTCACCAGGGAGGAGCTCGGAGTAGAGTCGCTATTCCTCCGCATCAAGAGGGGCCAGCTGAGGTGACTCGGGCACCTATTTAGCATGCCTCCTGGTCTCCTCCCTGCGGAGGTGTTCCAGGCATGTCCCACCGGGAGGAGACCCCGGGAAAGACCTAGGACACGCTGGAGAGACTATGTCTCTTGGCTGGCCTGGGAACGCTTTGGGATCCTCCCAGAAGAGCTGGAGGAAGTGTCTGGGGACAGGGAAGTCTGGGCATCTCTGCTGAGACTGCTGCCCCCGCGACCCGGTCCTGGATAAGCGGTGGAAGATGGATGGATGGATGGAATATAAGAGATGACAGCATGATGTGTGAAAGCAAAGCGTTTTTTCCCTTCGTGCCTGCGTGTTTGAGCTTTCCTCGTGTTTGTGCTGCTCAGAGAGGCAGCCCCTCCCGTACCCGTGAAAACGGTCTGTTTCCCATGTTGACTTCACACGGAGAAGATGGCTCCCCTGAGCCACCCTCCCGCAGGCCCTCGGCAATCAGCGTTGCCGCTTTTTGTATCTCCGATTACAGAGATAAACTTTAACCATCGTCTGAAAGCAACAATCAAGCAAGAGCAAGAGTCTGAAGAGTCTGCGCTTGGTGAGTTTCTCACAGGAAAAGACGTTTTCCCGTGTCTTTTCATGTAGAGAAGCTAGAGCTAAAGAGCTAAAGCGAACCCTTATGCTGCGTTCACACCGGACGTGTCATGGGCGTCGTCGACGCTTGGGATGCCTCGAAGCTGACGCTTGTGACACTTCAAGCATGACGCTTGACACCAGGTGGTCACAAGCTCACGATGCTTGCGACGCTCTTGACGTGCGTCAGTTTATCAGCGCGCGGGAGGCTGATTTCTGTTTCCAGCTATGGCAGATCGCATCAGGAGAGTTGCTTGGCTTTATTTGTTAAATAAAGCTAGACTGCGTCGTTGTCGGGCACATGGGCGTCGTCTCTGGGTTCATCCCATTATTCAGAGGCGTTCTGAATTTGGGGAGTTTCACCATTTGCTCCAGGAGCTGCGTGAGGATGAGGGTCACTTCCAGAGCTACTTTTGCCTCTCCCGTGCCCAGTTTGACGACCTGCTGGCCCCAGTGTTGCCAACTCGCCAGTAAGAAAAGTCGCTATTGGCTGGTCTGCTCCTCTCTGCTCTGGAAAATCGCCAGATTTAGCGAGAAAGTCGCCAAGTTAGCAACACTGGCTGGCCCGCCTCGGTGCTCGGATCACTCGTAGTGATGTAGCACCGGAGAGATCGTCTCTGATTGGTTGACGCCCAGCGGCAGCGTGTCGAAAGTTCAGTTTTCCGAACTCTCAAAAAGCGACGCTCATGAGGCTCCTGACGCCGGGTACGCGCATCGTGGGCGTCGACGCTCGAAACGCTCGAAAAGCGACGCTCATGACGCTCCTGACGCTCCTGACGCGCCGCCCCGTCCCCCGCCGCTCATCCACATAGACTTTGCATAGAAAAGCACCGCCCACGACGCTTGCGACGTGTCCGGTGTGAACGCACCATTAGAGACGCTAATGTAGCTCCGATTGGTTGAAGTACGCTGTCAGTCAAAGTCCACAGGGGTAGAGGCAGGATTTTCAGTGAAACAGAGCGTTTTGTCTTCGGAGTTTCAGAATTAGCCCCAGAAAATCTTTTATTTCACACAAAATGACTTTTCCGTAGTGCCAAAAACAAACTATTACCATGTTAATGCCAAAGTTAGGGTTTTGACTAGCTAAAAAAGCATGATACAGCCCCTTTCATGAAAATTCAAATGAGCCAGAATGACGCCAAACTGGTTTGTTGTTCTCCGCCAACCTTGGGAATGTTTTGTTGGCTGACGAAAAGTTCAGGGTGTAACTGGGCTTTGCATGGTTTTGGCTGTGAGTGGCTCTGGCACACTGTGATCCTTACCTATAATTATTTCTAAAGAAGATGGGTGAATTTTTCTGCCTGACATGCCAATGCTCGAACATTTAATGAAAATTCAAATCAGCCAGAATGAAGCCAAACTGGTTTGTTGTTCTCCACCATCCTAGGGAAAGTTTTGTTGGCTGATGAAAAGTTCAGGGTGTAACTGGGCTTTGCATGGTTTTGGCTGTGATTGGCTCTTGCACGCTGTGACCCTGACTTATAATAATTCCTAAAGAAGATGGGTGGATTGCTTGTTTCTGCTTTTTTGCTTTCTCCTTCCTTCAAAGGTTGATTTGGACACAACAGGTGCAATCGTTGAGTGGATGTGATGAAAAGTGTGGTGTGCTAACAACAGGAGCTTTTTCGCATTGACTCCAGGCCCTCAAACTCACTGGTTTATTTTAAAATCCGTGAATCTTTACACTTTTTGCTTGCAGGTACTAAAGGGGTGCATATCTCCTCTTCTTTTTAATGGGGGTCTGAAGCTGATTCCTTACAGTGATAAAAAAGGTTTATGTTTTAATGTTTTTTTTTTATTTCTCTAATTTTCTCGTCACTCATAGTTGAGAAATAACTTTTTCTTCCTTGTTTTTATTTGATTGGTACTTTTACTAATTCATTAATCATCATTTTAGCTCTATAATTGTTGTCAAACCTACAAGCATCGATTGCTTCTCCTTGTTATTCCTTGTCAAAAGCTACTGGGATTACAAGGACAAGGATTATTTCCCCTACACGAATAAAAAACATGAGATGTCCTTCAAGTGTTTACTCATAAAAAACAGAAATAAACAGAAAATACATTCCACATGTTTATCCAGTGGAAAAAAATTCTGCTCCCCTCACTTGTCACAGCTCTCATGCTCTAATGAAACTTAACTGTCTTAATGACTCTGCACAAAGTGTAAAGGGGCAGAGCATGCCGGGGGGGGGCACTGCCCACCCTCACTGTAACGCCCCTGGCGGATGATTTCCATTTCTGCAGCTTTGAGCTCTTCCGTGGTCAACACTTTCTTCTCCATAACAGATTTTAACCTGTCCATTACTTGTTGCACAAACGCACTCTGTTTTTCTGGATCTTATTCTGACTCACTGATAGAGTTCTGCAATTCTTTGCTTTTGTCTTTTAATTTGATACATGTTTCTTTCGCGATTTTTGTGGCAGAAGAGACATGGTGTTTCAAAGGCATTAACAGCTTTCAGTGCAGTCTTCTTCACTGTTGCATCTGGGCTTGTCTTCTCTACAGACATGTTTCCTCCTGTTTCCACCCGACACGAAGCGAATTTTTCGCGCGATGAGATTACATACAAAGTCAATGTAATGATGCGATTGTCGCTCAATCTTGAGTGGTGGGCGGCGAGCGATGATGCGGCGAGCGGCCAGCAGCGAGTGTTTCCAGCGAAAAATGTGCACACCCATCGACTTGCACTTCCACTTTCCGCCGCCCGCTGCTCGACGATTGCTGTCCGCCACTTCATCGTTTGTCGCTCGACTTGAAATAATTGAACTTTTCAAGCGAATTCGCGCCAGGACAGCCTATCAGTGTGGAGGTCTTCACGGACGTGCTGACGTAGGGCATGCAGGGCTCCGACCACCAAAACAGTTGGCGTGATGCCATGGTGAGCGGACTGTACGGCTTATTGTTTCCAGGACAACCGGAGGCTACACAACTTTCTTCTTCCAGTTTAGTGCAAAATTGACGAATATCTATCGAATGAAGATGTTGTGGACGAGAACTTTGAATATGAAGGGTGTCCTTACAGTTTTGAGCCAGAGTATACAGATGAATAGCACATCGAAAGGCGAGCGCAGAGGCAAAGAGAAGAACGGCTGCCAGAGCCGTACTACACATGCGCGTGGCAGCCGTAAACAAAGCTTTCAGTTCAGAGGTCAACTACACCACAACATTTATCTCGTGACACCGGGCTGTCGTGGAGGAGTGGCGTGAGCAGACCATGATGAAATATTGGTGAAACTAATGAGTTTTTGGACGATTAAAGCCGTTTTAGGAGCGGCTTTACATATGCCCCGTCTGCTCGACGTATATGGATGTCCGCCGCTCAAATTTGGATCTAGATTTCTCCAGAAGCACTATTCGGATCAGAAAAGCCTTCTGGGTGAGTATATTGCTCTAATTCATTCTATAAACAACATGAAAGCTGTTTAAACCGTACTTTTCCTTTAAGACCAGAAGCAGAAGTTATGTCTGTTGTATGTTCATAAATATTTGATGGTATGACTCTCAAGCATGACATGACGTCCACATCCTATACTGACATAGATCATTACCTGCAATGAAATTACCTGGAATTTGAACTACAACTTCATTTACAAATTGCTTTAAATGGATGTAATGATAGTGACACACATGTTGATCACATTTTTTTGTTTGTTTGTTTGTTTTGTTTTCCTTTGGACCTGGATGCCCTCAAGGTGCCTAGCACACATTTGGCAACATTGCTCATTGTTTGTCCTTGTTGTAAAATTCCGTGACGTTGAAAAAGCATTTCACTGCTCTCCACCCAAACACTCCCATGCAGTCAAAATTATATCGCTGAGCTGAACGCAGCTCTTTGTTTCCTTCTCTGCATTGTCACACACTTTCCATTACAAGCATGTCAACCTGATCTCACAGAAATGCGTTAAATGAGCATGCCTTCTTAGTACCAGATTGCGTGCTCCTGTCACGCATTGTGTTGAAATTGCGTGTGGTCACCACGCAGACAGTCTCCACTGAAAGTCAATTAGAATCCATGTCGTGGTGGGAACACGCATTCTCAGCATTAAAGATGCCACGGCATGGGTGTTGTGCACCTCTAAAGGACTGTCTGACAATAATCCAACTCTAACCGCATGAAGACAGAAAAAAATAGGCCTTGTCGTCGACCCCACACTGAAGTTGGAGAGAAGGCCTCTGCAGCTCCGTCTTGTGGATCTAATGCATGCACATCTATCTTGAGAGGTTGCTCTTCATGTTGAAGTACGCTACCATGCTGCACACGCGTATTTGGCTTTTCTGGGTTGGTGCCAGACACAGACCGGTGGGAAGGCAGTTGTGGGAAGGGAGCTAGAGCTTGGACTAATTATCCTTATAGAATACTCAAATACGCATGAATGAAGAGATCAACCAAACCAAACCACATCAACCAAAAAGAAGTTTACATGAGGTAATGCTGCCCCATAAGGTCACTAAACCCTCTGAGGCCTCGCTGAGACATGAAGCCTGTTCTGACCTTTGACCTCTGTTGCTTTAACGGCAAGAGTAAGTTGAAAAAGACTGGATGGAACCTACAAACATGACTAAAAAAAAGACTACAGAATTTACATTGAAGATAATGCCTTTTCAGAAGAGTGAAATGCATTCCAGAAGAATATACAGGGTCATTCTTAATCACCAACATGATCAAGGAAAAGCAAGAAAAAAAATTCAGTTTCAGGCTGAGCGTAATGCTTCTAGGGGTGTAACGGTACACAAAAGCCACGGTACGGTACGTACCTCGGTGTAAGGGTCACGGTTCGGTACGTTTTTCGGTACAGTGGGGAAAAAGTAAAAAAAGCTCACAAATGTACCAGAACATTTTTCCCAAGCTTTCCCATGTGACACATTATTGGCCCAGTTTACATGGTGTTTTTTCAATCCGATTGTAAACAATAGTATTAAACGCGAGTGTATTCATGTAGGCATACAAAGCATCCACGATGAATCCTCGTTTACAAGGACCCTGTGACATGCGCACAAAGTCTCACGAGGAACTTGCAGGTCTTCCTCTCTGCAGCAGCAGTCCTCAGCGCCAAGCAGAGAGTTTTTATCTGCTGATATCTGCTCAAATAATGTCCCAAAATCTCCATGATACGCTGCTGAAGGAGCAGCTGCTCCCCTGACCGCAGCACCGCAGTACGGAGCAGCACGTCTCGGTGTGAGCTCTGCGCAGCACGCTGATGTTTCGAATTAACTGGTGCCCATTTTAACTTGTGACCAATAATGACTGAAACATCTAGTCGTTCTTGCGAACGTCGGTTATCGACAGTTACAGTGAGTGTATACGTTTAAAGTCTTTTGTGAGTCTTACTTTAACAACTGCTGTTATCAGCATGTGTTTACACAGACCTCCGCTGTCATTCGTTAACACGGGAACCAGTTAATCCATAACACCAGCCGGCGATTGCTCGTATTCTGCTATGGAGCTCTTTATACCACTCGCTATTGCGCAATTTGGTCCCATCTCGCCTCTCCAATGTTTTTTCTGTCGGGGTTTTTTACTAAAAAAGTGTTTTTCAACCACCGTGGCGTTCTCTGCTGGTTTTTTGACTGTGCTGCTTCTGTTTACTGGCACGTCACACGTCACTCCGTATGAGGGAACGCACGCGGAACAAATGCTCTCCCGTTTAATCCGCTCCGCCTCACGCTGCAGCTCTCATTCCGCTTGTACTTTCTTATTTCTTTGTTCATGTTTGGACCTGCGTGTTCTACTTCTTCTTCTTCTGTGATAATGGTGGTTGCCGGCAGCTTTTAGGCTCATTACCGCCATCTAAGGTTGGAATTTTTTTTTTTTTTTTTACTCACTGGTGTATTCGTCGTGTGATTGTGTGTGCCGAACCGTGACCCCCGTACCGTGACGGTACGGGACGAATACAAATACCGTTACACTCCTAAATGCTTCTATGAAAAAAAAAAAGATATGTTGAAGATGAAGATAATAATGGACAGAATATGTTTCTCTGAGCAACATATTAGAGAATGCAGTTTAGTTGTCTCAGAATGCAGGACATAAAATGGCCAGGACCAGGAAATAAATGTTTCGCTCTCTTTCTCTCGCCACTCTGTGCGGATACGCCAGCGGCGTTACCTAGGCAACAGGAAATGCCATTGTTTTTCGGATTAAAAAAAAGAACATTTCACTCATTGCATTAAAAATGAAAATTATATGTTGAAAACAAAAAGGACAATGGGCCATTTTCACAGCTCCACTACTTCCTGAAATTAACTGTGCACATTCATTTCCTGTCTTGCATTATTGGCCAAAATGATTAATCCAGGTGTGTCTTGTTGCAGCAGTCTAAACCAGACACACCTGGATTAATCAGTTTGGCCAATAATGTAAGACAGGAAATGAATGTGCACAGCTATTTTCAGGAAGTAGTGAAGCTGTGAAAATACCCCATTCAGTTATGAAGAAAATTTGATAAAAGCTCAGTTTGCTTTATTTTTTATTTGTTGGTGACAGCAAGCTGGACCAATCAGACATGTCGCTGATAACCACAAGGATTATGGGTATTGTACTGCTTCTCCGTGACATGATATTGACAATTAAATGTGTTTTCTTAAAATAGAGTTGATATTTCACGGGACTTTTTGACTCAGCCATACCGTTGCTACAGTCTGCCTTGGATGGTTGCACTATTATGGTTGATTATCAGATCTTTCTTCAGAATATTAATTCATCTTCATTTGCACTTCAGGGATATATGAAACGACACCCACGGCATGACGCCTTTGAAGCTGAGAATGCGTGTTCCCACCATGACGCAGATTCTAATTGACTTTCAGTGGAGACTGTTGGTGTGGTGACCACACGCAATTTCAACACAATGCGTGACAGGAGCACGCAATCTGGGACTAAGAATGCGTGATCATTTCACGCATTTCTGTGAGATCAGTTTGCACTTTTCCAAAGATTTCCTTATCTGGACACAAGACATCGAACGCGACGATCAAACATCTCTTTCACGCCACCGATTTGAATTAAATATTTAAAAATGGTAAAACGTGTTCACACTAACATTGCTGAAACTAATGACATTTCTAAATCAGGTTGTTACCATGTCACAAATTAGTCAGACCTTCTATTATATAATTTTCTTGATTATTATCTGGTCAAGGAAAAAAAAAAAAAAAATTCCTACAGAGAGGAGGAAGAAGGAAGAACTGGTGACTGACAGAAGCTTCATTTGCTGCAGTCATGGGCGAGGCTTCTCGCTCCACTATAAAAGACCGGCACTTTGGGACAATGCGACATTGTGAACCTGACATCTCGAAGAGCAAAGAAAGCCTTCACAAGTTTCCATACAGCCACAGGTAACAAGCCTCCTTAAGATCTTTATTTACGGCACGCATTTTTGACATTGTGCTTATCAAGTCTCGATACATCAGCCTTGAAACCAGTTTTTAGAGTAATTTTGGCTTAATATTTTGTTTTCCAGCGATGATGATCCAGAGATTTTCCTCTGTCCTTCTTCTTTTGGGCATCTGCCTGATGCCCATTGACTCTACGCTAGCAGGTAAATCCATTATTCTACTGACATGTTTCTAAAATATTATTATTACTTTTGTCTCTTTACTTTTTCTTTGTTATTTCATGGGATAGCTGAAATTCTTTTTCTCTTTCCAGGTCAACATTTTGACAGTCCTCTCCTTGAACGATGTTTTGAGGACGCAAGAAAGATTGTGGATGAAGCGTACACGTATTCTAGACAAGAGTGATTTTTTCTCGTGCCATTTCTGTTTAATAGTTCTGCAGATTTTTGTTGTGTCTCCTGGAGTCATCATAAACAGTCTGTCTTACCAAAATTTTCCCCACCACCAAATATAAAACGTAATTCTTTTCAATTGTTTGGGTTTCCCTCCAGCACTCTGAGACGGGTTCGCAGGGAGACGGTGAGTCCTCATGATGCTCTCCGGATTCTGAATGAGCCTCGTGGTGAAACACGGTCGGCTGTGAGATCTGCAGACTACATGGCCCAAACCCTCCGCTTGTTCGTGGAGAAATCGCATCACATCCACAAACGCTCTCTCAATGCAACAGGTTAGAAACAGAACCAAGATGGCACCTACACGGCTGTTTTTTGGTTTTCTGGTGCGACACTCCTTTCTACTGTGAACACACTTGAGCGCCTGAAGGATGTAATTACCAACCAGAAATACAAAGCTTGGAAATATGCACACTGTTGACCACAGTATGTGTCTTTTACACTTTTCAGATTCGCTCAGCCAGGACGATCTGATGAAATTATCTGACAAAACTGGATGCGCAGCTCAAATCAGGGAACCACAGTGTAACTCCATTCCAAACATCAACAAGTACCGCACCATCACCGGGGTCTGCAACAACCTGTAAGTGGAACATTGTTAACTATGACTTTTTCTATTTTGAACTTCCTTGTTTTTCATAGGGAAAAAAAATAGAACCACCCCCCCCCAAAAAAAAAAAAAATATAAAAAAAAAAATACATTCTGTATTTCTTAGGCAGTTCTTTCTTAAGATTCACCCCTCTGCTTAGTTCTGTGAGGAAGCTAACTTTTCTCCGTGTTACCATGATTTTTGCCTCCATAAATACACACACACACACACACACACACACACAGACACATATATATATATATATATATATATTAGTGCTGGGCAACGATTAAATTTTTTAATCACGATTAATCGCATAATTTTTCTGCGATTAATCGCAGAAAAATTATGCGATATATATACATCAATATATAGATACTGATATATATATATACTGATATATACATAAATATATATATATATATATATATATATATATATATATATATATATATATATATATATATATATATATATATGTGTTCTCCCCACCCGGTGCTATTGTGTCTGTCTCCTTCAAGCTCGGGTCCTCTACCAGAGGCCTGGGAGCTTGAGGGTTCTGCGCAGGATCTTAGCTGTTCCTAGGATTGTGCTCTTTTGAACAGAGATCTAAGATGTTGTTCCTGGTATCTGCTGGAGCCATCCTCCCGCTTGGGGGTTACTGCTCCCAGTGTCCCAATCACTACTGGTATCACTGTTGTCTTCATGTCCCACACTCTCTCTACTTTTTCCCTCAACCCTTGGTACTTCTCCAGCTTCTCGTGCTCCTTTTTCTCCTTTATCACCACAGCTGTCTTCTGCTGTTTATCCACCACCACTATGTCAGGTTGATTGGCCATCACCTGCTTGTCAGTCTGGATCTGGAAGTCCCACAGGATCTTGGCTCCATTGTTCTCGACCACCTTTGGAGGTGTCTCCCATCTTGACCCAGGGACCTCCAGTCCATACTCGGTCCATACTGCCAGTAATCAGATACCCTGCTGGCATAATATCCTGGCCACTGGAAGAAATGCAAGCCACTGATAAAAAGACAAGAGAGCTCCTTACAATGCATGGAGAGTTCCACCCTAAGTCCAGCATACTGAGGTTATACACAAAGAGAAAGGAGGGAGGCCGAGGACTAGTGAGTGTCAGAGCCACTATCCAGGAGGAAACCAAGAGCCTCCATGAGTATACCGAGAAGATGTCCCCCAGTGATGATCTGCTAAGTGAATGCCTCAGACATCAAAAGCCCAGTAAGGAGGAGCCAGAGGAGCTATCATGGACAGACAAAGCCCTGCATGGCATGTACCACCAACAAATTGAAGAAGTGGCTGACTTTGGGAAAATATACCAGTGGCTGGAAAAGGCTGGACTGAGGGACAGCACAGGGGCACTAATCATGGCTGCACAAGAACAGGTCCTTAACACAAGATCAATAGAGGCCGGGATCTACCACACCACAAAAGACCCCAGGTGCAGACTGTGCAAAGAAGCTCCAGAGACAGTACAGTACATCACAGCAGGGTGTAAGATGCTGGCAGGCAAGGCATACATGAAACGGCACAACCAGGTAGCGGGCATCGTGTACAGGAACATATGTACCGAGTATGGACTGGAGATCCCAGGGTCAAGATGGGAGACACCTCCAAAGGTGGTCGAGAACAATCGAGTCAAGATCCTGTGGGACTTTCAGATCCAGACTGACAAGCAGGTGATGGCCAATCAACCTGACATAGTGGTGGTGGATAAACAGCAGAAGACAGCTGTGGAGATAGATGTAGCAATCCCAAGTGATGGCAACATCAGGAAAAAGGAGCATGAGAAGCTGGAGAAATACCAAGGGTTGAGGGAAGAAGCAGAGAGCATGTGGGGTGTGAAGGCCACAGTGATACCAGTAGTGATCGGGACACTGGGAGCAGTAACCCCCAAGCTGGGAGGATGGCTCCAGCAGATACCAGGAACAACATCTTAGATCTCTGTTCAGAAGAGCACAATCCTAGGAACAGCTAAGATCCTGCGCAGAACCCTCAAGCTCCCAGGCCTCTGGTAGAGGACCCGAGCTTGAAGGAGAAAGACACAATACCGCCGGGGTGGCGAGAACACAGTTTTTTTTTCTTCATAAATATATGTATGTATATATATGCAACTGGCATTTGAAGGAAAGTTTGAAATATAGCTGTGAGGCCGTTGTTGCAAAAAGATGTCTACACTTTCCTGAGGTTTCTCAAACAGCTCATCTCTTGTTTCTCTTGTTTTCTCTCTAGAAAAGCCACTCGTAAAGGGGCCTCCAACACCCCTCTTGTCCGCTGGCAGCCTGCTGAATACGATGATGGTATTTCTGAACCCAAAGGAAACAGAAGTGAAAGGATCAACAACTTCTTCCTCCCGCTGGTATGGCCTCCATGCCCCGAACGATCATCTTCAGTGAATTATTCAAACAGTGACAGAGGATTGAAACGACTGCAATCTGCTTCATCTCAGGTCAGACAGGTGTCCAACAATATCCTAAGGATGATGGATGCGGAGGTGGTCAATGACACGGAGATCACCCGCATGGTCACAATATACAGTCAGTGGAACGACCACGACCTCAGCTTCACGCCCTTCTCGCCGAGCATCAGGTCCTTCAGCAACGGGGTGAACTGTGACGAGAGCTGCCAGCGCGGTGAGCCGTGCATCCCCATCCCGGTTGGTGTTGAGCCTCAAAGCGTTCTGCAGAGATGCCGTTTCCGTCCTTAACCATCGGCTCCATCACCTCAACTCTCTCCTCTTCGGTACAGATTCCCCCCGGTGACCCTCACCTCCCCACGGACAGCTGCATTCCTGCATTCCGATCGGCCGGCGCTTGTGGGACAGGATTCCCAGCCTATAATTTCAGTGGAACTCCCAACGTGAGGCAGCAGATCAATGCGGCAACGGCCTTCTTAGATATCAGCCAGGTGTACGGCTCCGAGGAGAAGCTCGCTCTGGATCTGCGCAACCTCACTGACGACGGCGGCCTGTTGAAAGTTAATGAGGAGTTCACAGACAACGGCCGCGAGGTGCTGCCCTTCCACCCTCTGCAGGTGAACGCGTGTGCCACTCGCAGAAGAGTCACCAACGACACCAACGCCAGGGAGATACCTTGCTTCATCGCTGGTGAGTAGTCATGAAAGTTTTTTTATTGGAAGTAGAAGCTTCAGAATCTGTAACCCAGTGATTTCCTCATCTGTCAGTAGGAATCTACCACAGGAACAAGAAGAACGGAAATTAACTGCAAGGGTTATTTATAACTATCCAGAAGGTTTTTTAACTTTTTATGGGACAAACTTTCCTTTAATGAAGCTTTTGTTGTTAAAATGGATGCCCTTCAATCATTGGATATTATTGAGATAGTCAGCAGATAATAAGATGTATCAGATATTGTTATTTAAGAAAATATCATAGTACTTATTGATAGTTACGTAGTTGTTGAAAATGAGTTATTACAATATACAAACATTATTAAAAGTGCATTAAGGAGTTTGCACGTTTTATGTGAAACAATGGCCCCTGCAAGCCTTGGGCGTAACGGCAGCTTAGTGAAATGCTGGTGCCTGTGGCTTGCGTCCATGTACGTGCACACAAGAGGGGATCTCCTTCCTTGCTCTTTTAGTCGCGCTCGAGTAAAATTTAAGTTTCTTTTGCCTGGTGGGGTCTTTTCCGGAGTTGTGGCAGTGCTAGAAGCTGGTCCTTTCTTACTTTCTGGAAGCTCCATCCTCAATACTGCTCAGTAAAGCATCTGGCGGAGTAATGGCGGACAAAACGAAACTTAGGGATATCAGGTCAGCGGGAGCGCGCATTACGTCACATTCTCTCAAATTCTCAACAAAAAAAATTCTGGTGCCGGACCAGCACTGTAACATTCAAGTGACAATTTAATGCTGTTAACGGTACTTACAATGAATATATCAGGGCACATTGTACACACAGTTGAATATTTGTAACATATTTATGGTGGAAAATAAGTATTTTTAAAGCTGAAACTCCGTAATGCACCTTTAAGTACTTTGATGACTAAACAGCACTCAAACATCTTTCACTTACTTGCTTTATAAGGTGACGTCCGTGTTGACGAGAACGCTGCCCTGACATCGCTTCACACATTGTTCTTGCGTGAGCACAACCGGCTGGCTCGTGAGCTGAGGAGACTGAACCCACAGTGGGACAGTGAGACCCTTTACCAGGAGGCCCGCAAGATCATGGGCGCCTACACACAGGTAACTAAACCAAGCAGTTGGCCATGTTTGTTCAGAGAAGTCGTAATTCTGCCAAACTGAGCGTCTGTGTGTCGCGCTCTCTCAGGTGTTTGCGTTCAAAGACTACCTGTCGCATATTCTGGGGGAGGAGGCAGTGAAAAACATGACTGGCAATTACACCGGATACAATCACAGCGTCGACCCCAGCATCTCCAACGTCTTTGCAACAGCAGCTTACCGCTTTGCTCACCTGGCTATTCAGCCAACTTTCTCCCACCTGGGTGCGAACTACTTACAAGACCCTCAGTTTGGCAACATCCCCGTGTTCGAGGCGTTCTTCACCCCCTGGAGAATCCTCTTTGAGAGTGAGTTGCACAGGGTAAACTGTCACTAATCTGTAATTGTCTATTAAATTGGGAGCCTCATATTCCTGTCATCCCTCCAGTTGGAATTGACTCGGTGCTGCGTGGTTTGATCGGCCGTCCTGCCGAACTGAAATTCCAGAATCACACGATGGTGGACGCTCTGAGGGAGCGGTTGTTCCAGTTTGTGCAGCAAATTGCGTTGGACTTGGGCTCCCTCAACATGCAGAGAGGGCGTGACCACGGCCTGCCTGGTACATATCTCGGTCATATTCAGGTTTTTGTGTCATTGTGTTTGACTTCTGCTGTAACTGACCTGACATTTATCCATTAATGTCCACAGGATATAATACCTGGCGCAAATTCTGTGGCCTGTCTCAACCCAGGAACCAGGCAGAGCTGGCTCGTGTCCTGAATAACGAGGACCTGGCCCGGAGCCTCTTTCAGCACTACGGCACACCTGACAACATTGACGTGTGGCTTGCAGGTGTGGCCGAGCCTTTTGTGACAGGTGGACGAGTTGGGTCTCTCTTTGCCTGTCTCATTGCGAGACAATTCAAGAACATCCGTGACGGTGACAGGTCAGTGTTTGTGTGTATTCACTGCTAATTTCATGGGAATACATTAGCATTAATGAACCAAATAAGCACATTTCAAGAGTGGACAGTCTTTGTAGTAGCACTCTATAGGTAACTATTCACATTTCCACAACATATATTTACATTTGTTTTATTGTATGCTCCATTGTAAAATGTTGATTGTCTTTAACATCGTAAATTGTCTGCATTTTGACTGAGGCTTGAAGTAACATCAATTTGTTTTGTTTCCCTTTTGTTTGAAACATTTTTCAGGCTGTGGTACGAAAATAGTAATGTGTTCTCCACGAGGCAGAGGGCCGCGTTGTCCAGAGCTTCACTGGCCAGGATAATCTGCGACAACACCGGCATCACCTCCATGCCCAGGGACGTCTTCTCCGTCATCTCCAGTAATAACTCGGTCACCCCGTGCTCCGCCATCCCACGTCTGGACCTGGCCGCATGGAAACAGAGGCCCTGCACAGGCGCCGGTTGTTCTGCACCGGCACTAAAATTTTTATTTTTATTCATCTTGTCTTGTTTTCCTACACTGTTAGAAATTTTCCTGTAAAAAAACAGTAAAGAGCTGGCAGCTTGGTTGCCATTATTTTACTGTAAAATTAACAGGTTTTTCCTGTCGCATAAACTTACAGTTTTGTACTGTAAAGGTAAAAACAAGTGTGTACTGTAAAAAAAACGCTAAAGAGCTGGCAGCTTGGTTGCCATTATTTTACTGTAAATTATAACGGCTTTTTCCTGTTGCATAAATTTACAGTTTTGCACTGTAAATACAAAAAAAAAAATGTCTACTGTGAAAAAAACAGTAAAAAACTGGCAACTGGGTTGCCATTATGTTCCTGTAAAATTTACATATTTACTTAAAGCTAGGGTAGACGATGTTGTCCAAAAGCACTATTTGTAATACTGAGTGAAATGCTCCTTGCCCCCTGGAAGAAGTCAATTCATTATGTGGACGGAAAAAGGTGCAGAAAAAGTCTGACAATTGTAGCGGCCACAGGAGTGTAAAAACTCCGACCAATCGTATCGCGCGGACCGCTCTTCAGGAACCAATCAAATCCCTTCACCGTCCTACCAGCCCCCTGCGCGTATATTTCAATGGCGTGCACTGTCCCTGGTTCAGCGCGCACGCGCGCTGCCAAGGTGCTCTCGGCACTCGCGGCTCGCGTGAAAAATCGAACGAAGCGGAGCGGGTGCGCTGCGCTCCTATGCGTGTTGTGTGCGGGCAGTCAGAAAGGTTAATGACATTGGAGGCGATCACACACTCCGTGCGCGTGGCGCCTCCGTGCGCGCGCGGCACTTCCGCGTCCAGTGCTTTCGCTCCCAACGGGAGCTCCTCCAATGGAGTGGAAGCTGGGCGGAGCCTTGGGGAGATGCTACATTTGTGCTACTTTTCCAAGATCGTCGACCCTAGCTTTAATTTACAATTTTGCACTGCAAATGAAAAATACAGTATAGATTGATATTTAACATTACTTTCACTGTGTTTTACCATTAAACAACAATTTACTTTGTTATTTATAGATTTTAATGTGCCATGCAATATGCTATGCAAAATCACTGAACCTGGCTACAACCACTGAAGGCAAACATTATAAAATCAACCCATACTTAATTTTCAATCCTGTGCTTAAAATGTAAGACAAAAATCAGCTTCTTCTTGCACTTGACCAGTTTTCATTTTGTTAGGGAATTTCCCACTTTGCAGAGATATATTACATATATAAGTAAATGGTTTTAAGATACTGTCCTTGACTTTTTTAACAACTCTCATGTCTATATCAAAACAATCGGCAGAACATTTATTATTACACTTATTGACTATTGCTCCGATCTCCTCTTCGTTAATGCCAGGCAAAAAAATACTGTTAGGATTTCTTTCAATTAATGAGAGAGTGAATTCCTTCCTATCCTGGATTCTGGCTGCTAGGTCAGGCCCAACATTTACAAAGAACGCATTGAAATTATTTACAACACTTTGCATATTATAATTTTCATTACTATCTTCCATAAAATATTCTGGGTATGTATCACCTTTATTCCTATTTTCCTTGAGTAATCCATTCATTATATTCCAGATTCCTTTGGTGTTGTTTTTATTTCTATTTAGAATCTGTTCATAATACACTTTTTTACTATTCCTTAAAATGTTAATTTATTTTTGTATGTTTTATATTTCCTTTCAGCTTCCTCCGATCTTACTTTCAAGAACTGTTTATATAAGTTATTTTTTTTTCTTACAAGCATTTTGCAGACCCTTGCTCATCCAGGGACATTTTTCACGTTTGTTGTTTATTTTATGTTTTTGGACAGGGCAATGTTTATTATATAAGTTACAAAATGTGTCCAAGAATAAGTTATAAGCACTGTCCACATCCTTGTCTCTCATCACAGTGTTCCAGTCTTGGATTACTAGGTCCTGTTTAAAGGCTTCAGTACTTCTCACTGATAACATTCTTCTGTAAATATGATTTAGTATTTCCCCTCTCTTCCTGTAGCCGTCATTACAAACAGTAAAAACTGGTAGATGGTCAGTTAAGTCACAAATCATTAATCCACTTAATTTGATTCTTTCAATGTCATTTGTGAAAATATTGTCGATAAGAGTTGCACTCTGCGCTGTTATTCTGCTAGGCCTAGTAATTGCAGGAAATAATCCCATACTGTACATGTGATTCATAAAATTGTCAGTTATTTTATGTCTATTGTGATTAATTAAATCTATATTGAAATCACCAGTCAGTGATACATAATATTTTTTGTGTGCTCGAAAACAGTTTTCCTATCCAATCCATAAATAATTCAATACTTGACCCTGGTGTTCTGTATAAGCAAGTTACTATAATGTTTTTTTTCCTTTCACAGTTTATCTCAATTGAAATGCATTCCAGTAGTCCCTCAATGGCATCCGTCATTTTGCCAACAATTTTATAATTTATTTCCTTATTTACATAAATCGCTACTCCTCCTCCAATTGTATTATCTCTGTTTCTGTAGCTGAGCTCATATCCATCCAGTATAAAATCTATAGCCTACCCTTGTCTTGATTTAACCACGTTTCCGAAATTGTAACAATGCTGAAAGGGAATTTAAATTTTTGCAGGTATTCTTTAATGCTGTCAACATTTTTGTACATGCTCCTACTATTGAAGAGTTATAATCATCTTCTGAATAATATTTACAGTTGATATTTATATTCGAGTAAAAAGTGTTGTCTGGATCAATGCCATTTTCTGGATCATGGTCTTTGTGCTCTGTAACCTCAAAAGGATTCAACTCATAGAAATTATTGTCCAATATTCAATCTCTCCAACGTTGATATTCAGTTGGTGAGTTCATATGCGCCATGGCTTGAGAAGAAGTTTATTACCTTGCTGGGTCAGACACCTGCATCATACTTGTCCAACTCCTCCAGACTCCTGATAATCAGAACCCTGGCATTCTCTGGTGACCCATTCAGTTTGATGTATATTTTGCAGTTACTCACCCATGTGTGTTGTATTTTGTTTTGTTCCTTCAAGAACACTGCTTTGCGGACTATTTCACCATTCCTTCTTGTCAGATGATCATTCATAAATACGGTGGCTCCTTTTAGTTTTTTTCCTTGCTTTAAAGGTGCTGTAGGCAGGATTTTGCTAGTCAATGCTAATTTTTCTGTGTTTTCTTTGGATTAAATGTTAGAATATCCATTGATAATCCTTTAGGAGTGTAGCATAATTGCACTACCGCGAGGGCACAGCGTTTCCATCTGTCTCTGTTCTGAGCTGAAAAGGAATCTCGACAGCTCCAGGTATCTTTGACCTATCAGAAGAGCCCATGAGACTTTAACCATGATTGGTCGAGGGGGGTTCGTCGCACGTTCTTGTGGGAGGGGCTTAACTTGCGTAAGGGCTTGATGTCAGAGAAAACAGGACAGGATTGGCTGTGCTGGGTTTCAAATCGCCATCTTAGATGGGTCAAAACGCCATTATACTTAGGTAACCCTAAGCAAGATGGCGGAGATGCGGAATCCTGCCTACAGCACCTTTAACATCTCTATCTTTTTCTTTCTATTCACAAATCTCATGATCACTGCTGGCATCACGTTGTCCTTCCTGCTGGGGAGAGGGTGGCAGGCCTCAACGTCATCTAAATCCAGGGAGACCCCCCTGGACTATAGAAAAGCAGCAACCTGCTTTTCCGCAGAGTCCGCCACCAGCTCCTCAGACCCGACGCTGGCAGTCACAGCTCTTGCATATGATCTGGGTTTGATTTTGAGTCCCGAAATGACAACGTCATTCATTCTTGAATATTGTTCCAAGCCCTCAATTCTCCGTTCCAAGTCCACGATTTTATTGTTTTTTTCAGTGTTTAAAATCCTTAGCTGTCACACCTCCTCCATCAGCTGAAGAATTTTTTTTTGCTGTTTTTTAATCACTGTGGTCTCCTCCTTCAAAGTGACGAGCGTCTTTCTGATTTCTCCAGCATCCACGTCAGCTTTTGATTGTTTTTGCCAGTCTGTTATTATCGCCACTGCCTCCGTAAGTGAATCGATCGCTTTTCTCAGGTCTTCGACGTCCTCCGCGGCAGGGTTTTTTTCCGGCGGCATTGTGTTTGCGAGTCACTTCACAAGCACAGATCATCAAGTTCACAACAAAGTTAGCTTTTAGGCTAACCGGCACCGCTCCGCTCGCGCAGAAACAAGCCTTTCCTGATCCGGTATCCGTATTCCAATCCGCGTCCGTGAATATCCTCTGCTTATCTATCAGGATGCTGTCGCAGGTTAGTCGTTCATTTGCTTTGATTTCGAGAAATTCAAGTTTTTCGTCGAGTTGCAGCACAGCGAAGACAACGGCACGCAACCACCACCGGAAACTTTACCGGAAAAATGAAAAATAAACAAAGAAGTTACTCACAACTGACTGGATCAGGTCTCAGTCCATTGTCAATAGTCCATTGTGAATAGTTCAAAATGGTGAATTAATGTCAAGTTCAAGCATGTAGAAACACTATTGTGATGTAGTTTGAACACGAAAGTTAGAATGCTGGTAAAGTCTAATATCTCATTCTGACAACCTGATCTACACAGGAATCAAACAGTAGGAGAACAGGAAATATAAAAATAAAAACGTCATTGCAGTCAAAGTTAGAAATAAATACATGTGATCTGTGGTTCCAAAAATGACAAACTTTATCATCTATTAAGCTGAAACCAGCCAGCTGGGAAAGGTCTGATGTTTGTTTCTGTGTTCAAAGAGAGCAATTTTTTTTTTATTTTTTCAATGCAGTCCTGGGAATTTGGATTTTTACAAACCAAATCAGGACGCAAACCTGTTTATCAGAGTTTTGAAATACTGTATACTGTATATTTGATAAATTTTTGTTTCCCTGCAGGCCCAGCAGGACCCCCCCAGGCCCCAGAGACCTGTCCAGACCACCAGAGTCCAACATTAGCGCCTCACATCCGCAGACTCCATTCTTGGTCCTCCTGGGCAACTTCCGGCCATCTTCTGAAAAAAATCACTTGCTTCCGTCAGATTGTCGACAAGAGAGCAGAGCTGTTACGGCTCTGAGACGGGTGTCATCTTGGGATCTTCTAGTTCAGCTTTCTCTGCGCTCTCTTCAGCAGTGCACACAGTGTGGACCCACTGCGCAACAACAAATTGGTGCTCGTCGTCACACAGGGGGATCGGAGCGATCGGCCCGCTGGGACGAGCACCAAAAGCTTCTTCACATGATGCCTGCTCTGAGTCTGCACTCTGTGAGAGACTCGTTTCTTCCAAACCAAACCACCTTTAAATGCTTTTGGTTTATCTTCTTCAGCTGAATATTTACATTGAAGTCAACTTTACAGTGAACCTTAAAGTTCGTGTCTGGCGTTTCCGTTCATTTCCAATATATGTATCATTTTTTAACAGAGCTTAAATGTGTTAGTCTGGTTTGATACTATAATATAATATTAGCATAAAGCAATATAAAAATTTATTTATGAGCTCCGCCTTCATCTCATAGACCCCCATGTTATCCGAAAAAGCACCGGTCAGCTTCAGCCAATAGACTTCGAGCTTCCGCTTTGTCATGCTGTCAATCAAAGTGTGCACGCAGCGTCACAGCCAGAGAGCACGGCCGCTCGCCCAGGCAGAGGTGAGTTAGCTGTGGAGCAGCTGGCCCCGCTTACCTTGGATGTATCCATTGTCTGCTGAACATCGACCGTCAACAGCTAAACATGTAGGATGCTTGCGGACTCGGAGGGACTCATTTTCACCTGACGTGTAATGCGCGTGCACAACTAAAGGGGCATGGCTTGGTCGCTCACGAAAGCAGAGGGAGGGCAGAACCCTGAGACGTTGGATAAAAAAAAAAATCCCATTCTTTCAAAACTCCGGACACGAGCTTTAACTTTATTAGTAGTTCAGTGTTTTTCCTCTTGTGGGTAGGATGTGTTCACATGTTTAATACTTTAAAGCTATAGTGCGTAACTTTTAAATGTCTATGAACGTCTGTTTTAGCCAAGCCACTACTAGTGGAGATGACAAAATGCAGATTAAGCCGATCGGCTCCTCTAACATGTCGCGGGATTTTTCAATATATATATTTCTTGCTTTGCGTGTCGACCGGCGAAATTCCCGCGCTGGCGAGCAGGAAATTACGCATTTTACGTCACAACAAGAAGGGAGGGGGAGGACGCGCAGAGCGTCTCATAGCAACAGGCTCAGCTCAGGCAGAATGAGGAAGCGGCATGGCGGATAATCCAAAGAAATGGCCGAGAAAGAGTCCTGGAGTGGATCATACCACCAGAAAAAAAGCCTGGACGGTTGGGAGAAGGAAAGTGACCGACGGAGAAGGCAAACTTGTCAGGTACAAATTAGCAGGCACTTTGTCTCCCATTTGTAATAAGCTATTTGCGTTTCTGTGGCAGAAAAAAAAAAAAAAAACAATAATTACCTCTTCGGTAGAGTCCGTCTTTTTTTCACCAGCTGTCCTTATTCACACACAATAAAAACCGTTTCCAACGGTGATTGGCGCTGTGGAAACGCGAATCACTGTGGCAGATTGGGGGGAGAGGGGGAGGGGGGAGGAGGGGGAACACCGGGGTGTACGTCATGTGGAAGCGCCGGCTTTATTGTTGTAAGAACGCAGAATTCCGCTAGAGGGCGACCGAAGTTACGCACTATAGCTTTAAAGGAGCACAGCGCAGTTTGCTTGTTTTATGCGAAACACCGACCCCTGCAGGCCTTAGGCGTAACTGTAGCTTAGTGAAAAGCTCGTGTCTGTGGCTTGTGCCCATGTACGTGCACAGAAGAGGGGAACTCCTTCTTCGCTCTTTTAGCAGCGCTTGAGTAAAATGTAAGTTTATTTTGCCTGGTGGGGTCTGTGCTGGAGTTGTGGCAGTGCTAGAAGCTGGTCTTTTCTTACTTTCTGGAAGCTCCATCCTCAGTACTGCTCAGTTGTTGCTGCTAAGCGTCTGGCGGAGTAGTGGCGGACAAATCGAAACTTTAGGATTACCAGGCCAGCGGGAGCGCGCATTACGTCAAGCTCAGAGCGATTCATACCCGAATCACTCATATTGCTGTGCCTTCAGTGCGCTGCACAGGAAAATAGGAGCGACTGCGAATTTGCAAAAATAGCTCTTGCTGCCCATCAGGCAAAGGTGAAAACGTGTGTGGGTGTGAATAATTGAAAATTTAATATTTAAAACTGCGCTGTACCCCTTTAATGAAGGACGAACAAATTTTTGATTATTTTTAATGAAGGTTAAATGTGATTTTGGCTAATCTCTTGAACTCTGTTACAGCACGAAATATATTGAACTGAGAATGTAAAGGACAGTTTAAATTATGGGAAATACCAGAGTTACTATGAATATGAAAGGATTGTTTGCAAATCTTCTTTCACTAAAGCTATAGCATTTGTTGTCTGTAAAACTAGTTTTACTGCAACTTTCTTATTGTATGTCGCATGTTGCACTTAAATAAACTTTTTCTGCACCAAGCACATTTTTCTTGCTATCTCATTTTGTATGTTTGTGTTACGGGTACCGGGCTGCGGCTCCCGTGGGCAGTTATATGTTGCTGAAATGATAAAGTAGAAGTGATGACACGGGAGCCGTGGCTTCTCCTTCTCTGGATCATGCAGTTATCTTTATTAAACACATCATGCTATTTACTGTTCATTCACATTGTCCATTTTCAAAGGTAACCAGCAAATCACTGTTTCTTTTTATCTCTGAAGACATATTCACAAGTTCACAAAACATGTGTTTCTTACACCAGGTCTTTTGCAAAATATAAACAAATCTGTCACATCTTTCAAAGTCATTCATCCAAAATCCACATCACATAATGTCATGGCAACACATGCACTTGATATGCATCTCACTAAATACTGTAAAGTATATTCATGGACTTTTGCAAAACTGAATCATGTAAATAGACACAACTTTCAGACTTTTTAACCAGATAATCTTTACAATAACATGAATTTACTTATTTTTAATAAACATTTTACTATTTAACCTCTTTTTAACAGTTCCTTTAGATACACATCAATTAAACTTAATGAAATCATGTCATGGAGCCAAATAAATCACAAAAGCATTCTTTCATCAACAGAAATGAATCGTGCTGCCCACACAAAGAAATATAAAGATATCTTTTAACTGTATTTGCGTGCCACACCGCCATCTTTGTCACTTCTGACTGCCATGTGGTCCCAAAAGCACAAAATTAAGCACTCTACTGATCATCTGAGTCAATTGCATCTCGCCAAAACCAAACTCAAAACATTTGTGAGTTTTCTGGACACTTTCATTGGTTTATGGGCATGTTTCATACCTGAAATGATAAAGTAGAAGTGATGACACGGGAGCCGTGTCTTCTCCTTCTCCGGACCATGCAGTTATGAGAGTGAACCAGAGGGTGAGGTGACAGATACCACAGGCTCACAGTGCCTCCTACTGGTTGGAGTGCTGCGACTACATTTCGATTTCACAAATCATACCTTTTATAAGTCTTCTTCACAAAATATTACAAAAACATCAAAGGGCAAAACTCAAATAAACACAAAAATATATTCACACAAGTGGGCACACACTGGTGGGCATCACATTTGCTTATGGTGAATAGTTTCATTTAATGTTACATTCAGGGTTGGGGAGTAACGGATTACATGTAATGGCGTTACGTAATCAGGATACAAAAAAATTGCAACTGTAATCCGTTACAGTAGACGCAAAAAATATGTAATCTCGTTACAGGTACTTCTGATAAAAACACGGATTACTGAGCGGGATTGAAAATCAGACGGAATATACCAACAACAACAGACATGCGCGCCACAGACATTGTGACACTTTACGGCACTTTACAGCACTTTACGGCACAATCCGCCACATCGTAGGCCTATAAACAACAGACACCGTAGATATATAAATAATAGACTCCACATCGACCGCTGTCTTGGACCAGCCTCTTCTGATATGTTTAACCGTGAATGAAACAGCACGCGTTGCCATGAATTTTACCACCTGCTGCTGAAGTCATGGCTGCTACCAGGGAGAGAAGCTCCTTCTTTGACTGGAAACGTAGACATTTTGTATTTAAGTCAGATGAGGCCCAGAACTTCTCTGTCCGTGGTCGAGAATTCTGGGACATTTGTGCCGCTGCCAGCTGGGCGTCCCCACACACATTCATCCGATATTACAGGCTGCATGTGACCGAGACATCTCTGGCTCTTTCAGTCCTGAGTGCGGGTACATCTTAATTACGTGCGAGCCCTCGCGGAGGGTTGAGGGTGTTGACCCATCGCGGGCCATGGCTTTGTGGGCTTCGGAGCATGCAAATCTGGGAGTGGGCTATATCTCCCATAGTGAGATACCGAGCGAGGTTTGAAAGAGAACTTTAGGTTACTCACGTAACCCTGGTTCTCTGATAACTGAGTGAGGTATCTCACAACACTGCCCTACTTGCATCAGTGGGGTGGAAGAATTACGCTTGAGAATGGTGGGTGCAGTGCGGGGGCTACTTACAAGGGGGGGCGGGCTGCCCCATGCATCTCGAGATGATTGGTCTGTCACATGACAGACGTGGTGTCATTGGAGCTTCCATGATCGGTCATGTCAGGAGGTGTTTCCCCATAGTGAGATAACTCACTCGGTTATCAGAGAACCGGGGTTACGTGACTAACCTAACGTTTCCATTTTGTAATTTTGTTTTAATTGAATGAATGAGCGTGTGCAAGGAAATACATTTATTAATGTATTACTATTTATTAAAAATGAATGTTAAAATTAAATAAAGGAAAGTCTATTTTGATGATTCTCTCTTTGGTCCATCAGTCCAACGAATCTGCGGCCTTCATATGCAGGATAACCTTGGGGATGCTGGTCTTCACCAGCTGGCGTTGTAAATATAAAAATCTCCAAATTTTGTAGCTCTATAAGTAGTGTTATTTAAAGTGATTGTGATCCACTGTGTTAAAAAAAAAACTCGACTTGGTCACATTCGCAATCAAACAATGATGGCAGACAGCAAGCAGAAGAGAAAACTTCCAAAAAATTCAAATCGAATGTTCCCGAGGATGACAAAGGTAAAAACAACAGCATAGTGGCAGCTGAAACTGAAGTCACGTAAGCTAGCAGCTTAGCACAACCCGTCTCCTCAGGAGACAACACCTGACTTTTTTTTTTTTTCTTGCTTCTTCAGCACCAAGGACAGTGCTTAAAATGGCAGTGATTTACTGCTGTGGAAGTGTTTGTTCTCGTCTGTTCTTGTCATGTGATAAAATGTGAATTTTTTAGAACTTCTGAATGTTTATTTGTATGTATCATATGGCTTCCAGGTAGTAGCCCGAGTGGCAATGCGCTATACAACAGGGGAAAAAATGCAATAACGTCACTCCTCGATTCATTCAGTTGCTAGCCCCCTCTACTTAAAACACCTCCCCGTTGCCCTTCATTAACCTGCCAGTATCCACCTCCTCCTAAACCGCCTTCATTACCTGTGAAACACCTGGAAAATAAGAGTTACTGGACGTAACTACAGTTCTACGAGTGTGTGCGTGCCCACCTACGGGCTTCGCTATTGGTAACTTCTCTCTTGGCCCAAGCCAGATACAGACAGATCAAAGCAGTTGCCGCAGCAATCCTGTACGTGCTGTGGCGCAAGCCACGCCCCTCACCATGGCTATATAAGCCAGGTGAGCCCCTCAATCTCACTTCGAGTCAGCTCATGGAAGAGAGGCAGTCCAGCTGGGATTGCAGGTAGGTGGGCACACACACGTTCCTAAAACTGAGACAAACGAGGAGGAGGAGTTGCGCTGTACATCAGTACATAGTTAAAATCAAAAATTATTAATGAGATCATCTCAGTTAATATAAACAGTAGAAGTAGCTAATATAGAACTCAAGAAGATAAAACAGTGGTTTGATAGCAACAAATTAGTTTTAAATGTTAAAAAAAAAACTAATTTTATATTGTTTAATGATAGAGGAAATAATATAGATATATCAATTAAGATAGATGGGATAGAAATTTTAAAAGAAGGTAATAGGTGTGTGTAACTAGTGTAAAATCAGGTGGAAAAAGATGATGGTGTTTGTAAATATTGGGAAAATATGATATGATGAAAGAAGGGGCAGACATTACAAGTTATTCTTCTTTCTGCTCCTTTTTCATTCGTTCTTGTATTGTATTATTGCCTTTTATGTATATTTTTTGTGTTACCTTTTGAATGAAAATAAATTTAAAAAAAAAACTGTAGTTACATCTAGTAACTATTATTTGTACTTCGTGTGATGCTTAGCCCACCTACGGGCTTCGCTATTGGTAACATACCAAGGCGGAGGCCGTAGGGATTAATGTAGCCCCAGCTGGACAGGCTGACAAGATTAGCGCAGAAGAAGGAGCAAAGCAGGCCGTACACCAGGCACCGCCCACCGAGCCCCCACGACACTGAGGTCAAGCGCCGTCGCACCAAGGCGCTGACCACACACGTGTCAGAAAACAGTTGTGACATAACGACAGTAAACACACACACGCCGGGCCAGGCCTAGACAGAGCCCACCCAGCATGCACCAGGGTCCACCACCGCAGCCTGTATTCCCCCAGGGAAAACACAGCAGCGAGCAAGACCAGTCATGTCGTCTAAGCGACAGGACCCCTGTCCCCACTGAAGACCGTCAGGGAGGTGTTTTCCGGTAGCGGTAGCTCAGTGGTGAGCAGTCAGATTCGTCACAAATGTGATCACGAAGTCTCCTTCTGACTCTTGTGGCACCCCATGTATGCAAATATTGTTGCTTCTAGATCTGCTTTCCAAATCTGTCACTTTTTCGTGTAGTTTGAGTTGCTCCTTTCTCAGGTCGAGCAGGGCGTCTCCCGTAACCGGGCCACTTGCTTCTATATCCATGATGCGCTCTTGGGTCTCGATAATGGCTTTGCTGTGGGATGCTAATGTAGCCACCTGCTCCGTTAGCTTGTCGTTGACATCCTTTTTTAAACGTAGTGAGCTCTTCTCTCAGGGTCTTGGTCATATCGAGTTTCATTTCCAGAAATGCATCCTTAATGTCCTTTTTGAAGCATCGCAGGTCATCAAACAGCTCACTCAACGTTGGAGAAATCTGAGTTGAAGCCGTGGCTAACCTGTTAGCACTCATTAGCTAGTCACCATCTTCTCGTTCCTGAATCCCGTCGTTCTTGGACATTTCTTCTTCAGTTGTCGTTTTTGTCGCACTTGTCAGTCCTCTTCTTGTCGGCTTCCTACTCATCGCGTTTTAGAGGTTCTAAACGTATGTCTTCGAGTTTAAGGGATGTCTATTAAACCTGTTAAGACAGAGCTACCTGCTACACGTCCATCACAGCAGGCTCTGACTTCTCCTTCCAAACCTTGATATAATACTTAGTGACTAACTCAAACGTTCCATCATTGTGTGTTTCACCAATTCATTCCCAACCACTGGAAATGATGTGGCTCCGGTCGAATTCAATCACTTGTCAAACTGGCCCACAAAGTGTTGACAGCTTGGGCCAATATGTCACAGAAACACTACAGTAATGTTATGTGTAGTTTGTTAAAGCACAGAGATGGTTTAACATGCACAGATTAGTTCGTCACATAGCATTTATTTATTTAAAGTAAATGTAACTAACAGGTCTCTTCCAGAGAAAACTTCACTTCACGAAAGCAAAAAAGCAAATAAAAAAGAAAAAAAAGGCGGCTGTCAGTGAAAGGAAAACATGGGCTGTGCCTCTCCTCTAGATGGAGCCACTGTTTCTTCGGGTGAGCAGTCCTTCAGTCCGGTTTGGCCCTGACAGTCCGACAGATGTCTGGCATTGACTTCTGTTTTTAATAACATTTTACACGTCGTGCCAGCCTTCTCTGGAATTGGAGTCGTTACAGTGACGTCCTTCATCTGGAAAAGAATCTATGAGATTTTAGTTTTGAGTCTACAAGTTATATAACATTTTACCTGTGAGCATATCGATGAAATGTATTCTATTACTGAATTATTTGCAGGACCAACACTTTTGCTTTGGTTGAAAAATACATTTGCTGCGTCACTGTTCTTAAAGTTTCCAGTTTCCAGCCCACCTGTTCTATATGTTTTTGCACCAAGAAAGAAAAGGAGCATTACCAGGAAATAAAGGTAAATAACAGAAAAATACATGAAAACTCTCATACAGAATATATAAGCTATGATTAAAACACAGGGCTGCACTGTGGTGTAGTGTCTGGCAGCCTGAAAGCTTCAGGGACTCTCACTTTGGAGTTTGTATGTTTTGAAACTAAAAATAGAAAAAGTATTTGAGGCTACAGCATAACTACCTCATGTAAATGAGTAAATGCCTTTTTGTCTTTGCACTATCGACCTTTTAGACGATGCATCCTGTATACAGAGAAAACTATCACACAGTAGCTTCAAGATCTTTATATGATCTTTCAGCACATTGTTTTGTTTCCCACCCACAGATTTACGGTTTATAGTTCACTCTATAAACACCCCACCCCCCACCCCACCCCACCCCCCACCCACCAAGACTTGGCAGACAGCTGTTTCCAGTGAGAATGCTGTAAACTCCACCCGTGAACCACCTGCTCGACATCAAACATCAGACACAGTGAGTGATCAGCTGGAGAACACACGGGAGAACCTAACTGTTTTCCACAGGAGGAGGCGGAGACCAACAACAAGGAGGCAGAAAGAATGAAATATGGACTGACAGGCACCTGGCAGCTCAAACTAAATGCAAAGTACAAGTAAAAACATGTAAATCTGTAGAAGAATGTCACTAAATGCAATTCATATCATTTTTGAAAAAAGTTCATAAGATAGTTTCAGTCAGAAGGTTGAGACTGACAGACATGATTTCATTAGATACAGGCATTCCTCAGATAAAGGCTTGTGGAGTTATTAGTCAAAACATCTGTTGGTGCTGTAACGCCGTCTCTGGAATAAGAGGAGACACTGGAGTGAAAATGTCTCAAATCTGTGTGAGTCACTGCACACACGGTGCCTCTGGGCCGTGTCTTGATAAAGTGCTCCTCCTCGTGGCTGCACACACTGCAGTGGATGTGGGGATTGCCACGTAGGCCACCACACTGTGTGTGTGTATGTGTGTGTACCAAAACCTGTCAGTTACACACACATTATGGGGACCAGACTGAAATATGTGGACATTAATCAAGTCCGCAAAGCTCAACAATTTAAAGTTTGAAAAAAAATGAAGGTAAGAATGAAGCAGAAGTCACGGCTGAGTTTAGAGTAATGAAGGTAATGTCCCCCGACAAGATGGAAGCATGTCTGTGTGTGTTTGTGTGTCTGTGGTACAAGCCCTCAAATACTGGAAACCCAGTATTTACGAAAGACGAGAAAATATTTGAAACGTCTGTCTCTGTCGTGGAGGTTTACGCTGAGCTGAACGTTATTTGAAGAGGCTGCAATGAGGGAGGAGGGAGGGAGAATCCACTGGAGAAGGAAATGCTGAGATACACAGTGAGAGTCTGAAGAAAGTGGAGTAAAGTCTTCAGACTAGATCAGGAATGTCGGCCTCACCGCAGATGTTCTCAGGGTTGTGTGTGGCCCCATTTCATGATGAATGAATGATTAAAAGAATATAGATCATTCTTTCTTAAATCTAGACATTTGGACCTGTAAGTACTTAAATATATACATGAAAATGTCCATCAGAGTAAATATGATGGTAAATTTAGCTCCTTTCTTCTTTCGTCTGCTGGAGAAGAACTTGTTGCCGCTTTCCCTCCTTCTTCTGAATATCAAATGGGGATTTATTCAGAATTCTTTTTCTCAGTCGTGTGCCCAAAAAAAAAAAAAAAATCAGAAAGCGGGGTGAATTCCAGCAACGTGGACAAAAGAACTGGGCTAATTCCTTGCAGATGTCTCAGAGCTGCGTGAGGGAACGCTGTGCTGCCCTGGCTGCAGAGCCAGGCGGCGGCTGCTGCAGAGAGAGAAAGTTCAATCAGTTATAGCAGCAAAATAAATCAGTGAGCGGGTACAGCTGGTTCTGACAGTCCGGCTGGTGTGGAGGGGAAGAGAAAGGAGACAGCCCAGGAGTGCACATAGTTTCAACTCTCCGGAGGAGCTGTCGGTATGTGGAAGGACAGGGGTGGACATAAGTTATGCTTCAAACAAAATCACAATCATATCACAGCTGAACGAGGTGCTTCTTTAGCAGTTTTATCTTTTAAAATAAAAAACATTCATTACTTTGGCCAGACGACATCTCTGAAGAGACAGAGATACATTTGCTGAGCAACCGTGGCTTTCATTCCTGATGTTACGAAATTTGGAAAAAGGTTTGTAAGAATCAAAAATACATTTCTTGACCTTTTGTTCTTTTTTTATTCTTTGCAGCTGATAATCAAGAACCAGTGTTTCTTTTTCATGAATGCAATGTCTGGAGTTTTTGGCTTCTCCGTCTAGAGTCATATTTTTTTTCTTCTTCTACTTCATATGACTCTACAGGGAGGATATAGTTTCCTTTAACTCCAGCTCCCACCCGATTGGTCCTGGCGGTTTATTCAAGCTGAAATGTACCCTCACATGACTGTAAGATGACGTCTGCCTCTCGTCGTCCAAAAACAATACAGCAGACTCTCGAGAAATTCACAGCACGATTAAATCACTTTGTTCTATCATCAGATAGAAGCGTTTTCAGACTCAGAAAGTATTTTAGGAGTCTTGTACTTTTTTTTTTGCCAAGTCTTTTCTCTGCTCCTGTTGAGACAGAGGTGATTTTCACAGCTTTCTGAATCCTCATCCCATTTGTTACAGTAGTTGTTACAGTAAAACTGGGAGGGAGATATGTGTCCAGTAATGTTGACATGCATTCATTCTGTATATTCAGCAGTCTGCTTGCTCCAGGCTTCATTTTCATACAGTTGAAACAGCGGTTTTAAGAGTAACAGCAGTCTTGTGTTTTATTTATTCAGCAGTTTCTAGATAATGAAAGGTTATATTAACAATTTATTATGATTGTAGTAATGAAAAAAATCACCAGTTTGGATTTCCAACAGCCTGTCTGTTATTGGAATCTAGGTATATTCTCTTTATTTTTGCACTCTCAAGCACTATTTCTACAAGTAGAAAAACAAAAAGGAGAGGGCATTCCTCCAAAACAGCTGATTGTAAAGTCGGCTTTCTTTTATGCCTGTTGAGCTCCTGAACATAACCTGGGTTGTTACCGTCGCAGCGTACCTGGATGAAACGCTAAGGACTCCTTGCAACACTTCGATGTGCAGTTTTGTGTTTTTTGTTGTTGTTTTTTTTCCCCTGTTTTATGTCTACATCGTTTGTTTCCCATGTGTTTTACCGGTAACCATGAAGTAATCAGACATTCATGTTTTCCTGTTTTACTAAAATTCACTGTCTGGTCATGTTACTCTCAAGCAGACCTTCATCCTTCATCTGGTTTTGTTCGTTCTTCATGGCTGTTCTAGTTCCTGTTATTCGTCAGAGCCGTGCTATTGAGTATTGAATCATGTTTGTTTCAGCTGTAAATGTTTCTTCGCAGGCGTCAGGTCTGTCACGTCTCCACTGCAGTCATATTAATTCTGTCTGCTTTCAGTTTCCAAGTCATGCTCTGAATCCGGTCGTGTCTCACATCACAGTTCGCTTTGATTCTTTACACCTGTGTCTGATCAAGTGTAATGTTTTCTCATGCACTTGTCCATTCGCTCGTCTTTCCACAACTGTGATCCCTTTTTTGTTAATCCTTCATATTAGTTTTTGAACTTTGTATTTATTGGATCACACCATTCAATAAATATTTCCTTTGTTTCGGCTTCAGTGTCCTTGTTTATGTCCTCCATCTTGGCATTGAATGAGATTTTTAATTTGCCTATACTTCTATGCACAGTTAAAGATACTCTTGTGCCACAATTGCACAATTTTGCAAGTGAAACATTTATTTATATCCTTTCTCGATACAAATTCATTCACAGACCAGTAATGAGAGCTAAAAAAAAATCACTGCATTATATGTTGATGGGAGTTGAGACAATAACCACCTCTCCTTTATAAATGACTTTAAAATAATCTTGCTTTCAAGTCAACAGTTCTCATAAAACTTTTGTGACTTGAGAGACTGTAAACTTTTCACAGGCTGTTGTTTTATGGTTTAGCAGCCATTCTGTGGTCGATTCTGTAGATGCTACAAAGAATTCCCCGGTTTGCTTGAGTGAAGAAAATGAAAACCTTGGATTAAGTTGGCCAACCTATATATTATATGTGTGGTGGCGACCGGGAAAATACTTGGACCGATCTGGACCAGAGCTTTGGGTCAGGAGTCTGTCCCCAGCAGGCAGATATGTGTCACTATAACTCTGGGTTGTTTCTCACTTGGCAAAGACTCATGATGACCTGAGAATTCACTGTGAGATGGACGGGCATCACAGTAGTTTCATAGGTTCCTGGGATCCTCCTCTGAAAAAGTGGATAAGTGTAGGAGATTTTTTGGCAGTAAGTGTTGTATGTTGGTTGGGAGTTCATCCAGCAGTCAAGAGAAAATCCATAGATCATGACTTTTAGTTGAAGTCAAGAGAAGAAAAAAAGGACAACACTTTAGGGAGTTTTTAAGACATTTGTTACATTGTTCAGGCGTTAGGATGAAAATTAATTTGCTTTCACATGAAGTTTGCAAATCTCCGAGGTTCCAAATTTAAATATCCATCTGTTGTTTATAATAAAGGAAATAGGTCTCACGACTTGTTGACGTGCTGTAAAAGAGCCACCTCCAGAAGTTATCAAACACATTTGGCGGAGCACGATCTCCTATCCAGCGGTTATATGAGCAAGAAGACTTGTGTAACGGAATCAGACACTCCGAATGCTGAACTCCTCCTCCTCCTTCTCCTCCTCCTCCTCCTCACCATCATCATCATCTTCTCACAGAGCGCATCTGCGGGCTGCTGCTGCTGCACAGCGATATGAGTGAACGAGGACGCGCAGAAACTTAGTGTTTCTTCAGTGCTCACGGGATATCCTTTAAACAGACATGAAGGATATCTAAGGTAAAGGAAGCTGCCTGGGTCGTTCTCATACTCACTTTGTCACAGTCGGCCTGAGTTCACGATGGGGCTGCGCGTATTTGGCGCGCCGCGTTACGCGTACGCGTGCATCTGTGTGTGCGCGTTTGTTACCCTGCAAGTTGCCCAATGTCAGACAAATCCCGCCACGCAGCAAGGGAATGAACGAAGAGCGGCTCTCCGGCAGACGCTCCAGTGGTCACACAACGGGAATGTTTTTAGCATTTTGAGCCACGGCTCGGAGTATCAGCCCGCGCGGCGCAGAGGCGCGCCGCAGGAGCAAGTGCAGCCACGACCGCTCACCATCATCCGGGACGCGGCGGGGAGGAATCAGGACGCCCGGAGCCAGCCGGTGGAGCAGCAGCAGCAGCAGCAGCAGCAGCCTCCCCGGCCTGCCTCCCAACCCCGGAGCATCCCACAGCCGCTCCAGAGGCTCCTGAGGGGACACCAGCATCACCACGAGCGCACGGAGACGCCGACGAGCCGACGCGCCAATGACACCCAGGAAAAGGTCACCGTGAGCCCGCCTCTGCCCCGGAGAGAGGACATGATGGTCGGTGACGACCCCTACGACCCCTACAAATCCATCGACCACGATAATCCTTATTACAATCACTATGACGTTTATGAGAGGCCGAGACCGAGGGGGAGACCCGGATATGGCACGAGGTACCATCAGTACGGTAAGAGAAGCACACTAAACACACCACTCTGTGGTCACACACATCAGGGATGAAGCAGACATGCCTGGACTGAACAGTTTGTTTATCACAGTTGAAATAGACAAGCCAAGAAAAGTGTCATCTGAACACACAGATTATTCAAGATTTTTAGAATTAAAAGTTTGCATTGTGAAAGATATGACATTATATCCTGATGGTCTACATGGAGTTTGATGAAGAATAGGGTCAACTTTTCCTAACTGTGTCAGCTTAAATGGCAGCAGTGGCATCATAACATCACAAAAGAAGAGAAATTAAAGCAACAAAATGTGACATAGTGGCAATATGATTAATTTGCCTTCTATAATAGCCACAAACTTTCAGGATTTCAGTTGATCTTGGTTGAGCTGAAGCAGCTGAAACCCAAAATGTGTTTTTACAGTGGAGTGTGTCAGCTTTGTCTCCCGTGTGTGTGTGTGTTTGTGTGTGCCATCAGTTGAAGTGGGGAAAACGCAAATATCGTGTCTCACTGATTACTGTTTTCTTTCATCTGTCTTTGTTTCTCTTTGTTTATTGCACCCTGCTCTGATGTGGTTTCTGCTTTGTGTGTTGTAGGCCTCCCTGATCTTGTGCCGGACCCGTACTATATCCAAGCCTCAGCTTACGCTCAGAGAGTGCCAATGTACAACTTGAGATGTGCAGCTGAGGAGAACTGCTTGTCAAGGTAGGCGACCGTCCGGACTGATCCGGGAGGAAAAAATATCTGTTTGGTTTGCAGCCATGTCTGAGTGTGATTCACAGAGCTCTGAGCCATAACAACCACCTCAAGTGTTTGTGGTGAGTGCTGCCCGGTGGAAGCATAAAATGAGGTAAAATTAACCAAATCCTGCCGCTGATGGAGCAGAGGGCGGGGTGGCGGATTTCAGTAAAAGCTTAATCATAGTTTGCCCTGGGAGAGAAAGCCTGAATGGTAAACACATTATCGAGAACTAACCCAAACAACCACGTGCCTCCTAAAGACTTTTTCCACCCGCCATTTACTCGCAGGCTGCTCTCACTCCGTCTGGAGGAGATGAAGCAGGAAAAGCAATCTGAGCGACGTCATCGTGTCCAGAAAAGACACTGCGGGGTGGAGGAAGGCGGAGGAAAGGCTCCTCTTTGCTTCTCTCCCGCGGACGCTCATGCACTTGTCGTGTCCTCCCGCTCGCAGCTCGGCCTACAGGTCGTCCGTCAGAGACTACGACACGCGCATGCTGCTGAGGTTCCCCCAGAAAGTCAAGAACCAGGGGACCGCCGACTTCCTCCCCAGCAGGCCGCGCTACGCCTGGGAGTGGCACAGCTGTCACCAGTGAGTCTAACCACAGATCGGCGCCGTCCGCCTCGCCGTCACACACGTCTCCGGCCTGTCAGCTCACGCTTTTAAGCATGGGGTTTTTTAAAAGCGTGGGACGACGAGCCTCCGTTTCACCGAGCCTGAACCACAGGTTACACCCTGGACAGGTCTCCGGTCCGTCAGAGGGACAGACTGTCTCACACACACACACACACACACACACACACACACACACACACACACACACACACACACACGTGCATATACGCACGTACGCACACCTCCAGGCAACTTTAGGTTGCAGGGATGGAGGAGAACACGCAATCCTGATGTTTTTCACTTTATAAAGTATTATTAGCAGCAATAAGCATCACAAAGCAAGACTCATGTTTTTTTCATTTTGAATGCATCGAGTAAACTTTTATACATAACCTTTAACTTTTACTCTTTTGGTTTTGCACTAAAGCTGGATTTGTCATTAAGCTCTTCTCTATTCCACCTTTTTTTACAGATCATGTGTTTACTTTTGAGAGGGAATCTGTTTAACGTCTTTGAACAGACTGATAAGAAATATTCATCCTCCTCCCCAAAGTCTGCTCTACATTTTCAGCTGACTGCTTTGGAGACGCGACACATGGCTTTGTGTAATTAACAGTCAACTTTAAATTATTTTAAACCAGCGGTTCTCAGAATGTAGGCAGGCTTTCCATTTCGTTTGCGCCCATTAATCATTTCTTCTCTGAGTTTGAACTGGAGACGGACGAGGCTGTTTGTGAACTTGGTGAAAAGATGTGCTGACACAGTCAAAGTCAATCAACACACCTATGAGTGGAATTATGAGAAAAAATCATTTGCCTTTTTCTGCTTCTTGCAGAGATCAGGATACCAGCATGGATGTCATAACACAAGTTTTATTTGCATTTTAAGGTTTTTAAATGGGTTTATTTTTAATGCCACAGTCTTTTTGTAAAGCCAGTAAAACTTGTATAACCTGTCAAAAGACAAAGAGGCTGAACTTCACATAACCTTTAGTTTCGGTTCATTTACAGCTGTACGTGTTCAAATTAGGCTGCATGATGCACATAATGAGCCCTAAAGGAAACCTGCTGGTATGTCCTGTGTTTGAACTGATGGAAAAATGCTCGGCAGTTGCTTTTCTTTTTTTTCCCCCATTTCCAAAGAAACTACCTCATTCCACAGTTATGTTCTGAATCAAGAGGTCTGCTGCAGTTCCCTGAATGTAGCACATCTGGCAGAGAGCCAGTACACTGTTAATGCAGACTGTATGGATTTCTGTCAGTGTTTTGAAAGTCAACTGATGTTGAAATCCAGGCTGCATTTGACTCATTAAACAAACTCTTTCCTTGAGATAGTGGCGTTTATCCAGATTCAGAGTCGCTGTAGGTCCACAGAACCATGTACATGAAGAATAAAGGAAACATCTGTCGTGTTTTAGCCTCATCGACGCGCAGTCATTGAGTTGAAATACGTTCAGTGCTCATTCAGTTCTGGGAGAATGATTCAAGAACTAACAGCGCCTCAGTCGTGTGGCACTCGGTCTCCTCAGTGGTTGATCTCTTTCCTGCTGATCCACAGGCATTTCCACAGCATGGACGAGTTCAGCCACTACGACCTGCTGGATCACACCACTCAGCGCTCGGTGGCAGAGGGCCACAAGGCCAGCTTCTGCCTGGAGGACACGTCCTGTGACTACGGATATTACCGGCGGTTTGCCTGCACCTCTCACACTCAGGTCTCAAAGTGAAAAACATACCTGCTGTCGTTATCGCTGCCTTTAACATTTCTCTTTTTTATTATATTCACTGTTTTTCTGATGGCCTGACAGCTTGTAAACTAGATGGTCAAAATACCTTGGTATAAAGTTTAAGGCCAAGCAGGGGTGCCAAACTCGTTCCAGTCCAGGAATCACATACTTTCCAGTCTGACCTCTACTGAACCAGACCAGAAAATAGCATAATAACTCATAAATCAGCAGTCTTAAGCACCAAGCCCTCGACTTCTGGCCCACGATGTGCTGTCAGAAATATACGCTCATGCAGTTTGGTTACTTTTCTATTCCTCCCACAAATAAAATATCAGTTTCCTAAGCAATAGGAAACGGATTATGTTCTTTTGAAAATGTATATATTAGCAATCGCAGTCCATAATTAATAAGTACATTTTATTAGTTGTCCTCCAATGAGATAATAATGGACCTTGAATCATTTGAATTTCAGACTTCTGCAATAATTAATGACAACTGCACATGTTTATCTTTCATTAAGTAGTAGTTCATTATTTAAAAAAAATCATACTAATATCTTTGTTTCAAACCTGAACTAGTACATATCTTTAAAGAAAAATTACAACCTCATGCCTTTTTAACAGTAATTCCTCAAACAGAAATATGTCCAAAACTTGTCTCCTTCATTTAGGCCTAAGACTTTAAATATTGCAAGACCTGGAACTTCATAAAATGACTTGACTTTGGGACTTATCTGGTCTGGTAATTTGCTGAAAGGTCTGAAATATTCCCTGCCAGAGTGTTTCTTTTCTGACTAATGTTGGCCGAAGCCTGCAGCTTTCCACAGAACTCTTAAGCATGTTCTCACAAACTGTCTGCTCTACTGAAAGGTGAGACACCCAGAAAATATATCGACCCTTTTCATTACTGACGGCAAAATGTTAATGATTACAGAGAGAGAGAGAGAGAGTGAGAGAGAGAGAGAGAGAGAGAGTGAGAGACGATTTCGACTCCTAGTTTCACCGTACATGTTGCAGCAAGACAGCCGTTGCTGAGGCATCAGAATAAGATAAGCAGGTGTATCCGGACTGTGAAACACTCATTGGACTGCTGAAGACTGGAAGAAGGTATTTTGGACTGATGAGTCAGCATTTAAAATCTTTGGGTCATCTTGCAGCAGCTCTGAGCGCTTCAGGTATGAGACAGGACAGTCCCACAGTGTTTTACTGTTTCACCTGTCAAAGAGTGAAGAAGCATGACTGTCTGTTGCTGACCTGCTGGATCCAAGGTCAAAGACTTATAGCGAGTGAGAAGCAGCCTGAACCAATACAGCTACTCTAGCATTCTGTGGCATCTTTCTGGTGCGTTCTAGATCACGAGGCTGAAAGAACAGGATGATAACTTGAAAACATGGAGTGGCCAGCAGAGTCTCCAGACTTAAATCCCATCAAGCTGGTTTGGGCTGAACTGGGCAGGCGCCACGCGTTTATTGGAACTTCTGCAACCGAACTGGGAAGGACTATCTGAAGAATACTTGATTTCCATCGTTGAAAGAAAGCCACTAATCTGTTCCGCTGTCATATCTGCCAAAGGTGGCTACTTTAACCAGTCAGATGGTTAGAACGCACTTTGGTTTTTTTTAATTCAAATTATGCTTTTGTTCTACACGATGATACATTAAACTGAATTATTTAAAAACTGAGGTTTTCTTCTAAAAACATCCTGACTGGAGCAGCGCCTTCTCTATTTCTGCTGCTGCTTCCAAAGACACAGATTGATGGTTACGGCTGTAAGTTGTGCCAAATCAAATATGCAAATCACTTTGTGTGTTTTAGAGCCACAGGTGTTTTCTTGCAGACTGACTGTATCAACACGTCTCTGTTCTGAGTACAACTTGCATTGGCTTCTTTCATGTGGTCAGCTTTCACTCAGTTAGCTCCTGCCAGCTAAAACAACTGAGTGCCAGCCTAATTCTGACTCCTCCAAGCAACTGCAGATCTAACGGAGAACACAGGAATATTATCTGACTACGGGAAATACATCACTGCATATATAAAGCATAACGGCCCAAACGTCTACATTCTTTTAATTATTTCCTAAAGGAGTTATGTAGCCTCTATATGCCTGAGCAGAGTTTAGATGACAAACGTGACAAACGGGTCCCTTATTCCTGAGGCGCCTTGAATTTTCAGACAGAACAGCTTCAGTATTTCCTTTCTGCACGAGCCAGTGGTGATGGTGATTTAATGGTTTCCGGCTTCTCTTCGAAGACGATCCCACTTGTCTGAACTGTTTCACAACTGAATTCCTTTTTCATCAAGTGTTCCTCTTTGACCTGCTCTGGCTATTTCATCTTCAGTAACCTGAACTGTCCCGTAAGGAGTTTGTTCGTGTCATGTTTTATTTGGTTGCCGTTCAATGTGCAGGGCCTGAGTCCGGGATGTTATGACACCTACAATGCCGACATCGACTGCCAGTGGATCGACATCACAGATGTGAAGCCGGGACATTACACCCTGAAGGTTTGACTGAAAAAAAAACCAAAAAAAAAAAACCCAGATCCCTCCCTCCTGACGCACAGAACAATGTTTCTTCAGAGTCAAATTCTTGCGCTCTTTTTTCCACGCAGATCAACGTGAATCCTTACTATCAAATCGAGGAATCAGATTACACCAACAACATCGTGCGCTGCGACGTTCGCTACACTGGCAGCTACGCCTATGTCTCCGGTTGTCACATGTCAACGTGAGTGGGGCGTCTGTTGTGACTCATGCCATTCAGCCTCCAGCCGCTTTTCGCGCTGTTTTGACATATTTGTGCTTTGCTTTTTCAGATATTAAGAAACAACAGCCACCCAGAGTGTCTCAGCTGGCAAGCAACAGAGAGGACTGCATATAAAAGACAACAAAAGATAAAAAGATTTATCAAAACATTCATTCTTTGTATTGTAAATACTGCCAGGATAATGAAATCGCAGCATCTCATAATGCAGAACTTGTCTTTGCTTGCGTGGAATAGTGCTTTCTTATTTCCCTACTGAGAAGCATATTCTTTTCTCAGCTTTTCTCTTAAGTTTTTCTTCCTGTGTGAATTTGTACTGTAAGCTTGCATTTTATACCTCGTGTAAAATAATTAAAGAAGTAAACCAAGCCATGAAAATTGGGAGCTTTGCAAAATGAAAACATAAGCCTGCTTACTCTGATGAATGAAATCAGTCTCAAATATGTTTTTTTATATATATATTTATAAACTATAGGTGGAACTCTTTACTCAAGAACTTTGGACAAAAACATACTTGAATAAAATTTTGTGACAAGTGAGCTCTTTCATCTTGTCTCACTGCTCCTCTTTTTTTTTTTTTTTTTTAAATTTTTAAGCATTTAGCCGTTCAGCCGGTGACCCTTGTGTTGAGAAATCAGCATAAGGATAATTGATTAAATCATAACCTTATGTGAACATAAATCTGTATAACTTTTCATTGATCTCAAAGAATAAGATGTCTGACATTGCAATATCGTAAAATGAAGCAGGAGTAGTTACGTGACGAACATGGATGATGAAGTTTTAACAGTTTGTTGATAATCTGCTATTGTGGTTTCCACCTCTCCGTCTCTGGGTGTCTTTGGGTCAAAGTGTGTTATCGTCTTTGACATAGCGTCACAGAATGATTGTGATTTTGCGGGTTTGTTAGATTGTCTTGACTGCCACAGCTAAAGGACCAGGATGTCTAAAGATTGAGTAGAAAGGTATAAATTATTGGCCACAGTTTTTAAATGTTTGTGCTTTCATGCCATTAGATTTCTTGAAGATTTTTACAAATTACAAAGGATTTTGCAAACTACTGTCAAGATCCACATAGAGATTACTTTAATAATGTCAAAGTTTGACTATTTCTTTTAATCATGATGTTTCTTGAGGTTTTTGTGGAAAATAATTACACATACTGATGCTTTTAACCTTCAACATATAATTTTTTTCCCTAGAAGGTGAAGGGATCAGCCATTATGTTAAGATTTAAAAACAGTTGGATTTTGAAGTCTGAATGGTAATGAAATTGTGGCAGATCAACATTTTCACAGATTATTTTTATATTTCCATCATTCATCTTCTTTTCTGCTTACGTAATCCAGGGTCAAAGGGCACACTAATCCCAACTAACTATGGGTGAGGGCAGGATAAATCCAGGTCAGGCCACCAGTCAATCACAGAGCAGTCACACAGAGACAGACAACCATACACACATACACCTTAAGGTCAACATTTAACCTCACGTGTATGTTTTTGGACCTTGGGAGGAAACGAGTAAATGGAGGAAATCCAAGCACACACACGGTGGGTAGATGTAAATGCCACACAGAAAGGCCCGACCAGTGTAACCCATAACCTCACTGTGAAGCGGGAGCGCTATAACCACTGTTTCACCCTGTGGCCTCATATTTCCATTATGTGGTTTTTGTTTATTGTTCCATAATGACTTAATCAATCACCATTACAATTCATCACTTTAAGTGGCGTTTTTAATCATATACCACTAACCACCATTCAAGGTTTTATTAGCAAATTTCATTTAGGTCATTATTAATATCATTTGTTAACCCTCCTCTCCCACATGATGACACAGCCAAGTGTTTGGTGAACTGTCGCATTCCAAGAAAACATAAAAATATTGATTAATTCATATCTTTTAAACAGCTGTTCACATATTTGGTCAAAAGAATAAGTTATTGTAATTTTGAACATGAATACAACACATAACAGACATTGATAATAATATTTATATAATAATCAAAGTACATTCTTATTAAGAATAATTAATATTTAATTGGTGTTATTGTTATATCATAAAAATTAATATAATAGATATCATAATTAGAAAACAAAACAAAATTAAGAACAAACACTGATTGTCACACTCCAGGACCAATATTTATCCATTATACTCTAAAATACCTGTACATGTGTTTTTTTTTTCAAATTTTGTATTCTTTTTTTACATTATTGATACATTTTAAAATAAATGTTTTTTGAAAATCAATATGTCAACGTCAAATACATATTTAATGATATGATAAATAATGCTCCCACATGTAGGAGTATTGCGGCGAACAGTTTATTTGCAGAATTATTTATGCATATTGCTGCACACTTGTCCGTTTGTAAAGCACACACACACCACCACACACACCACCCAGCCCGGCTCTGCCTGCAGTGCTGCGAGCCTCCGCTCCAGCAGGGGGCGCCGCTGAGCCTGATCCCCGCCCGTTTGTTTTCAGTGATTTTTATCAGGCTGTCACAAACTGGAGTAGACCACCAGCAGCATAGTGAGTGTGTGTGTATGTGTGTGTGTGTGAGAGAAAGACAGAGTGAGTGAGTGTGACTGTGTGTGTGAGAGAGAAAAGACTAGACGTTTTCTTCGTATCAGAGTTTTTTTCTCTCTCGTTTACCAAGATGCACCCGGTGAGCGTGTCGATCCCGTCGTTTCGCTTCGAAAATAACTCGGTGGAGAAAGGATACACGGTGAGCGTCCATCTATCCAGCTATCTATCTGTCTGTCTGTGTGTGTTATCAGTTTCCCATATCAGCTCGAATACCGTTTGTGTAGCCATTGTGAACTGCAGTATTTTTACCTCCTCTTGTCAGATTTATGTCCTCTCCTCTTGCATCCAAATAAAACCCAGGCTGGATTGAAACATTGCGTCTATTTCAGGACCCCCCTCCCGGACATGTGGCTCTCTGAATCCAGCAGACCTCCAGCTGTCTCCCTGTAACATCATTAAAATGAGATCCGAGCTGAATGAAGCTCTGCTGTCCTGAAAGGGGCCACTTTCACCAGGGGGGCGCCACAGGGGGGCAGAGATTAGAGGGGGGGTCGAGGCTCTGCCTGCTCAGGATTTCACAATCAGATTTGCCAGTCCAGGCTTCTGCTTGCTGTTGGTTTCTGAGAGTTGTGTGTCCACCAGTTGTTTAGACTTCACTGTAATGTAATGGGCAGAAATGCATCTCAGATTTGCTTGTAGAATAAGAAACATCCAGACCCCCCAGGTCTCCAGGGAGAGGTTGACTTTCGTGTTCCCATCAACCAAGGAGAAGCAGCTTTCAGTTCCCAGAATGTGTTCCTCAGTGGAACAAACTCCCTGAACACCCGAGGACTGCTGACACACACTTCTCAACAGGACTGAATCAACAATTGATTTTACTTATTTTATTAAAGGACTGTGCATGAATAGTGTGATATAAATTACATTTATATCTGTTTTTAATTACATCACCTGTCTTGAGAGACTTTGTAGAAATGTTTGTTTCCAGTCCTGAGTTACATGAAGAAGGCTGCCATCTTTTAGTATGAACCTCCTCGTTATGAAACACGAGTGAAGAGACTGTCGCTTTCACAGAATTATCCAGCTGATCAAGGGAAGTGAGCTGAAGCTTTTTAACAGATCATCTTTTTTCCCTCCCACAGCGGCCAGATGTTTCCCCTCTGCAACTCGCTGACGTCGACATTAACTGACACACACTGACTGTATGGACGACATAGAGTTGGGACATCTCTGCCCGAGTGATTATTCTCTTTCCTCTTTGTTTCAGGTCTTTAAAATCGACGTGCTGATGAACGGCCGGCAGCACACCGTCGAGAAGCGCTACAGCGAATTCCACGCTCTGCATAAAATGGTGAGAAGATTTAGACCAACTGCAATGTTATGTGTCATTTATTGATGCAGGTTAAATCCTCCTGATCTCAGCAGACACTTTGTTTGCAGGGCAAACACTGACAAACTGACATGGTTATGAAAGTCTTTACAAACTGGCAGGTTTACCATCCTGCAGAGGAAATCTCAGCAGGAAGCAGTCGGTTTGCTTTGCACTGGTTAATCGTCCTCTTCCTCCTCTCTTCATCGACATCAGAAGTTTGTGCTGGTGACATTTTAGCATGCCGGTGTAAACGTCAAGAGTCAAGCTGAACTTCAGCTGTAATTTGTGCCGTAGCACCACAGAGAAATGAGATTTAACTTTCTCTAATTTACCATTGGCATATTTTAATTTAAGTTTTTTTTTTTTACATTATTAAAGTTCCAGTTTAATTAACCTGTTCTTTTAAATGCAATTCCTTAGTGCAAGTTGTTCTGAACAGATTAAGAAAAAAATTGCATTCAAGAATTAAGTCAGAATTTTCAAATAAAAGTGTTTAAATGAAGTGAAATTACCTTTTTTTTGTCGATGTTTAACTATTCTAGTTTGGTACACCTGATTTGGGGCTTTTCAGAGCTGCCAGCATTCTTTTCCTGGCTGGTTTTGTTTTGTATGTTTGTCCCAAAAGTGGATTTTAACACTTAAGCTACAAAAATGTGTGAATTTATCTGCATTTGACACAATAATATCAAAGAAAAATGTCTTTTTACACTAACGCGCTTAGCAGACGGCTAAAGTATTTATTGGGTTTTGAAGAGTCGGAAGCGGAGAAACGTTTCAAATGAGAAAAACATCTTTGGACTCTGGCTGGTGGCTGCAGTGTTTCTTTTTGGAGCAGAAAAGACATGTTTTTCCTCCGTGGCATCCCTCTGGGGTATCGGCCGCTGCTCTGGACGGCCCAGACTGAAGTGTGGTTTTCCTCTGGTCCAAGAAAAAAAAATAGCTTCTGACTATTTGGCTGCTGAAATGTTTTTACAAGCCACTGTATATGTATATGTGTCTATATATGTATTTTATTGTTTTGTTTTTAATCTTTCCAGCTAAAGAAGAGCATAAAGCCTCCTGAAATCCCCTCCAAACATGTGAGAAACTGGATTCCTAAAGTCCTGGAGCAGAGGAGGCAGGGCCTGGAGTTCTACCTGCAGGTACTGCAGCTCACGTTCTCTTTTTCTGTTGAGGCTGGAGTGAAGTTCTCACTGGCGTTTCTCTCATCAGTGTGTGATGTGCACGGTCCACTCCATGCAGAGGTCACGGCGGGCGCTGCAGCTCTCCTCCATCCACACACTGACATTTGCTTTTGTTTTTTGTTTTTTTTTTTTTGTTTTTCCAGACCATAATTATGGAAAATGAAGTTCTCCCAAAGATATTCCTGGATTTCCTGAACATCCGCCATTTTCCCTCCGTGCCAAAAACCGAAAGCTGTGGGTGAGTTGAAAGTGCAGCTTGTCTGTAAAATAAAAGAGCAGTGTGTTCCCAGGAGAGAGAGAGGAGGACTGTGTGGCATGACTTGTTTTCTCTGTTTGTTTTTTTTCCCTTCAGGTCGTTCGACACAGAATCTGAGGAGTCGAGGTGAATCATGGGGTTGTGACCTGCTGGAAGTCACGTTCTCTCTTTGAACTTTAACCTGTTTAACATTTCAGCCTCTGTTTGCATTACACTTGAACTTCACTCCCTTTTCAAAGCTATGTTCTCTGTTTTCATAATTATTTGCTCATGCGATTGATCTGACTTGTTCGTCTTTGGTGTTTTTTTTAATTTTCCAGTAAACTCTCACATCAGCCCGTCTTGCTGTTCCTGCGAGACCCCTACCTGCTGTCTCCTGCACACGGTGGGTCCAGTTCCTCTGAGTTTAAAAGCATTATTCATTCATTTAGCAGAGGGAGGAGTTTAAAATGAGGGGGACGACAACTCATTGAAACTTGCACTGAAGCTTAGTTTATATCCAGTTAATCTCACTGAAAAAAATTGTTGTAATATAGCTTTTATTTGCAATTTAAATTCCTTAAACCATTCATGAAAGAATGTATCCCCCTGAAGCTCTCTGGTGCCCCCCAGAGGGGCGAGGAACCTCGCTTGAACTGCAGCTCTTTAAATGAGAACGTCCTTTTTTAATATTTCCCTCCTCGCCTCCAGATGTGTTTTCCAACGTGGTGATCGAGGGCGTGATCCACGGCGTCTTCTATCCAGACCTTCAGCCGAGGTAGAGCCCTGAAAGAGGAGACACCGCCGTGAAGGGACGCTTCACATCGCCGTGTCGGGAAAGACGGGGCGCGTTAGCAAGACGTACTGAGCCGCCTCCACGTCTCCAGAGTCGTGTAACGAAAAGATGCTTTCTGTTTTTAGAATATCAGGACCGTAAAAGCATATCACCTCATTTTAAGCACTGAACACTAAATCATCCATCATCTCTTCAACCAGTAACTTTCAAAAGGTACTTTTGACTGAAATCATCAACGAAGCAGTTTGACAAGTTTAGTTGAATAATGAAATAACTAACGCAGCTAATAATGAATTTATTTATTTATTACTCGGGAGGATAATGAGTGGCATCAATACCCAGCTAAACCATCCACTAAAAGAAGGGGCTAAAAATGATTGAAAATAAAAGATCGTGACTGGTTCCTGAGGTCAGAGCCAGACAGGAAATACCTGCAGATTGCAGCTCTGGAGGTTAGTGTGGCAGAGTGCATTTGGCTGGACTGTGGCCTTCAGTGAGTCACGGCCTGCCGGCAGAGAGGAGCCACTCCCGCTGTGGCCTCTCTCCCTTCAGAAGTTCCCTTTTGAGCTGCCAAATGGAGCCAGTCGCTGGAGATAACTACAGCTTCAAAAAGCGATGGTTGGCGGTGACGTGGATCCTGTTTATTTTGTGAACTACAGCGCCACTCGGCAGAAATACGCTGTCAGCGGAGAAAGACGTCACGAGTTTCAGATGCTGATTGAAGAAGTATAATAACTTCAAACTCTAGGGTTCTTCTACATTATTATCTATAATTATTAGGTTTCCTTCACCTTCCTCTTGAGATTATCACATTTTTGCAACACTAGGTGGAGACGCTGTCAGAGCGCTGTTACCGTCTGACACTACTGACGGCTCATTTAAGTAAAATCTCTTCAGAAGATATTTAAATGAAGTTGTCGTCAACAAGCCTGCTCCTAGTAAATGGTCTCAAATATAAGAATAATCATCTCCAGACTCTGTGCAGTGGCGTCTCGGTGACCGTAGCCACTGGCTAACCTCAGTTTGTGTGAAACTGAGGAGCATGTTGATCCGACTCACTGAAGATCAGCCTGGAACCCGTTATCATTAGTGCCAGTAGTGGAGTCTTCCTCCCAGCACGTAAAGGGACACGGAGTGTTTTTGTTTCATTTGTTTGTGAAAGTCTAGATTTAAAGAAACAGAGAAACACTGTGCAATATGAAATCAGTAAAATGTCTTTGTTGTTATTGTGACTGATTATGTAAAACTGCAAAAACCTCTCCACGTGTAAAACACTCCCAAGTGACTGTTTCGTGCTGCTGTCGTGTTGTGCTTCACTGTTCGGGACAGTAGTTACGATGACCAGCCTTTTGAAGCTTTCCGATGTGACTGGACCTCCACTGCACCACAGTGACGACGACACATTCGTACTGAATGACGTTCATCTTGGAAGAGCGAGACTCCACTAAAGAGTTCAAGATTTTTGTGTTTTAACAAAGTGAATCATCTAGAAACCCATCTCACAGATTTATATCGTATCTTTGATGTGTAACTAATGTTGTGTATGTGAAGTGTCTTTTCTGTGCCATACCACCAACCTACAGTGAACAGGGAAAAATCCCACTGTAGCACTTTAAAAAGGGTTTTATGTAAGATACTAACAATAAAGTTATTTCCACGAGCAACATTTGTCGTGTTGGCTTTAATTGTGTCAAACTTCCAGCACCGCTCTGCTTGTTGCAGTGTGATGGAAGTCATGACTGTAGATGGTTCTCTTCATACTGACACAAGAGTTTAAAAAATAAACCTAAAGAAGTGAAGCAACACTTGAATTGTTGAAAACAATGGTTATTTATTAAAAAAAAAAAAACTTAGAAAATTCTGTCAATAGCGTAGCAGCCCCATTGACTGTAATGAAGTGATTTTGTCACATCATAGGACTAAAGATAAACAGTATATTCCTTGAAAACAGTATATTCCCACTCTCTCTGCAAACCTGTTGGCTTTTGATCATTGAAGACTGGAATTAAAAACAAAATCAGCAGGTTCAATGAATTCTGTCTCCATGAAAACTGAACCCACCCCATCACAAGTTTCCTGTTTTCCCCACGTCTCACTTAAAACAAAGCAGCTTTCACAGCATATTATTTTCATGAAATGATCTTAACAGTCAGTAAAGCTGTAAGATCATTTTTAATTAAGTTTCCTTGAATTTTCACAAAGCAGTTTTGCAGCAGTAACAGAAACATTCATCCTCTGGAATGCCAACTATTTCAGGAGAGGAGAAAATCTTAAATCCTTGGATCCCTGGGTGGAAATGTCCCAGTGAAGTAACAGTCCGGCAGGGGAAGCGCACGTCGATACACGCACGCGCCTGCGCATCAAACACCTGAGCATGTCTGTTCTGGGCGGCGTTAAAGTTCTCCGTGACCCACTTCATCCTTGAGCCGTTCGTCTGGAGCGGCTTCCGCCTGAGGTCCTTTCATGTTGGCGAACTCCACCTCCCTGGTCAGCTGCTCCAGCGGCGGAAGGCCCACCGCCAGGTTTCTCATTGCAATGGCCGTCATCAGGAATCTAAAAGGACAGAGGTGAACAGAGCTGATGAGATGAATCCTTCGTGACCGGACGAGCTCTGTGGAGACGCGTACCCTCGTCGTATTGTGTAGTATTTCTTGACGGCAAACCGCTCCAGTCTCTCCAGCACGCCGGCCTCTCTGCGCTTCTTCACCTCCTTCATCCTGCGCTGCCTCTTCAGGAACAGCTTCACGATGGGGTCGGTGGCGTTGACCTCCGCTCCCTCGTCGTCGTCCGCGGCGACGAGGGGCTGCAGCTCCGGAGGAAGAGGCTCGGTTTCTGTGGGCGAGACACGGACCGCTCAAGTCTGCTGGAACGTTTAGAGTCACAGTTATTTATGTTCTTTACATTTATTAAGAAATACCATGCCATGAATTCATTCAGCAAGGTTGAAAACCGTAAAGAGCTGTGTTTAAAGTCACAAGGGACTCCCAATCTCTAAACCAATTGAGCGTCAATTAGAAAATAAACAAGAGCAAAAAACACGTGCGATATTAACTAAGGTGTATTTCCAGTTTATCCACACCCTTTATTGTTCATTTATTAGATGACAGTTGAGGCATTTACGGAATTCTTGAAGTTCATGAGCAACAACCTGTAGAACAAGAACTTCTTCCATGTTTCAACGAGCCTCCAATAAACAAATACTACAGCTGTATTCCAACATCTAAGAGACCATTTCTAATCTTTGCTGAGGGTTAATATGACTTAACTTATTTCATTTAATCTTTTATACTGCTAAACATCTAGAAAAAGGTTTTTAATACAAGTCCAAGATCCAACTTATCTTTTAAACCATTTTTTTAATCATATCATATATATATATTTTAACTTCTTTGCTATTAATTCAGTCTTCTTTGAATGCTGAGCTACATTAAGAAAAATTTCCCCCAAGGATTAATAAAGTATTTCTCTGAAGGACAACCTGTTTGATCGGTGCTGGAAGCGTCTCACCTGTCCCGTTGCGAACGCGCTCCTGGAGTTCGTAGAGCTTGGTGAAGTTCTCCTGCAGCGCCGCCTCGGTGGTGTTCACGTAGACGTACATGTAGCACGACGGGTCGTCAGACACCGTGTACACCTTATGATACGCTCCAGCAGGGACCTGGACACATTCACACCACAGTGACGACTGGAGTCTTTCCTTTTAGAAAGGTAACGCCGTTTGTTGTGATGGTGTGCATTTTTACCTTGATCTGCTCACCAGGCTTCACAGTGTAGTTCTTCTTCTCCTCCACTATCTCCACATTCAGGTTGCCTTGCAGCACGTGGATGCTGGTGTTTCCCAGATCCTCACTCACAAAGTTTTCTAAGTGGAGGCCTAACAGGTGAAGTGCAGTCATAGTAAGATCAACAATAAATATTAGGGATGTGCGAGTACCGATACCAGGTATCGGTATCGGGCCGATACTGGCCTTATTTCAAGGTATCGGGTACTCGTGAAGCCTACCGATGCCAGCCGCCGATACTCAAGGCAAGAAAACCCCACGCGTAGTAAGCCCTCCTCACCAGCAGTTGGCGGTAGTGCAACCGAATGGGATGCAAGCTGCCGACAAACATGAAAGAGGAAGAAGCTCCTCTCTGGAGCGCTGACAGGCGCAGGGCTACACTGCAGCGGGCTGACTTCTCCATGAGTTTCATCCAGAGCAGAGACAACAGGATGAATCCAGAACGGCTGCTCAGCTCACCAGAACCGCCGGTGTGGAAATTCTGTTATATAAGTGAAAACGAGCCGAGCTTTGCAGAATGCTAACTCTGCAATGCTAAAATTGCTAAAGGAGGTGCGCGATGTTGTTCATTTACCACTAGTAATTTGTTGAAACACCTCAGGGCGAAACTTGTGGACGAGAGTCTGACGCTGTTGTGCTGGAAGAAAGAAAACTCCGGCAGCAACTCGACGGCAAACTCTGCAGAAGGCCGAGAAACTGAAGAGCAGAGATCCTAGAGCTACACAAATAACACGAGCAACTCTTTAAACTCAGGGGCTGTTCTATCTTTGACTTTAGTTCATAAAAAAAATCATTCAAATTAGTACATTTAAAAACCTTAGTTTATGTAAAGTGTAAAACTCAGAGAAATTGTTTTATCTTGCACTTAATTTCATTTAAATAAGTGCAAACTCAGTTGCTTGTTTTATTTTTCAGACTATTATTTTGGACTTAAACATAGTGACTGGGCTGCTTTTTTATTGGAAATAAAATTCATTTTCAAAAATAATCTCATTGCATTATTTTAAATTTTATGTGTATAAAGTATCGGTATGCAAGTATCGGTATCGGTGAGTACTGAAGATGAAGTACTCCTACTTGGTATCGGTCTGAAAAAAAGTGGTATCGCACATCCCTAATAAATATACATAATGAAAGAAAATGCACATATTTATGATGAATAATGGAGACGGTTGTAACCTGGGAAATCAGCTATGAAGACGATCTCGGTCTGATTGTCCAAGCTGCCCTCAATCTCCTGGAATTTCGTCCTCCAGGGTGAGAGGTCAACCAGCAGGGGCATCAGCCAGGGGTTCGGTCGGAAAGGTGACCATTCGGCCTTCACGATGTCAACACGGGGGTCAAAGATCCTTAAAAGAACCGAAAAGCCCAGAGGATATTTCAGCCTCAACACTCTCACAGAACCGTGCACGGCGCCGCACACAGGCTCCCACACACCTCTGCTGGAAGCGCTCATTGATGGACACCCAGATGTCGAAGTAGATCTCGGGCTCGGAGATGTTGTAGCGCGGCAGGAAGTGGCTCAGGCACGTGGCGTACTGCTTCAGCATGTCTCCGTGGTCTTTCCAGCGACGGCTCTGTGTGAACACCTACAGCACGCAAACAGGATTACACCGCATTGTGTGGTGAGTCACTCGGGTTAATCCAGAGAAGAAGAGGTAGAACATGTTGGCGCTTGTAAATGGGCAGTAAAAAGGTGATGTCTCAAACACTTGGCAACAATAAATTGATCCACAAAGGTGGCATTGCTCAAACGGAACATGTTGAACCTGCGGTGTGTGACTCACCCCCGGGTTCAGGTATCCGATTTCCCCCGTTTTTCCATCTTTGTAGGTCACCTTCACATGCTGGTGGCTTCGAGAGTGAACCATCATGTCCCAAGAGTATCCGTACAAGCCATTAGTCCAGTTGTTGTATCCCTGAACAGCAGAACAGCCGTTTAAGCATTTCGTCAGAATTAAACCGCCAAACGTTCAGGTTATCAGAGGCTGCATGATGGAGATTTCGAAATCTTCCACTCGTCTGCTGACCTCGCCGGTCTGAGCTGCTGTTTGCTGTGGACAAATGACTGTTGACTCTGATTGAGCAACTCTCGAACTGAAAACTCAGATAAACTCTAAAAAGCTTTTGTTCAGAGTGAAAACGGATGATCTCAGAGCAAAGAATGAAAGCAATATGCACGAAAGTTCAATCTTTCTAAACATGTACCTGCGTGATGAAGTGGGAGTAGGGCATGAAAAACTGCTCGGCAATATAGAGAATGGTAAAGATGGCTCTCAGCTTGTGCCTGAGTCTCAGTTTGGGGGCTTTCGGAGCAGCTGGGGCCTGCTGCCGTTCACCGCTTGAAGTCTGGTCGCCCTGGTAAACACAGGAGGTGCTGCGCTGGGGCTCCGCCGACGTGAGCGGCAGGACTGCCTTCAGGAACGATGGGAAACGGTCAAAAAACCTTCTCGGCCAGTCGGGGTAGCAGAAGAGGGGACTGGTGGCCAGCATTGTGTAGGAGAACATTCCTGGGAAGCACAGACGTTCTCATTAGGGAAGCAAAGCAGCTTTAAACGCGCTTATAAGAGAGAAAGGCGGCACACTGACCGATGCTGAACAGCTGAGAGTTCATACAGTGGAAGTAGCTGACAAAGAAAAATGCATAAGGCCGCGTGGCGTCAAAAAACAGCAGATATCCAGCAGTCAGATCCAGGATGAGACCGCCTCCATGCACCACCAGCAGGCTTACTAACTCCACAGGAAGAATCACTCTGGGGAAGAAAAAAGAATAAAATACAAGTTGATTAGTGAGGTTTGCCAAAGGTTTAATACGCAGTGACGAAGGTGGTTCAATAATACATAACACCCACTTGAAAGGATCGAAAAGCCAGTGATGTGCCAGGTATGACATGGAGTATCCCTCCACCCAATCAGCGTCCAGCTTTTTGATTCCAGCAATGAAGTACACGATAAATATCTGTAGACAAGAGCAAGCACAGATGTGAGCTGTCGGAATTCCCAAATCAAAGAAAACGCATCAAAATTTTTGTCAAACATAAAAAAAAAAAAAACAAAAAAAAAAAAAACAAAACACTAAACCTGTGTCCTCAGCAAGGTGTAGTTCCATAGAGGAACATGAGCGTTTCTTATGGACGGCCTTCGCAATCCATCAATCGACCTACAGAAAGACACATACAGACATGACTAATCAGTGCATACACATAGAAACACACACATAGAAACACACACAGACATGAAAGACTGTCTCACCAGTATCTGTTGCCATCCATGAGCGTGAGCTGAAACCCAATGAGGCCGTAGAGGTATGAGTGATTGTTCCAAGTCGTTTTGTCCAGAAAGAAGATGTACCAGTATGTGGAGATGAACAAGAGGCAAGAGAGGCGGTAGAAACAGCCGAGCATGATGCCCAGCGAGCCTTCGATACAAATATGAATAAAATAAGCAAGTCAGTCACTATATCAGGCTATTATTAAGCATTGTGTGTCATTCTATCTGTGACATTCTATCTTTAACTGTTGTTTTGTACTTCCTTAAACAGATGAAGCTCAAATTTATTCACGTTCAATACAAAATATAAAATTTAGAGAACAGATTATCCACAAACCATTAAAGCCTATTAAATTCTCTTTTTGAATGAGAAAACCACTAAATATAAATTGTAGCTGTACTGTTTGACTATATAAATCAAAATACATCAAATGCTTGACATGCCATGCAGTTGCCTGGCATCATAATGTACAATGTTCTATTTAAAAAACAACAGTGAATTAATGGATTATGTGAAACAAATGTATTGAGCTGATGGTAATATAATATTTTGCATGTGGAAACATAAAACAGGCATTTCAAATTTACAGCAAACTATATGATTTTGTATTTCCTTATGATGTGAAAACGAGATTAGATTTTAGGGGAAAATCATCATCTGAATCAAGAAAATTGTGCACATGGTGGTTTTTTTGCATACTGAAACATCAGATTTGCAGTCCAGATCATTTCCTTTTAGTTGATCATTATTGGTTCAGTTAGCTTGTCGTCATTATGATCAGTTTTTAAATGGTAAACGGAATTCATAGAACTTTTTTAATACTGCTTCAGCAGCCCCAACGCTCCTGTTAGTCACACACACACAGCAATCATGTCAATCAGCAACTATGCCAGGCCGTCTTTACTGGGAGTAGTTTGGGAATCAATGTCTCCTTCAATCACATTTTGATGATCAAACTTAAAAAAAAAAAAACTTTCTGATGAGAAGCCTGGCAGAACAGGTCTTACGGGAGCTGTGTGCCCCAGGTGAAAATATTCTAGGTGTAGCAGACACAGTGCTTTAATCTTAACCACAGTCATGCCCCCCCAGAGAGTCAGCCCCCTTATAAACTGCTGCATCCGCTCAGACAGAAAAGACATAAAAAGAGGGGTCCCTGAGTCTAGCAAGCCTCGGAAAACAGGTGTGAACGCACACATAAAACAAAGACTGTGACCCACCGAGGAACAGAACCAGATATACCAGGTACATCCAGTCCAGTGGCAGCGGCTGCAGAAAGTTGAAGAGGGGAAAGCGGCAGACAGGGGCTCCATCCAGGTACTTGTAGTCTAGGTGACTGAGCCCACGCTCCTGCGTGACGTCTATAGCCATCAGCAAACCTGTGGGAGAGAAGCATGGTAAGAAGAGGCACTATTTTTAAGGTGTAAGACAGCAAGATGTCCTGGAGCCAGATTAAGCACGTTTACCAAACAAGCAGCGGAAGATGCCAAGACATGCAGGATCAGTGGGACGGTTCAGGAGGGTCACCAGGCTCTCCCAGGAACTCAGGTCCTCCTTCTTGAACCCAAAGATCTTCTCCATCCTGGTTTTGGTTTGTGATTGCTCTGTTTCTGGAGCTTCTGTCTTTGGTGAAGTGTGTTCTTCTCCATCACTGCTCACAAGAGCACCTGGTTGAAACACAAGCAAACAAAAAGTAATGTCCAGCACCAGAGGTAAAGGCTCGTGGAGTAAACACACCTTATATTTTAAACATGCGCGAGTTATAAAATACTTAGCTGCCGTGTACAGACTGAAACAACCGTATAACAGATAATCAGGTTACATAAACAACACGCTGTCTTTGCTAATAACAACATCACCTGCGATCGCGTCTCGTGCCTCCATGTCTCGGCAGGTCTGGGCTCCGGGGCGGGACAGGGGGTCTCTGTGCACTCCCTGCCCCGGGAGGACGTGTCCTGCGAGGAGGAATGAAAGAGCCTGTGAAATGCAGAGTTTACGTGTCACAGGAAAACACCCCCACACAGGACTGTCCGGCAGAGAGGAGCAGGAGCAGGCGGAGGAGGAGGAGGAGGAGGAGGAGGAGGAGGGCTGGGAGCGATTGGAATGTTGTGAAAGAAGTGCTCATCGTTCATTGGCTGATTCTTCAAAAGACCCCGCCCTTTGGAGTACTTCCTTTACGTCATATCCTGTCTCACATATAAGTCACAATAAATATAAAAACAAATAATTCTTTCTTTCTTTCTTTCTTTCTTTCTTTCTTTCTTTCTTTCTTTCTTTCTTTCTTTCTTTAGTTTGTCTGTAACTTTTAATTTATTCAATAACAAAAGAAAAAACACAACAACCCAAGACAAAGTTTCTCATTATTCCAAAGTTATGTGATCTGCCCCTTTATGTCAAACAATCTTACTTTATTTCTTTCTTTCATTGGTATGAACATTTATTTATTTAATGTTTTGAAATCTGGGGAAGGTGCTTCAATAGTGCTGTAATAATTTCATATGTGGCCTTTTTGCCATTCTCAAAATGCCAAATTTTAAATTACTGTGTCCCGAATTTTCTATTTTCATCAATGTACTTATACTACATCATAATATGGGTCATGTTCCAAATCGCAAAAGAAAAAAAAAATCACATTTTGTTCATGGGTACAGTATTGACACCTGGTGAAGTCAAAACATTGTCCAAGTTTAGAAATAGCCTCGTAAATAATGAATGCTTTCATGATGAACCCATCTCCTCGCAACACACACACACACACACACACACCACCACCACCGCCACCCACCCAGTGCCCTCTCTCTCCCTGTTATCTGTCACACTGCTATCTCTGCTCTGGGAGGTTCCTCGGTGTCTGTACACAGCTGCAAGGGCGAAAGTACAAGTGTGTGGATGTCTCGTGTTTACGAGAGAGTGCAGTAAACTGTGACACACTCATGATATTAACTGGGCAAAGGTATCACATTAAAATGGACTACACTTATATACTGCTTTCTACATTGCTACAGCAGAGCCCAAAGCATTTTACACTGCATCACATTCACCCATTCACATACCAGCGGAGGCCACTGCCATGCAATATGGGGTAACTTTGAAATCTAGTAAGAGTAATACATAATGGTAATTTATTCTAATTCGTCACATTAAAAAAATGTCATTGATGATGTTCCACATCAATGACATTTTTTTCAATGAAGGCCAAAAAAGGAGGGTTAAGGAATTTTCTAAATTTTTATTTGTAAATATGAAAAAAATAGCTTTTGATTATCATGACTTACATGATGAAAATATAAATGATGGGGGCAAAATGTTATAGTACAGGTATGATAGGTCTTGCATGCATGAAAAGTTCACTGAAAAAAAAAACTGAGGTTAACTCGCCAACTTGTGTGATTCCGTCATCCTGCCGCTGGGGGCGCTCCTGAGCTCAGAGAGTGTGAGTTGGCATAACCAACGAGAGAAGAAGAATCACAAAAGCAGCAGCAGTATTTTTCAGGGCAGTTTTCACGTTATCATCACCATCCTTATCATCAGTAGAGTGTAATCTCGCTTTAATATAAAAAAATGTCACTGGGGCCAGATTGAGGTTTTCAATCTGGAGGATTTGGAAGAGGTGCAACCGGCGAGGAGTCACGCTGTTATTGTTTTCAGACGTGGTTCTGCTGGTGAATTAGCCAGCTGAGCTAGCTCCCAGGTTAGCTCCCCTCTGACTGGATCGAGACTGGTTCGATAGTCAGCCGAAGCCGGCGGTCCACGTTGAGCACACACCTCTCCCTCCTCGGCCTGCCAGACGAGATCCACTGGGTAAGTTTTCCAAGTCGCAGTCGCCTGGTGTGAATGTGAGTACTGCCTTGCTGTGGGACTCGTGTGTATGTGTTCAAATGCACTCTGGTTTTATTTAATCCCACTCGAAAAGTACGACCATATGATATCCAGAAATCAGCAAATATGGATCAGGGTTCTTCCTCTGGTCCATAAGTCTGTCTTGAAAGGTGCCAATCTGACACCTAATCATCAGGACCTGGAAGTCAATACAACAGTCAATGGCCCCAGCAAAGGAAAGCTGTTTAGCATTAGCAGAGCCAGTTTGGTACTTTTTTCATAGGTGTCACATGTCTCTGATTATTATCACACAATCGTATATCCCTTTTGAATGTATATTTAGGAAAGGAATTCACAGGTTTTTCAGCAGAGCAAGATTAAAATGCTCGGGAGCATTGTTACAACAACAACAACGAATGCGGGCTTTTTCAAAAGCATCTCATCAAACTTCATCAGTTTGAATTTTTATTGCAATTTAAAAAAGTGAGTATGATAATGAGTTGTAATCCACAGCAGTTTAGACAGAAAATCATTGACAACCATCCACTGCCAGATTTTTTTTCAGATCCAGTTCCACTAATGCTTGGATATTTAATTCCGTAGAAATGTGTGAAAACAAGTAATTTATCAAGATATCACATGATGATGAAAACTGACGCAGCATGTGCTGTTACTGAGTCAGGAGAGTAACAGAGTTATTCTTTATCACAGAGCTACACCAACCAGAACTCCAAAGAGAAACAATGATATTGACTTGCAGAGTTCTGTTTTTGATACAAAAACAAGCTGACTCTTACTGACAGTTGTTTGTCTGTACGAGTAAAAATCCTTCATTATTCTACTTGGCTGAGGCTTTTCAGGTGACACTTGGGAAGTGTTTACTCCGAACACTTCTCTACTGCAGATGATGTTTTGTTTTGTTTCCCAAAATTGACATTCTTTTCATATCTGAGACAAAGCTCCCACGGCAATCTCAACGTCAAGGAAAACCTCATGTGAATGCCATCTGTAGACACAAAGGACTGTCTACCATCACGTCCCGGGTTTCATGACTCTGACAGAGACAACTAGCTGCTACACAACCAAAAATAAGTCATTGACTGTGAGACTGTGCTATTATTTTAATGAAAAAGATGCTTCTTTTCTTTCTTCTTTTGTTCGCTGCTTTTCTTGCCAAGCCCTCCTGGTGGTACTCAAGGTGATCATGTGTCTGTTGATGCATTTTTGTTGAAGAACAGAGATGGGAAGTCTGGGCAGCAGGTTTCAGTCCTCCTCTCAGCCAGAGGAGGCTTCAGAGGGCCAGAGTACCACGCGCAAACACAGCTGCGAGTGCAAGAAGAGAAAACGAAACGCCCAGTGCGACTGTGACAGCGAACAGGAGGAAGATGACGCCATCCTGGATACACCTCGCAGGCACGTCCGGCCAAAGCAGCAACCACCACACCTCTGCCACCTGTGTTTTGGTGTCACTGCCTCTGATTTTCATTTTTCTCTTGAGCAGGAAGAAATTGAAAAGCACATCAAAATATATTTATCAGACCTTGTTCTTGAACGGGGAGAACAGCGACATCCGCATCTGCGCTCTGGGACAGGAGTGGAACCTCCACAAAGTCTACCTGTGCCAGGTACAGGAGACACGCCGCTTCCTGAAGACAAGCAGTGATAAATCCTTTTGCATTATTTCAGCATTGCAAGTTATTTTGAACTCGTTGCCTTACTTTCTTGCATCTTGCAGTCGGGTTATTTCTCCAGTATGTTCAGCGGCTCTTGGAAAGAATCCAACATGATGGAGATCAACTTGGAGATCCCAGACCAGAACATTGACACTGAAGGTGAAATTCACAGACAGCAAATTCTGAGCACCTCTCCGCCACCCCTCACTTCTTTTATTCACGGCGTTTACTTTTCTGCGTTCTGCAGCCCTGCAGGTCGTGTTTGGATCCCTGTACAGAGACGACGTTCTGATCAAGCCGAGCAGAGTCGTCAGTATTCTCGCCGCTGCCTGCATGCTGCAGCTGGTCAGTACGTTCTGCCTTAAATGCAAAATGACTGTAAGTTACAAGAGTGAAGTCCTGGTTGAGTCTTACTTTGTGCTCGTGGCGTGGCAGGACGGTTTGATCCAGCAGTGTGGCGAAACCATGAAGGAAAACATCAGTGCCAAGACAGTGTGCGGTTACTACACGTGTGCCAGCATCTATGGCCTGGATTCAGTCATGAAAAAGTGAGTTTACAGACCTTTTATTGAATATATCTCAATTTAGTTTTCTTTTGAATATTCCTATCATGTGTGTGTTTTATATTTGCAGGTGCCTTGAGTGGCTCCTGAACAACCTTATGACCCACCAAAACGTCGACCTGATGAAAGAACTTGGGTACTTGTGAATTGTGACTGCATCTGTAAATCATTGGGTTTAGTTTTTGAGTTATTTTTACACATAACTGTCTCTGCTGCTTTACCATCCCATTTTTTAAGATTTAAACCATTTAACTGATTCCGTCTGCACTTGGTTTCCAGTGCGGAGGTGATGGAGCAGCTCATCCAGTCATCCGACCTGTTTGTCATGCAGGTGGAGATGGATGTTTACACAGCTCTGAAAAAGGTCGGTGGAAAGCATTGCTTTCAGATGCGCTCACCGTGCTGCTGTCCCCGTCTTTATTGGAGCTGTCGATCATTTTGCCTCTGCAGTGGATGTTTCTCCAGCTCAACCCGTCGTGGGACGGACCCATCAAGCAGCTCCTGGCCGACGCTGATGCCTGGCTCTGCAAACGCAGGACGGGTACGGTAATGTGAAAGCCACCTCGGTTCAAGTGGGATCTTCTTTCAGATTTTTGAATGAAGGTAGTAACATGCTTCTTTTATTTCCTCTCTCTTCTGTCACTGTCATCGTGCAGACATGTGTGAGAGGGAGCCTTTCTTGAACACGGAGGAAGGCGTCCCTTTTCGTTCAGTCTTCAAGTTCGTGCGACTTCAGTACATCATCAACGACCTCGCATCCGCACGAATCCTGGAGAGAGACAATATTTTGCCTCCTGGTAAGATGTGTGTCCTTTAAGATGTAAATCTACCATTAATCTAGTTCCCCTAAAACACCGTTTAAACCCTGTTCAGAATATATTTGTTTAATACTTCTCTCTTTACCCCTGATGTTTCAGACTGGCTAATGCACGTGTACAAAACTCAGTGGTTTGCAATGCTCCGAACAGAGTTTGACAACGATAATGGGTGAGTTCATGGGACTAAATCAATATATTGATTCTTTGGAGGCTTTTTTTCCTCACACAGTGGCTTCATATTTTATTTGTCTACTGAGATTCGAAAGTTACCAAACGCGTTTGTCATTAGTCCCCAGGAACCAAACAAAGACGAGTTTGAGCTGAGCAGCATGCGGTGTGGAAGGAAACTGACTAAAGATGGAGATGTAAGCTGTTATTCCAAAGTTCATGGAACGTTTTTTTTTTTTTTTTTCTACTTTGGTCGATAACCGAGGCCTTCTTCTTTTCCCAGTACTGCTGGCGGTGGACGGGCTTTAACTTTGGCTTCGACCTGTTGGTGACCTACACAAACCGTTTCATAGTCTTTAAGAGGAATACCTTAAGTCAACCATGTGGGGGCGCTGTGAGTCTGCAGCCACGGAGACACCTGGCTTACAGGTCAGTTAAACTGGAAAAAAACAGTTTTTTATCTCAAGGATGCCTGGTTAAAAAACAAAAAACAAAAAAAAAGACAGTTTGCTTGAGTTACTTTGCCTTCATAGTAATCCCATTCAAATAATAATTTGCCATTTTTTATTCACCAAAAGCTTTCAAATGAACTAACTTATGACTTCTTTTAAAAAATTCAAGGCTACGTCTCGCCTCCTTTGATACCCGTGGAAAACTGATCTGCAGTCGTTCCACAGGTTACCAGCTTCTCACTCTGGAAAAAGACCAGGTCAGTGAGCGCTGCGGCCGCTCGTCCGTCACTCCAGCCGCCTCCGTTCAGACCAGATCTCACGCTTGCCTTTACTGATCCCTACAGGAGTATGTGGTGATGAACCTGGACAGCCGGTTGCTATCATTCCCTCTCTACGTCTGCTGCAACTTCCTGTACACGTCGCCTCATTCAGACCACCGGCTGGATCCTGCAGAGCAGGAGAGCACGACGCGCGGCAGCATGTCCTGATGGCCACCATTCATACCCACCGGCGGTCCGGTAACGCAGAGACACTGACGCAAGCTTGTTTGTACAATCCACCATCATTTTTTTTTAAACACCCATTTTGACTTTGGACATTGGGTCTGCATGCCCTGTAGCTCCGTGAGAAGTTTCTTGGGGGCAGGTGTATTCTATCTGTATTCAGCATTTAGGCTCGTTCATTGAGGTTTGTGGACATCCTGCACTGAAAGAAGACATATAACCATCTTCACATAACAGCCGTGGCATTAGGATGAGGACGTGGCGACTGGGCGAGGTGCTTTGACCGTACACTAGTGGCATTGAGGGCATTATCATCCTGGAACACCAGCGAACGGCGGCGCAGAAGAAACACTGACAACAGCACGACTGAAGGTGTATTTCAACTGAGGACGAATGTAGAGTTCAGACGTGCCTCCGCACATCCCTGCTGCTACACCAAACGCTGCTCGGCCTGCCCAGTGGGGTGGATCGCGGCCGACGACGGCACGAGATGGACGTCACCTCCGGACCGTCAGATGCAGTCAAAAACAGCTCTTTGTCGCACGATTGTTTTGTGTCAGTTATATTTGAGCATATATTAAGGTTAGTCACTATTTCAACTGTAAAAAAAGAAGAAAAAAAATCAGCTGTGGGAGAAAATGTAATTTGAAAATGTTAATCTGAAACATGGGGAATCTGTCCAGACGACAGGATTCTGTCCTTCAGCCTTATTTTCATAAATGGTGGGAGTTGTAACATCGACACTACTGTCCTGGTGTGGAAACGCCTCAGATGTTCAGAAGGTCTCTGCAGCATTTTACCAGCAAAACTCTGACGTCCTTCAGTCTCCTCCTGGTTTCTGATTGGCTCACAGGGACACAGTTCCCAAGCTGCTCCCACCACAACGTCAGGTGTCTTTCTAGTTTTCGTTGACATGTTTTCCACATGAATTCTCTGATCTGTCTTTGTCTGGCGAGTCTGTAAATCGCTTGTTACCTCATATTGTTTATCCGCCTCGCGAAACGCGGGGATTCTGTGTTCTGAAGCAGAAATTTACTGACGTACTGCTGCAACTGTTCATTAAGTTCAAAATTTAAAGATGTTTTTATTTGGCCTTATTTATTGTTTTCTATACTTGTATGGATGTTTCTTTTGGGAAAAAAGAAAAAATAATTCTCCACTGCCAATGAACTGCCCTTCCTGATGGGCTGTGGTGCTATCTCCTGATAGTGAAGGTCTTCATTAAAACCTGCATAGGGAGATCTTACGGTTCATGGCTCAGTAGCTAACAGCCTCGGTGAATGTCGACATATCCTTTTGGTTTAATGTCTTGCCATTGTTTTATTGAAAATACAAAATATAGAGGTTTAGGTGACTGAAAATGCTTTCAGACTTACATATTACAAACCTTCAAGGTCTGGCGATATCTGTGGTCATATTTTAAATACAGAAATATTTCCAGCCACCAAAGAGCTTCCATTCAAATTTAGTGACTTCCCTTTATCCTGACTGTAGCCTTTAGCGGTTGTTCTACACTTGTAACCTTCTTCCACCAGCAGCTGTCAGTTAAACCATTATACTACGTATATCTGGACCACTAACATTTTCATGAAATGAACTGTGTGTTCACTGCTGTTTTTTTTTTTTAATTCCATTCGTGGAGGCGCCATCGAAAACCGTTGCCTTTCTTGTATCATTTGTATATTATTGAGTATATTCCTGTTATTAAAATACATGTCACAAAAGCGATCTGTCATCATTCTGTGTTTTTTTCTAAAGCTCTAACAAAGTGTTGTAATGCTCAAGTGTTTAAACACCGAAGCTTTGAGGTAGGATCAATTCAATCTAGGAAGTGTCACCAAAGCTTAAATCAGAATTCAAATCTGGAATTCACTCTTATGATTTAACATAGATGCTTAATGATACTGAATCAAAAAAAAAGCTCATTTCTTGGTTTCCTATCCAACATGAGGCATTAAAAAAATTACACAAACATCCAGTAGATGGCAGTCAAGTTTATTAGCAACAAACAAGGCTCCATCCACACAGTACCCTGAAGCTTCAGAGAGACATAATCCAGTTTTCACAACATTTTTGTAGTTTTTAGGAAACATATGACAAAAACAGAGTTGACCGATGAAAGTTTTCACCCCAGTTTAAAAAGCAGTGCCCAGATCTGCACTGTGAAAAGAATATTAATAGATCTAATAAGTCATTCACACTAAATGACTTGACACAGTTTGCATGGCTGAAGTTCTTTCTTGTTGCAGAGAGAGCTGACGATCTCACAGTGGGTAGTTTAAAACCCCCAGAAACCTTCAGGCTGGTTGACCGTCTCAACCTGCTGCGGTGCTCCTGCCCTGCTAGTCATCTGGTGACCGACCAAGCTCTGCTCTGCGAGTGTGTGTGTGTGTGAGTGTGAGATGGGCCCGGGAGAGTGCAGACTCCCGTACTGACCCTCCCTACTCTATAGAGTCCAGGTTCTCTTGGAGCCTGCGGGTCATGCTGGGGATCAAGTTCACGTGGTCGTCCACGCAGCTGCTCACGCAGCGGTCCATCAGCGCGCGGACGGCCGGCTCCTTGGCGCCGGAGTCAAATAGATCCTTGGCCTTATCGTTGCAGTGCATGGTGCATCTGGCGAGACGATCCTGACGGAGCAGAGTGAAGATGGTTTGGTCATTTTAGCCAAACAAGGAGGAAAAAAAATGAGCAGGTTTAGACAAATGTTTGAATGATATTTTGTAGCATAATGGTATCTTTGATATTCTACCAGCGCTTCCTGGTACACTTACATTTACAACATAAACTGAATGTGATGTGTGTAAGAAGCATTAACATGGCATAAATTCAGCCATTCGTCTTCTTTTAGTCAAGCATCTCAAGTCGTTGACTCAGAGAGTAGAAACAAACACTATAAATTCAATTTTCCAATAAGGGAAAATCTGAAAGTCTGGTATTAAAACAGAAATCACTACGTGATGTAAGACAAAGCATGTGTGAGGTGAGAGCTAACATTACAGGCCAAGTTCAAGGAGGGAGGCTCATCCTTCCAAACATTGACAACTCCCGTGCCACAATATGACATTTCAAAGCCTTTTTTGTTTCACTTATGTGGGTATAAATGTTGAGTCTGTATTTCTAAAAAGAAATTATCTCAAGTTAATTAAGCATTTTAATCATCTTTATATATATATATATATATATATATATATATATATATTACAAACAAAAACAACTAATTCAGTTCCACTTTGAGGTTTTCATAGGGCTGCAACTGTCAAAGAATACCTAGACTCTACAATCCTGAGCAGATGTGAGAAAATCCCATTTATTTGGAAAGTGCATGATTTCGTATAGTTTTGAAAGTGGGTGTGTTGGACTTCACTATGTTTTGACAGATTACTGATCAGAAACGAAGTTTGCAGCCCTTATTAGAGTCAAGCTGAGGAGTCTTTAAGGAAGGAAAATGTTTAAAACCAGTGACTTAAATAATCTAAATAGGAAGAGATGCATTAATGCTTTGATTTGTATTCTGTCAACACTGACAATAAGACCCAAATCATCTCACTACCATAACTCATGAATTGTAATAAATTCAGTAAGTGCCCAGAAAGTATGGAAATACAGAAATGTGCCCGTAGATTAGTGAGAACAGAGGAACCCCTGTAACAGAATCACAGTCAGGTATTAATAGCTGAAGTTATCTTGAAAAAGGGGGAAAGAAGCACTCATTCATTACAGTTATGAACAATTCTACATACATAAAATCAAAATAAGCCTGATTTAATATATCCTGTGTGGCATGTTTGCCTAATCCTTTGTAGTGTAGTTTAGTTTGAACTAAAAACAAAAGAACATTTTTGACAGTGCTGTAACCTGAGCCAGGTGCTGAGATGAACCTCACCTGAAACTTCTCCAGCTCTGAGGTGACCAGGCCCTGAGCTTTGGCCAGAGGAGCGTGACACCTCTCGATGCAGTGATGCACCTGAGACATGGAGTCCGAGGAGCGATCGCAGCAGTCTGCGCTGCACCTGAACATGCGACCCTGCACGAGACCGGGCCACACACGATCCAGACGTGAGCTTACAGATTCCAAACTGTGTGCACAAACTTTGACCCGAAACATGTGCCTCCTACCTGCATCTTGCGGATGTGGTCCCTCTCCAGACTCTGCACCATGTCTTCGACTACAGCCTGCACGCGCGCCTGCTGCCCCTCAGCCATGTCTGAAAAACTGTGCTCCTCTACAAACTTTAGCTTCTCATCCACAAACCGCCCCGCTGCGCCGACCCGTGGTGTATACCGCCAAACTGTAGCTAAGCCTTTTGATTCTACAATTTAATAAAAACTAAGGTCACCTCCATTCAAGCATGGCTCAAGACGCCGACTGTTGCGTCACTTCCCGTTTACTTCCGCTAATGACATTGTACGCTTCCGTTTATTTTACGAAATACATAGATTATCTCAATTGTCTAAATTCAATTGTCAAGTCTTCACAAAAATATTTATCTAAAATATTTCAACAAGGAGATTTGGAACGAAAGATATATATATATATTAAAATATTTATGAGTATTAAAAAAACTTCCGTTCAGTTTATCCTTCAAAATAAAAGAAGTGTTTAAAAAACCTAAAACTTTTTTGCAAACACTTTGATGTGGCAAACTGTAATTCTAAACAGCATATGATGAGACTTTTATTTGGTCTAACGTGCAGCTTACAGTCATATGATGCTGAAACTTCAATTGTACAAAGAACACCCCTGGAAGATAAGCTGTTTTATAGGAAAAAAGTAAGTCTTACAACTTTTGTGTCATTCTTATATAATGTTTGCCTACAAATCACGAAAATCCGAAAACACAGTATCTCAATCCCAACATTTAATTATGTTCAGTTTCTTTCTATTGTTTAAACAGAATAAAAATAACATTTTGATTGATATAAAATATGAAAAATCTATTACCTTTTTAAAATATGTATATGCACTTTTATATAAAATATAGATCAGTTAAACGGAGGAATGGCTTCGAATCAATTACAGAATTAATGTTAAAGATTATGAATCTTAAAAGATTAAAAGATAACGCCTTGCTCACGCTGGTTCTTATTGTGAAAGTCTCAGTATGGCCGGAAGTGTGTGTGTCAATGCTTGAAGACGTCCGCGGTCTCACCCCGACTCGATTCACCCTTTTAACGGGTTTAGCCAGTTATTACTTCACTTTTCTGTTTTTCGGGTGTGTGCGAGAAGAGCTGGGCTGCTCGTCGAAGCCGTCTGGCTGAAGTTTCTGAGAGTTTGGAAGTCTTCAGGAAGTGCGCCTCTTGGAAAGTGAGTCCTCGGTGAACTCTGAACACCTTATCTCCTGAAGTTCTGCTTTGACTCACACACCTCTGGCGATTTCCTGGGTGAAGCGTTTGACCGTGGCCCGGTGCTGTTTGTCCGGTGGTCTCAGCAGATGCTCGCCGGCACGGAGCTGTAGAAGTCCGCCATGAACCCGCACACCCTGTCTCTGAGAGCCCTGCTCCTCCTGGGGCTCTGGCACTCTGGGAGGAGAAGTCTGGCCTCAGCCCCAGAGCTGCAGGATCAGCCCAAGAAGATAGGTAACCTCCTCTGTGATGGACCTCACCTTTAGGAAGTGTCCAGACTAACATTCAGTCTTTCTTTCTCTGCGCTGTGCAGCTGTGATTGGAGGAGGCATCGGCGGAACAGCAGCAGCGTTTTACCTGAGAGAGGAGTTCGGACCCGTGGTGAAGATCGATGTGTTTGAATCTGGCTCCGTTGGCGGGAGGCTGGCGACAGTGAAGATGGGAGATTATGAGTATGAGACTGGAGGCTCGGTGATCCATCCTCTGAACCTGCACATGAAGCACTTCATTGAAAAAATAGGTAAAGCCTCTGTTACCATAATCTTGTCTGATGAAAGATTTGACATGGAGATCTTTAAAAAAAAAAATGGTTGCATTTAAAATGTGACTACAATTTATGTTTCTGATGTCTTCAGGTCTTCCCCCGAGGAAAGACCTCCCTTCTAAAATGGCCATCTTCGATGGGAAGGAGCTGGTGTTTGAAGAGAGCAACTGGTTTATAATTAACTTCCTGAAAATGCTCTGGCGGTATGGGCTAAACTTTATTCGAATGCAGATGTGGGTGGAAGGTGTTTTGGACAAATTCATGAGGTGAGCTGGTTCATCCCTTTAACACAAGATTAATAAGCACCTGCACATTTTTTTTATAAATCTTTTTTTCTTTTAATTCTACAGGATCTACCAGTACCAGCAGTATGGCTACTCCTTCTCCAGCGTGGAGAAGCTCCTGCACGCCATGGGTGGCGATAGCTTTCTGACTTTGATGAATCAGACCCTGGAGGAGGCCATGCTGGCAGACGGATTCTCACAGGTCTTCCTCAATGAAATCGTGGCTCCAATAACCCGAGTCAACTACGGCCAAAGCGTTCGCATCAACGGCTTCGTGGGTAAGTTCCACAGTGTGAGAATACATCACATCTGGAAGTGGCACTGTTGCTTAATTGCGTTACTCAGAATCTGTGTGTGTGTTGTTGTTGTTGTTGTGCAGGTGCAGTGTCGCTCGCGGGGGCAGATTCAGGCCTGTGGGCAGTGGACGGGGGTAATAAGAGGGTGTGTTTAGGACTGCTGTACCACAGCAGAAGTGAGCTCATCTCTGGAAAAGTGACTTCCATTTCATACAAGGTCCGACCGTCCAAGAGAGGTGAAATTCCTATTCCTTCTACGTAGCAAGACTAGATCTGATATTACTTTCCTAATTTCTTCTAAACTTTCCCCCCCCAAAAATCTCTGTTTTTTAGGTACAACAGCCGGTTTCTATGAGGTGAACTACGTTGGGGAGTCGGGATCGGCGCACGGCCTGTACGACATCGTGATCGTAGCGACGCCGCTTCACCAGGGGAAATCTGACATCGCCTTCTCGGGCTTCTCCCCTCCAATCCCGTCGCATTACCCGGGGCGCTACCACCAGACGGTCGCCACGCTGGTGCACGGGCTGCTGAACGTGTCTTACCTGGGGACGGCCGAGCCGGCCTCCGAGTTCACCGTGTCCGACGTCCTCACGGTGGACTCCAAGGGCTCGGTCATCCACAGCCTGAGCTCGCTCGACCCCGTGCACATCCCCGAGGGCTACAAGCGACCTCCGGCCAGCCAGGCCAAAGTGTGGAAGGTGTTCTCCCCTCAGCCCCTCACTCAGGAGCAGCTGCAGAGCATGTTCCTGTCGTACGACTCCGTCTCCGAGACCCCGTGGCTGGCTTACCCGTCTTACCGTCCGCCGCAGCGCCGGTCGCCGCCCTTCATCCTGCACGACCGGATGTACTACCTCAACGCCGTGGAGTGGGCGGCCAGCGCCATGGAGATGAGCGCCATCTCCGCCAGGAACGCCGCCCTGCTGGCGCACCACCGCTGGCACGAGCAGGGGACGAAGGTGGACCAGGAGGATCTGCACACCCGCCTGAGGGGAGAACTCTGAATCAAGTGAGAACTGAAACTACTCCTGAGAACCGCGAAGCAGAGTCAATCAGGGCCGTAACGTTTGGCGCTCAGGCGAGATTGTTGATTTATGGTCCTTAAAGTGTTTTCACTACCTTCTGAAGATCAGATGGAGCACAGTTGGGCCGCATGCCGCTCTGACCCTTTTTTTTTTTAACCCCTGACACCCGTTTCTAAAAATTGATGAGGATTGGAGGAAAGTCATTTTGACGTGATAATTCTAATTAATCCATTGTAGATGAAAAATATCCAATCAATGCATTTCCAGTCATTTGATAAACTTAATTCAGGCATTCAGCTAGATTTTTGTTTTAATGAAATTCAGTCACCAAGATTATCTGATATTGTTCAAATCAGTAATAATTAGTCTGTTGCTGGTGAGGATGCTGGGAGTGGGCCGTCGCTGCCTTAGAAAACGGTGAAAAACACTAAAAAAAAAAGAAGCTATTTTTCTACACTACAGATCCATCTAGAAGAGGTTCAGTCAGAAAGCTACTTTTTCCTCAAATTTCATTCTTTCATACATTTAAAAATGGCACATAAACTGAACTATCACAATAATGTTTAGTTTCTTTGTTTAGAACTTTAGCTTTTAAGTCAAAGCAATAAAATGGAACAAAAAACAAGAGTATTAAAAAAAAAAAGTAGCAGAATCAAAGCTTTGAAATGCTGGAAACATTTCTGTTTTTAGTTGGAAGTGTTCAAAAAATAAGAATCAACTCTTTCGTAATTTTTTGATGCATTTATACAAAAATAGATTGTTAAACAGTTAATAAGATTTAGAAATCATGTTTTGGAGCTGAGATCTGAGCTACTGAAAAACCAGCAGGGCTTCTTGTTGCAAATGAAAACATCTGCTGTCACATAAACACTTGACAAGCATTCAGTTAAACTTGAGTCATGCAGTTTTTTTTTTTTTTAATATGAAGGATTTCAAAGGTAGCTCTGACCTTCTGGTAACTCCACAGTTTTCTCATTTCAGGCCACTGAGTTTGACTCAAACTGTGCAGGAAACTTCTATTATTTGACCTTTAAACGGGTTTACTCAGAAGAGACAGCTTCACCCTTGTGACCATGTTTTGTTTGAAAACTTTCTCTAATTAATCAGGAGTTATATCTGATCTCAGGTTTGCTTTTTGAAACCTCTCACACTGTTGGACTACTGTAAAGTCACTTTTCCACCTCTCGGCTCCTCACTGCAGGACTGTGGTTTTATACGAACAGCACAACAAGCAAACAAAGTTGAATGGGGTTACAAAAAAAAAAAAAAAAAAAAATATATATATATATATATATATATATATATATATATATATATATATATATATATATATATATAAAAAGATCTCATCTCCAGGACCTGCAGCTCGACCTGCAGCTCGGTTCTCTGAAACCCACCTGAACTGCATAAACACTGTGAAACGTGCTGCACTGCAGAGGAGACACACTGAAATGTCTTCAGCAAAATGTTTATTTTTTTAACTGTGTGACTAACGTGGTACGACAACGTCTAGGAAAAGAAATCTGCTTCAAGCAAGCTCTTTGTTCTTTCTCTTGTGATCCGTTTTCTGTCTGCTGATCGATGACTATTGGGAATCTGCTGATGCCGTTTTAGAAAAGCTTTATTTTTTTTTCTTTGCTTATGTTAATTGGAGTGTGATTGGACTGTCTCATCCCACTGAAGTGTCTCTAAATGCAGCTTTTCCCAACAATGATTTGTGCCTTAAATCTGTTGAAGTACATGACCGATCCTTTAATGATCGTCAGAGTAAATATAAATATATATTCCCACACTAGGTCTAAGCTGCACTGATACATTTCTGGGCTTCGGTCTGAATTATGGAGGAGTGTTTAGACTCCGTTTGTGTTCTGTGTCATGTGTAAAGAAACTCTTCCTATCAAGGCCACTTTCAGGTTGTTGGAAATATAAAGACAAAAAGCTAGTTTTGCTAATTGTTTCTTAAGCAGTTTGACAGAAGTGTTTTTCTAGATTTTTTTTGTTTTGTAAGATTAATTGTGCACTTTAACAGACCATTTGCAGACTTTGATACTTGTCCCAGTTGATTTTAAAGAGAAACTGGACGTTCCCACAATGCACCGTTTGTTCAAAGTGTTTACAATCACAATAAATGATGAAACTTTGTTGAAACACATCGTTTTAGTCATTTATTTTGTTCCAAACTCTTTGCTGAATTAAAAGTCTTGTCTCATTTTTTGAAACATCCTGCTCTATTTAAATTTCTCTGTAATTCGGAGTGTTTTCTGTCATTTCACTACTGGGTTTGGGCCACGTTTTCGAAATGTTTTCAGTGTTTCTGATAAATTGAAGAGTTGTCTTGCAGAATTTCGGCGTGACCCGTCTCAGTGAAATCACCCTCCATCCATTAAAGGGAGCCAGCATTGTTTGGAGGTCAGATACATAGAGCGCCACTTTCTCTTTTTCTTCTTGTTTTTTCTTTCCTTAAATCAGATCCCCCCCAAATAAAGGCCCGTGTGACCGAGGAGCCAACAATGCGCAGCATTGACAGGCTGAATAAGGATGCGTTTGTGAGCCGACGTGCCACCCAGCTGTCCCCTCAGGTAGGGTGGGGGGTGGGGGGGGACAATGGTACCAGAGCCGCCTGTCCTTTGTCGACATGTGATGAGACTGAAGACATAAAAGGCCTTAAAACTGTCAACAAGCCTCCAAACTGTTTCGAGTGACACCCGAATTGTCTTCCTCCGACCAGACCGGCGGCAGAGATGAGGTTCGTGGCGCCGCTCTTCGTTTTCCTGGCTGTGGCAGCGTTTCACTCTGGTAAGGAAAACCAAACTGAAAACCCACTGATCTCAGCCAGTATAAGAATAAATATATATATGAAAGGAGATTTTATGAAATATGTGAGTCCAGCTGTATTCTGATGGATGCTGTGATGTCTTGTAGTGCTTTCAGCATCTCTGGAATCTGCAGAGAAAGAGGAAAAAGCTGCTGAACATGGTGAGAATTTTTATTTTTCAATGCTTCTGTTCCAAAAACAGTCATCCGTGTTACAGTGAAGCTGATGATCTTTTGTTTTTGTTTTTGTTTTTGTTTTTTTGCAGATGGACTAGCAGAGCTAAAGAAAATAGGTATAGCGCACCGCTTTGTGCTGTTCAGAAAGTACTGGGTTTTTTTATTTGTTGTCATAAAGAACTAAACACTAACATACAAAAAGACATTATATTATAGAAGAAACTATACATAAGTCCTTGGTGCAGTAAAACCTCCACCACTGTTTCACTTTAAAATATTGATTTTCATGTTTCCATTATGACATTTGTCCATAAAGTTTATTGACACAATACTTTTAAACATGACAGAAATCAAGTCCTGTGCAAGACCAGACAAAGATGCACAAATATCAGATAAAGCAGCTGCATAATATAAATTAATGAAAACAAAATCAGCTTGCCTACATGAGCATCTCAGAAAATCACTGATTCAAACTGAAATGATTCTGTTTTAATGCACATAAACTGAAACTTCTCTTGTTTCAGTTCTTAATTTTATTTTACAGGGTTTTTTTTAATATAATTTTAGCTTTTGAGTCATCACAGTCGAAAATACAATACCTGAAAATGTTTGAATATTTCAAGGGATCAGATAAATCACTTGATTTTTTTTTAAGATCAGAACCCATAAATATGATTTATCATTTAGCAAATAACCTTTTATAGATGTTTACCATTCATATTGATAATACAGTAATAATAAAAGCCCATTTCTCTGTAGTTTTGCATCATTTCATCCTCTCGTCTCTTCAGATCAGATGGAGTTTGAGGCTGCTCAAAAGGAAAAAGCAGCTCAGATGAACGGTGGGTTCAATGCCTCGTTGCAAAACCCAAATGATTTCCTGTAACTAAAATGTATTTATTTATAACCACTTCTCATTTCCAATCCAGTTACAGAGGAGCAGACCGAAGATTCCCGCTACGGTGAGAAACATAACCTCAAATACTGACTTCCTGTTAGACTAAATAACAAGTAATCCAGGTTCACCTGTTAAAACACTGCTGGAAATGTTTCTTCCAGAAGCTGCTCAGGACGGATCCGGTGAGTTCTCCTTCACACCTGAACATCCTGTAGCTGTGAAAACACCAGAGTCACCTGTTGAAACCTTTCCAAACAGTGGAGGAGCACGTCGAAGCCCCGAGCGACAAGACAGGTGCGTCCCGACTCAGTGCGCGGCGCTCCGCCTGAACGTTTCAGACTTTGCATAACTGCGGCCCTGTGCTCGGCAGGCGGAGGCGGGACTCCGGACGCCGCCGCTCAGAAGGGTAAGAAAGGCCTCACTGTGCGAGCAGCAGCCTGCAGATGGCAATAAAGGACAGTGTAGCAGACGGCAACAATGCAGTGGATTGTAAATTGTGACTTACTGTATGTCTGACAGAATCTGAGTCTGAGTCCTCTGAGGAGAGCGACGGTAAGCTTTACCATACTTTATTTCTTTTTTTTTCTTTTCTTTTTCCAGGCAGTTTATTTGAGCACATTAAAGCTGTGATTGTGGCTTCTGTTCTTCTATCACTGTTAATATCTGTCTGCATTGTTTTTGACAGGGAAACAGAAGCGAGGTGAGTGTTGTAAATCGTCACAGTAACAGTAACAGTAACACACATTTGTAGGAAAAAAAAAAAAACAGAAGTCTTCCTTTTGAAACAGGCTTGCACGCAACCTTACGATGAATGAAATGTTTTATTTTTTGTTTTTTTTTTTTGTTCAGAGCACCAGGAGGCTGCGGCAGAGACTGTCAGCAGTTTGGGTGAGAGCCACCAAAAGCACTGAAATCACATGCGAGAGCAGCCCCGCGGCTTCCTGCTGTAATTTCCCATTTTCTCACACGTCCTCTGCAGGTGAGGCCAGTCAGGACGAGCCCACGCAGCAAGGTGAAACTCCCCCCAGAACACATTTCAGTACTGCGCTTACCACACACACACGCACACACTAAAATCCTCCTCCATTTTTTTTTTTTTTTTTTTTTTTCACTTTGCTGTCTGGTGGAAACAGTGTGACTAAGATTTCAATGAAGCTCACTCCTCACTCAGAAGTACCGGCTGAGGCAAGCTGTGCCGAAGTGCTTTGAGTAACTGCAGTTAAGTTTAAATTGTAGGTTATGCAACAAGCTGAATTGAAAAAAAAAAAAACAGAGGCGGTCACAGCCGGCCTCAGCTGGATTGAAATAGTGTCAAAAGAAGGAAAAAAATAGTCTTTTATAGTCAATTGGTTCAAGGTCAAAACAAATTTTACAACTTGCAAGCTTGTAAACAAAAACACCCAAAGTGGTATTTTTGTCACTTTAATTTGCACTTATAAAAAAGGTCCAAGTCACCACACAGACCAGATTCATTTCTTGACCTCAAAAATGAGATGGAAGGATTGTTTGTTTGAGTGCGGGCCTTCATCGTGTGTGTGTGAGTAAATCTAGGACGAGAATCCAGGACACTCCGAGACGTCTGTCCCTGGGTGCTTATTGTGCTTGATTTATACTGTATCATCTTCCCCTGGTTATTTTAGGACCAAGGATGCATTGTCCCTGCCCTGAAAGATGCACTGGTTTAATATTGAGGAAATCGTGTGGCTGTTACCCTGCAGTCGTACTGTATATGTGGCTCCTTTGGGAGTCCGGTCGCCACTTTCTCACTTTGCAGTTGTAAAAAAAAAAAAAAAAAAAATCACACACAGATGCGTCGTCACTCATCGACAGCCGCGCAGGAGGACGACTGAGTCACATCATCTTAAATGCACAGGAGGGATGTGATTCACAAAGGCACGATCCAGAGGTCTGGAAAACTACTGGATCATGAGGTGTTTTCAATGTAAAGATGGCGTGAAGGAATCCTTTGTGTGCCTGTGTGACTCTGTCTTTCTGTACTGGTGGGGACCGAAGCCCGAGTGCCAGAGAGAAACACACTACTGGTGCAAATGCATCGTCCCCATAAGGCACTAAAAGATAATGTGTGTGTGTGTTTGTGTGTGTCTGCGTCACAGATGGAACGGAGTAAGCCGCAAGCCCACCCCAGCGCCCGCCCGCCCGCCCGCCACCCGGTGCCTGAGCTGCGCCGAGCTTACTGTCAATAAAAACGGGAACAATCCCACCTGTCTGTTCGACCTGGCCGTCTCCTTTTGTCGGGTGTCATGTGCTTTTCAGGCAGCCGCTTCATGAAAAGATTTCACAACAGTGTTTGTGTAACCGCGGCCCGGGTGATACTAATCCGATACGCCCCGTGATCAGAAACGGACGCTTTGTGCCGTCGTGATGAGTATCTGCGTTGCACCTAATGAAAACACGTAAACCCATCCTCCTCTGGGACGCCGTTCGGCCGTGGAGGCCGCGCGCTGACGGCCGATGGGAAACTGACCTGTCCATTTTGCAGCAGCAGGGCTACTCTCACGTATGATAGGATTTGTACTCAAAGTTATTAAATTAACTGCTTTAACAATAAGAATCAAAAACTACAATAGCATGAATTGCTTTTCCAGCCACGAACCCTTTAATGAACTGTAATGGCTCTGCCAGTTCCCAGAATGCAAATATTGATTCATTCAAACATTCTGAGGTCATCCTTGCCTCCATTTGAGTGAGAGTACAAAGGGCAAAGTTTTTTTTTAGCACTCCATTTATTTTTCTCAAATGAAAGATTGTGCCTTCTCAAGTCTGTTTTTAAGAATGTGACTGCAGTGCTTCTGAGTTATGAATGCCAGACATTAAACGGACAAACGTAAGAGGGAGACCAGATAAACTGGAGACTCCTGAGCTGCCACATGACCGTGACGCAGATAACATTCTGCACGTCCACAGCCTCAGAGAGAAAGCTCGGCTACACTGAGCTGCTTCTTAGTTCTATACTCCAAGTACTTGACTTTTGAGTTTTTTGTTTTGTTTTTGGTTAAACAAGCGGCCATGCTTGGTAACTTTGTTTCTTCCCGAATTAAAAATGTGTTACAGGAAATCACAAGTCACACAATGATTGAAGTGCTGCTTGTGTGGGATTTTTAGAATTGTGCCAAAAATGAAAATGCAAGATCATTTAAACCTCTCATACATTAAGTGAAGCTTTTATTTTTCCATTGATGAACACTTCCTACTCCCAGCTGGTGTGAAAGGACGTCTGATTCATGCTTTGGTTTATAAAGTGTGATAAAATCAAGATGTGGGGCACCAGATGTAATCAAAAAAAGTTCAGTTTTACTTTACCTGTAGGTTTTATTATAAATTACAGGGACATAAAGACGTTAGATTTTCAATTTTATCCTCAAAGTTACTAAAGACTAAAACTGAGCCTTGCTTAATGTTGGGTTCAGCAATACTTTGTACTTCAGAGTTGTGTGTGTGTACTTTCTCTACTGATGCAAATGTGTAACAACAAAAACTCCAACACAAGTATTTTCCCATTTTTATTTTCTTTTTTTTTTTTTCATTTAAATCCACAAACGTGGATCAAATTATGTTGATGTGCATTAAAAAAAGACAAGAATTTTTTTTCTCTCTTTGGTACCTAAGGGAAAATAAAACAATTAAGGCAACTACAGCATCTATAGGTCTGAAATGCATTTAGTACTGCAGCCAAATGACCACGCGCTGGTGGCATGCAATGTAGTATATATCTGCGCTCATTCATACAGGAGGACAGATCTGCTCGACAATAAACCACCCAGTTATATAACTTCCAGTTTCAAAGCTTCCCGTTTTCTCCTCGCAGTTGCTAATTGAAGGAAGAAAGGAAACGTCACCACCTCAAAAAAAAAAAAAAAAAAAAAAAAAAAAAAAATCCAGGCCGCTGCGAACTCCACAGAAACAAAATGCTTACTGGAAGGTAGCTGGTACAAGGTGAATTCAGGGGGAAAAAAAACCCAAATACGAGTATGAAGCAGGCCTAAAGCATTTAAACCATCGAAGATGATGCAATCAAGTTTTAACAGGAGACTTAAGGTCTTGTTTGAGAACACATAAGTTTGACATTCTGCTGTTGACATTTCTCAAACCGAAGTAAACGAGCTCAGGCAGCTACTGTAGCGCTGATCGAGAAGAGAGAAAAGCCTCATGAGGTTCACGTGAAGAGCAGATAAAAGATCGCTCGCTTCTGCAGTTTGGCCTTTGCCTTTTCTTGCTAGGAATTGTAATGACTTTTAACAAATGAATACTAATACAGTATTTCTCGTGTCTGTCTGCAGGCGTACAGTCACCTCCAGCACAGTAAATTAAAACTGCAGTGATATGTTGTTGTAGAAAATACCAACATAAGCTGAAAAATTACCTTTTTCCTCGTTAGTGAGAATGATTTTTGTCCTTTTGAGGGGATACTGGGGGTCCAGATACAGAGTTAAAACGAAAAACAAAAAAAAAAACCCCAAAGCAACCAAATTCAGAATCAGTGTGAAAAAAATAAAAACACACCAGTAATCTTGGTTTAGCCTCAAAATACTGTTTTCACGTCTACATTAGTTTCAACATGTGTTTCAACTGGAGTTACATCTGTATGAGGCTAATACTGCATCTCAAGTTGTTCATTTCTGTCTAATGTTCAAAATTAAAAACAACACGGTTGTATATACATAATCGTAAAGTAAAAAAAGAAAAGAAAGCAATCACGTGTTTTGATTAACTTTTTACAGAAAGATGAAGTATGAAAAAGCAATCCAGAACAAAGAAATGTAAGCTTCCCACTGGAAGTTATATGTGACCACAATGGAACAAACAGCAAATTCTAGGTTGAAAAAATGATGCAGCCGTCAACCACAGGCCCAGGTCACAAGTCCTCTCACACTTTTCTTTTTTTAAATTCCTTTTTCTTCCAAAGTTGTTGGCTTGAGGTAAGCAATATATTTTGGCCATCCAACTTCTCTCTCCCTCCCTTTCTCCTGGTCCGCGCTGGAGCGGCGTCGTTCTCCTTCCCTGCTCGGGGCGCAGCTCTCCGCTCAGATGACCTGGAGGAAGATGGCCATGATGGCGGCGCTGATCAGGCCGGAGATCGGCACCGTCACGAACCAGGCCATGAAGATGTTCCTGAAGAGACGCCAGTCCACGGCCTTTCTCGAGCGCAGCCACCCCACAGCTACCACCGAGCCCACCTGGAAATATAGAGAAGAGGTTTTTTTTTTTTTGTTTTTTTTTGAGAAAAACACTGTTCTAAAACCAGACGTCTTTCCAGACTGTTTACAGGACCCTGCTCACACTCAACAGTCTGTTCCTCCGCCTCTCTGCTGAACTCCCCGACCACAGGGCTTGACCAGCTTACCTTGCAGTGGGTGGTGGAGACAGGCAGGCCAATGTTTGAGGCAACCACGACGGTCACGGCTGAGGCCAGCTCAATGCTGAAACCACTGCAGGGGGAAAAAAAGAAAGAAAAAAAGAAGTCATGGATTTGTCTGAGCTGGTAATGTCTGAGGAGGATGTGGTGAGCGTGACTCAGATTGAGTGCTGTCTGTGGAGTCTGTACCTTGAAGGGGTGATGGGGGTGAGGTCCCTGCCCATGGTCTGAATCACGCGGCGCCCCCACACCCACAGGCCCATGCAGATGCCCACGCCGCCGTACAGCAGCAGCCAGATGGGTGTCTGTGCGTTCGAGGTCACGCTGCCCGTTTCGTAAACCAACCACAGAGCAACCAAAGGTCCAATGGCATTACTGCGGGACAGAAGAGGAAAATATGTTAACCGGATATTCAAAAAAAGGTCACCGACAAGCAGCCAGAACAAAATTTCCTCATACGTTTGATGAGAGCACAAGCTTCATAAGGAGAATACACACCTCACATCGTTTCCTCCGTGGGCGAACGATCCGAAGCAAGCGGTGAGGATCTGGAGGAACTGAAACAGAGCCGAGACTTCCGGCTTGTCTGCATCGAGTCCGTCTTCGTCCAAAGAGCTGTGGCTGCTGCCGGCGTCCTGATTCCCGATCTCTAGTGTCACGTCACTCTCCCCCAGAGTTTCGGGAGTTGTGTGCTCTGCGACGGCATTGCAGTAGCTGGTGTAGCTGTCCATGCGGATGCGCTTCCTGTCCTGGCCGCCGGTTCCCGGGGCTTTGTCGCCATCTTCACTGGCACGGAAATCCCCTTCCTTATGCTTGAAGTCTCCGTGCATGCCGATGATGGCCATGGTGTAGGAGGTGTAGCTGTTGTTGCGCCGGATGGGCCTGTCGCCGCCCTCTCCCATGCAGTCGCCAACCTTGGCCAGGTGGAGCTTATGCAGGAGGTCCTTGTAGAGCCCGGAGTCCTTGTGCACGGTGTGATACTGGCTGTAACCGTTGTTTGGAATCTGTGCCGGCCGGTTGTTGAACTGAACTTGGTTGTTGAACTGGACCTGGTTGGGAGCATTCGCGACGCCGTTGCTGTGCTGGTTGTTGAGCTGATCGTTTGTTTGAGTCTGTTTGGGCGCTGGAGAAAAAGCAAGAATAAACAAAGTCATTCAAACACGTGTACCGCGTCTCGTGTCTTACTTCGCGTTTACATTTTTGGGCAAATCATAAAACTATGAAAGTGGATTACATAAAAGTGGATTGCATAACAGCGGCTGGTGACTTTCAATTACCTGGCACGGCTGCAAGTTTCAACAAATAAATCCCGGATCTGGTTTACATCCAAGACTAATTTTCCAATTCTAAACAGGTTCGAGAAGGTATGACTTGCGGAAGCATCTTTACCCGAATAAAGTTTTGTGTAAAAGCTTGTTTTGTGTGGTGGAGGCCTGTTACATTCATAGAGCAAATCAACAACAGGTACAACATGTAGTTATGCTACAAATCCACCCAGTGCATACCTTTTCTAATAGCTGCATGGATAAACTTCCTGCCCTGCAGCCATGCGGCTGTCGCTGCAACGCTTTAATCACACATCAAACCATTAACAACACTGCCTGCTGGCGCACTTACCATCACCGACGCTGGTGTACTCCGTGTCATCAGAATCTCCGATGTCGAACGCTACTTTGCGTTCCTTGTTGTTCTCGGCGTCGTCGGAATCGCCGATGTTGAACGCCACCCTGCGCTCCTCGGGGGCGACTGGGGGCTGAGCGGCGGCGCTCTGACCGTCAGCTGGTGCAGCCGGAGTGGACGACTCCTTGGCAGTCTGCTTCAGGATTGGACACTGGGCCTCCTTGAGCTCCCTCTTCTCCATCAAGGGGCTCTCAGAAGGGCTGGAAGACTTGATATCTCCTAGTAGGGGGAGAGGTTGCAAGTGAGTGAGATATTGCTTGGATCTTGTCCAAACGCATACACGGCACAGGAGAGGGAAATCCAAGTACAGCGTGTTCATTTCTTTTCCAACCTAAGCTGTAGGGAGTCATAAGAATTGCATAACCAGCAGAGCCAGAAAAGCCTTTGTCCTATAAATGTTCAGAAGTGAGCCCCTATGCTGACAGGATCAGATAAATGGATTACAAGGAACATATTTACACTACTGCCGGTGGTCTAAATCGTGGAAGGTGAGAAGACTTGACACAGCATGTGCTTCACATATTTGTTTGTAGTTTTAAAGCGAAAGGGATACCAATATTTTTTACTAGATACTTGTATTAATGCTCTGCCCAGGTGGCCACGTTGCGCCACCCAAACTGGTCGGAGCTGGAGCCGAAGCCCTCGGTCAGCCTCGGCAACCTCTTTCAAGCGGACCGCAAATGCCGCGGCAACACCTTAAGTCAACCTGGTCTTATTTTAGTCGAGCAGGTAAAGACCAATTAGTGGATCCCAATGACCCAATTAGTCAGCTTGTCTCCTGGATGGAGGCTAATCTACACAGAATCGTGCTTCGTCAAATAAACCTGCTGTTGTTACTACTACTACTCAGCAGGTGAAGGAGTCAGGGTCACTCAATAGTATAAAAATTACGGCGCCGAGTGCGAGTCAAGTTTACTATAACTAAAACGCCCAAACTCTGATTCAGACGTTGCTTTAAAAACGTAATAAAAAAAGCTCATGTAACTTTTGTGCGCTTCCTGGGTTAGGTAAGACGGGTATGTTGCAAGTTTGGTCAATAGCTCTGCATTGTTCAGAGAAGAAAGGAACTACAATTACACTTCAAAAACCAAATTCACACATATGGTGTGCAAAGCTTTGTGACTCAGCAATGGTTTGTCCATTAATCCAGGATGACAGAGAAAAAAAAACAACTAGTGGCAATATTTTTGGATCATTTTCATTAGAGCGAGTGCATTGTGACGAAAAATCCCTGAGCTCCATTTGATGGATTAAAACGAGCCCCTGCTAACAATAGGTTGTGTTGCATGAGCAATGCTGCGCCTCTCATTTGTCTTTATGGTTAAAAAGCATGTAAGGCAGGATTGCAGAGGACAACTGAGTCATCGGAAGGCAATGAAAAAATATGAGCGGCACTTACGTTCAATCTTCTTCTTCAGATGAGGGCAGACAATGAACCAGACCACAATGGCGGTCAGCAGAGAGCAGCCCAGAGAGATGAGAAGGATGCCCCACCAAGGGATCTTGTCAAATCCTAGCACTGTGGGGTTTCCATGGGCCACAAACAAACACAAGGGCAAATAGAAGAAGGCAGTTTAAAAAAAAAAACAAGGCAGCAGATGCTCCCTTTACTGGCAGACAGCACACAGAGTTACAGCAACTGCAGTTCTACATAAAGGAAATGGGGCTTTAAGAGGAACATGGTGAACATTAAAACCAGAGTCATGTCTCCCTTCATTATCTGTGTGTGTGTGTGTGTGTGTATCTCTTTGAATTGCTCATAAAACGTCTTTACTTCATTCACAAATAATTCACTGGCCATGGATCATAAACAGGATGGCACAATCTCCAGGGAGCGTGGCTTTACACAATCATGGCACCAGCGAGTGAAAATTCACTTCAGGACAGCAACTACCAAACACATTGAGCCTTACGTGCCATCTTTCGCCTCTAGCTGTGACAAGCAATGCTGCATAGCTTCATTGTGCCACGTAAGTTGAATGGTGAGTGTGTGTGTGTGTGTGTGTGTGTGTGCACCCCTAGATGTGAAAAGTTATGCAACAGCTAACAGGCGAGAGAGCATGAATGTCACCATGACCCCCAACTGCCGAGCTACCAAGAGCACAAGGAAGATTCGTTCCCTTACAAGGAGACGGTTCTTAAGCAGAAAAAGCAAAATACAAGGTGGGCAGCCATTCCCTGTAGCAAGAGCGCAAACCGCTTGCCAAGACTGCAGCAAACCCGGTGCAGCAGAAGACGTAGCGTGCGTGCTGGCAGAGAGAGCCACTATTTAAATTTCCCATGGGACATAGTCATCTTTCTTACACGGACACAAAGCAACTCAGCAGTGTGGCTGAGAACAAAGACAACAGCCGCTACAGAGTCTTGCTTCACCTCTAGTGAAGTGACCTTGATCATGCACGCTTGGAATATAAAAGCTGTTTTACACATTTATAAGACTATTAAGGAAGTGTGAAATAAAGATAAAGCAATTGGAGGCCAAGAGTACATGATGAATGTCTTGGTCCCTGTGCTTATTTGAGGACATAGTCCACACAGTTTGCCCTCTTTCCACTGAGTCACGCTGCAGCAAGAGGCTGCAGAGCACCTAACTGATGTTTATTTAGTTACGCAATGGAGGCTCACTCCCCTCAGGACAGGAGACATGGGAGGAAAAGCAGAAGGCGGCACGGTAACAGCTGAACCTCCCGTCCGTGACTGGAGCAGACTGGATGTCTCACTCTCATGTGGTTGGACACTCAGGAGCAGGTGTGGACTAGTTCCACATTGAACAGTCAGTCTAAATGCAACCTGACCCCACACCAAATGAAATAAATATATATATATAAAAAAAAAGAATTGAAAACAAAAAGGGTAAGGAAGTCAACCGAAAAATCAAACACCATCTGCAGAAAAGGCTACTTATTTGAGCAAAACTTTTTTTTTTCCCCCTCCAAAGGAAACTAGAAAAGTATGAATTTAAAAGAAAATGCTTGCTAGAAATCCGATGCTCCCTCCTACATAAAGGGGCGAGTTCGAACCACAACCATTCAGTGGGACGAGTGGGACTACACAGGAAATTAAATCTGACCACGGCTGCGTTCCAAACCCCTCCCTGCAGCCCGTATATCCTGTGGCCCACATTACACAATAACATGTTATTTTGTCTGTACAGTACATGTCGTCCACCTCCGGTCTCAATTATGACGGCCATTAAAAGTGACGACTGATGAGTCACTTAGCAAGGAGCCTCTCGCCATTTCTGAATGATTTTGTGTAGAACTAGATGAGAAGCAACCATGGATGGCGTTAGGATTACATGACGGCTATATTAAATTGTCAGCACTGAGGAGATCTATAAGCCTTACATTCACTCCTCCCAATAGAGAAGCCAGTAGACAATAGCACCATCAATCTCATTAGATTATTCTTTTTCAGGGCTGTACCACATGTGAAAACAAGTCACGCGTGCTGCGATGGTTCCAATTGTTTGGCTTCACTCGAGTCACCAACGCAACCGGGTGTTTGTTTTTCAGGGGGCAACCCAGGCAGAAAATTTGTATCCAGCTAAACACATTGAAGTTTTATCAATTGGGGCTGCAGCGAGGGGTCAGAATGTACTGACACCGTGACACTCAGCACTTTGAAATACACACTGGTATGCTGCAAACAAAGTATTGCGATTGAATCTGCATGTGGGGCAGGATCTGTGACATTTCCCTGAAAGTCAATAACATGGGTAGAGTTCAGGGCAGTTCCTTATATTTCCAAGAAGTTCAGATGAGTTGGCAGTAATTCCATTCCAACGCAGGAAGCAATTAAACCTCCTGTACAGGTGACAAGCATTTGAGGGACATTAAAAAAGGAAGTAGGGATGAGATTTTGAATGTGCTTCGGGGTAGATTTGCCGTTTAAATTCAACGGGGCTGCTGGAGAGTGACAGCAAGTGAGTGATTTATAAGGTGTGAGGAAACTTAGACACCAGGCCTCATCCATAAGGGAAGACCAGATGATCCACAAACGCTTCGCTCCACATTTCTATCATGTTTGCAGATGCTGACTTGAGGTCTCTGACGCTGGTGCATGTATTGAGTGTAGGAATGTGCTGCAATACGTCTGGGTGTCGAACGCACCACTGTGGCAGCATGTAAAGCAGGGACACTGCTGAGTCTTATCACAAGAAACCAGACACGTAGTGTGTGGACGCCGTTGCTGCATTAGAGTGCATATACCAGCAGTAATGAGCTGCTGCTGCAGCAATGTTGTAATAATGCACACATCAGTGCCTGATATCACTATCAAGTGCCTGACTTTGAGGATCAGGATTGCTTCTTTAAAGTGATCAAATGATGAATGTTGAATTAGACGTGACACATGACTCATTTAGCTGCTAAATGTTACATGTTCCACTGGTTCTGAAATTTTAACAGTATCCTATGTGTGGGGAAAATCTGTCCTTATGTACAGTAGATAGAACATGTGAATGTTGGTCTGAACAGGTATCACTAATTACAGGCACTTTGAGAAAGAATGCTGTAAGTCTGCTTAGGTGTCAAATGTACAGTCTCACACCTTTCAAATAGCGAAGTCCAATTTACAGGCCCACGAGTATGTTGTGTTAAAGTGTGAAAGACTTCGCACAACTGTACAAAATGTGCCTGACTAACCAGGGACATAAGCTATGCTGGGACTGCAAGTGATCTCCTCTCTGTCAGCGTGCTGATGTGCATGCACACATCAGCGCACCGTATGTGGACAAACTCTGGCCTGTGGCAGCCATTAAATGGCCCAAGCCAGCTAACTTCTTGAACTGTAAGGCCCTGTAGAGACAAGAGAACAAAAGGAGCAAAAGTTGCTCATTTAATAACGAGTTTCTTCAAGACCAAAAACCAGCAAGTATTAAAAGCATCACTACAGAAAACAACCAATTCAGACAATTGTGACCATTTTCAACAAAACCCTCTTTACTTCTCTTTTCCGCCAACATGTCTGAAGGATGCAAACAGTGACATCAAGAGTTAAGTGAAGCCTTTTATTTCCAGCTCCCTGTCGAGCTCCACTCTAAAAACTTCATTCAAGCCATGACCCACATACAACCACAGTCAAGAGAGCCCCCCCAAAAAAACATGTTAAAATAAACACAACATCTGTTAAAAATGCAGCCTGGTTCAGTCTGGAATATGTGTGGGCATCCGGCTGTCTGAGCCGTTTATTTTAAGCTGTGGCTGTGGGCAGACATGGAGAGCAAAACCAAACAAGGTTACTCACTCGGAGCTCCAGTGTACATGATGGAGAACAGGTTGATCCCCATGGTCACAGCATAGAAGACAGGTAAGGCCTTCAATCCATTAGGAACGGGGTCTTTCTACAGGGACAAAACAAAGCATTGACTCAGACATAAAAAAAAGGATGAAAGTGTCACACCCCCTGAAAGGAAATACCCCATTTTTCATGAGTATCACAGCTGATGGCACAACACGGACACAGCAGTAACCTGAGCCATGCGTGGATAAGGAAACATTTCTGAGGACAGTACCCTTTTTCAGCTTGTGTAAAAAGGATTTCTTTAATTTCACTTTGGTCACTATGTAGTACAGTATCCCAAACACATTCAACCGGAGAGATATTCTTTCACAAAATCCCTATGATCTGATAACATCAGGCTTACCTTGCGTAAAATGAACATGCGCACAAAGTAGAACACAATGCCGGACATTATTCCAGACAAAAGTGGACTCAGGAACCAGGATGAAACTGGAAATAAAATGAAGATAATCATTAGAATTTAGTTGAGAAGCAATATCAAATAACTCGCACAAAAACAACCTACTATTGACAGAAGTATGTCACTCTGGAAACCACATCCAAAAATAGTTCCCTTTTTACAACTGCTTTATGCTCAAAAATTCTTACTAAGAAAGACAATTCCTGAAAGGCAGAAACCCTCACAAACCAGAATTAACTAAGAAACACACTGCTTCTGTCACTGTGTATCCCAGTCTGAGCAATAAAGTAGCTACAGCAGTTTGAACGATGACATAAGATCTCAGTCATTTCATACCTGAGAGCTCTCGAGGGAGACAAAACGTACAAACTTCAAGAGTTTCTTACAAACAGATGACTAACATTTCTTATACCAATTGTTTTAAAAATGAAAATCAAGTTTGCAGAGGTGCAGTTACTTCAAGCGTCCCCCAATGCAACTTCACTTATAAAACTCCAAGTAGAATTCTTATATATCTTTTTTTGCTAAACCACCTTCTCTGAAACATGAGTTACAGTAATCACAACTTGAAATTCTTGAAAACCCTTCCTAAACGTTGAACACAACATTACACCAGATGACAGCATTCACAGTTGCACCTGACAAAGACACTGTTAAACTCTCTGATGCAACTTGGGCAACATTTCTAGGTCGGCTTATTAGACTGACTTACCAATACGGAGGAGTTCGAACCACTTGACTCCCTGATGGCCTTTGGCAACCAGCGAGAAGCCAATAGTAGCACCAACAATGCAGTGTGTACCAGAGATTGGGAGCTTGAGGAAGGAGGCGGCCAGCTGCCACACAGCGGAACCTGAAAACGACAAAGAAACAAAAATAATTTACAGTTAAACTGATGTGAAAAAACCAGTGAATTCACCAATTACTTTTAATGCAACCAAGAACAGATATAACACCACAGCAAAGTGTTGCATCGGCTGTTCCATTTTCTTGCTCAACAAGTCCCACATGCAAATCTTTGCTCACAAGGCACACAAACCAAACTTGTTTACTTACCAACCATAGCACTGACGGATCCAGCCATCATGATATGCTGAGTGTCATTGTACATGCTCACGTCGATGATGCCTTTGCGGATGGTTTCGCTCACTTTGGCCCCGAGGAGCACGGAGCCCAGGGTTTCAAACACAGTAGCCAGAATGCAAGCCTGTCGCAGGGTGACAACACCAGAGCCGACAGCTGTGCCGAATGAGTTAGCGACATCATTGGCACCCACGGAAAAGGCTAAGATGAAGGCAATGATAAAGCCTACGATCAGCAACCACAAGTAATTTGTGAGAGGACCGGAGACTGCCACCCCTGTGGTCAGTATTATTGCAACAGCCGTCGTCGTAGAAACCATGACTGTAGTTTGTACAGGAATTGCTTCACAATCTTAAAAGGAAATTAACGTCTGAAAAATGGCTATTTCTAAACAGCAGCTACTAAAATATTGTTAGAGGTATAAAGTAAAATAAATAAATTAACTTTTTTTTTTAGGCCCACCTGTTTTAACAGGTTTTTTTAGACTAAGCAGTGCAAACTTTAAAAAAAAGGTTTATCAGAAATTGACTTTACGACAGCTGAGATAAACCAGAGGTAAAGTGAAGATTTATTGCTATCCTGTAATTATACTAAATATGTTGCTGTTCTTTGGGCACTGAGCTAACAGGCAGAGATAACAACCAGCCATCGTGCAACTGTGACAGCAGATGAGCGGGAGTACATCCTGAAAGACAAAAACAGAAAGACAAAACATGTTTACTCTTGGCTCCATAATTATTTATGACAACGTCAAAGAGACACAAACAACTCATAAGATGAAATGATATGCAATCACAGAACAATTTCTGGATAATACCAAGAGATGTATGTTCCCTATAAGACAATCTTTTCAGCTACTTTTCAAGTCTAGAGTGGACCTAGCTGAGAAAATTAGTCCTTCCCACCCAAATGTAACTCAGTTTCTGCTTCACTCTTTATTTATTAATTTTTTGTTCCAGGTGAATAGGGATATTCATACATATTTTATCTGATAAAAGTTATACAGATGCCTCTTTTTCACTTCACGCTATGGTGATCTTTGCTTTGTTTACACTGTGTTTACACCGGTGTAACCAAGCAAGCTGTACCAGTGGCAAAAGCTCCCAACAGGAAGACAACCTCAAGTTACTGCTTTTTGCTGAAAACCGACCAGGAAGCCATGTTTGGTAAATGGCGCATGAAGCACCACGAGTCAGAGGACTGCAGCGTTTAGCCTCGAGACACACGCGATGAATCGTGTTATTGTTTATTGCAGTTCCAGTAATGACTGGGGCCATTAATTCCGGCCGGGAAATAAAACGAGTCTTTATCATTAGAAAAGACGCAGTAAACGTGTCGCGTGTGTGCACGTGTCGCCATCCATTCATAAAACACAGTCACTGGAGTTCGAGGCCGGGCTGCGCACACTGTTCCACTCTTGTCGTTAAGTCGGTAATTTTCCCCGGTAAGGCCGCCGCTAAAATGCCGATTAGTGGCGTTTGACGTGGTTTCTCGTCGAAGGGGGGCGCAACCGGATGTGACTCAATCCGGGGAACGCACGGGACACCGATGCGGTACCGCCGGGCAGACCCGTGTGGCAGACGCCGTGCTCGGTGTGAAGTGCGTGTGTGTCTGCCAATTTAAATTAAACTGTGGAGCGTGAACCAAACAGATGGTCAGCGCCGCTGACTTCAGCTTAGCGTGGACGCGGAGAACGCCCTCCTCGCCACTCCCCGCTCCCGTTAACCGGAGCGCACGGTGGAAACGGTCAAACTAAGTATTCAGCCGGGTGTTATAGTAGATGTCAGGCATTGTTACCCGAGCTCACCATCACGCCTCTTACCGTACTGAATGTACGACGGCTTCATACTGAAAGTGTGGTTAGCATTAGCTTGACCCCCTACATCGAACTGTGACTTACCTCATATTACATATTCACGAAACCAGACACAATGAAGACCGACAACCACAATGAATGAACGAATAAATAAAACGCTTACCACGCGATGCAGTTCTCAGTCCGGCGAAGAATAGTTCTTGCTAGTCAGTAAGCTAATTAGCGCGCGCGCGCACAGACGTAACGTTACGATAGCGCGCGCGGGATAATGAAAAATTAAATTGATTATGAAATAAATCCTCTGGGAAAAAAAGGCTGCCTGGAGTAAATAGAAAAAAAAACCGACTGACTATTCCAAAAAAACAATATCTACGGAGATATGAGTAGATAAGAGAAAATCCAGACGCCTCTCAGTTTGAATGAAAGCCCCGCTGTCGCATGTGTGTGGAACTTGCTCGTGCCGGTTGAGCTCGGTTCTTTTTTACACCCTTCCGATAGCCCCGCCCCTTTCCCCTCCTCCTCTTCCTCCTCCTGTTCATCCTCCCGGCTGTCGGCAGGGGGGCTTTTCTTCTCACTCATCATGTGACCGCTGCGTGTCCTGCGTTCGTCAGACGATCCCCCGGACAAGTCTCTTTTACAACATCACCACTTATAAAACTATTTACTCATTAACTTGTGTATCAACAGATCGCCAATAAAAATGCTTCAGACACATTACTTCCATGAAAAGAAGCAGCTTGAATGTAGAAACAATAGAGCAAGAATCAGGAGTGGAAATTTCCTCTCAGTCTGGGGTGATGGGTCAGTAATGTACAGCTTCTCAAGTGCATCCATAGGCTGAATACGTGGACAAAGAAAGCTGTCACCATGTGGTGATTGTTGTTTTGCATAATTATTGGTTTCAAGAAATTATATGCATTGAAACACTAATGATAAAGCCCCAAATATTCTTAAAGGGTTGTAAATGCACCCTTTTATTTCTCACAGTGGTTTGGTCCAAAGTCATTTTGCATCAGTAAAATGATATGTGGAAGTACATACTTACAAACAATAAAAGGTATGAACTGATAGTCAAGAGTCAATCCAATGTAACAGAAAATTGGCAATTTCATTCAATAACATAAGATTGCTATGCTCACTTGCATGAAAGGTAAATTTAACTTTTTATTGTTTTAACTGATTTCATGGTAAGAGACATGTTTTTCATTCAACTGTTGAGAAAGAAAAATAGAGGAAAACCTTCTGTAAGATTTCTATTCATTAAAGATCATGAAAAGAGAAAGCAGAATGTATCTGGGGGGGTTTTTCAGCCGATCTACAACACATAGTCAGGTGCCTTACAAAGCTAAAGCACGTTTCCAGTGAATTCCTGGCACCTGCTTCATCACTTACAGGGTGGTTATATTAAGGAGAGAAGACTGGATGTGTATACCAAACACAAACCGTCTTGCCAAGGAGTTAAGGCCTCAGTGAGCTTATCCCACAGATGTACCTTATCCTTAAAAGAGACATAAAAGAGAGGAAACAAGACAAAACCAAAAGAGACACAAATTCCTTCAAAAAACAAAATGACTATAACAACATATTATATCATAATATATCAAAGTAAATTAACATAATTGTCTCTCTCATACACAGACAAGTCATTTCATGAAGTGATTACAAGTAAAATTAGTATGAATAAAGTAACAATAGAAAAAAATGAGCTTAATTAAAATAAGATGAAAAAGGATGATAATACACCCACACAACAAAGAATGGTTACTAATAGAGGCAATACAACCAAAATTGGGCAATTAACACTAAGCCAGCCGGAATGCAAAAAAGCATAAATCTTGCCTATAAAACAACCACAAGAAGATATAAAGTAGTGAGACATAAAAAAAAACAGCTCCCAGAGAGGAATGGAAAACCTATGAAAGACTAAATGCATGGAACAAACTGTCTGCGGATGCTTTATAAGTGTTTGGTGTCTCTTTCAATTTTGGTGGAGCCTTTGCATGTCTGTGCACAGAGGCTGTTATATAATCTGTTCATGGTTCCACTAACTGCTGTTTTGAGAAGGTTCAAGACACACTCTCTTATCTGTCTCACTCGCTCTCTCACACTTTCTTTGTCGCTCTCTTTCTATCTATCTATAGGTGCATTGCAAAAAAAATAGAATGTCTTAAACAAGTGATATAACTAACTCAGTAGACTCAACATATGAACTGAAAGGTTTTAAGCACTTTAAACGTTTTGATTGTGACAATTATGGCCTTTTGTGAGTTATAGGCTTCAAATATAAAATATACAAAACTAGACATGAATATAAAAGCAAAAACTGCTGAGGTAAAAGGTTCAAAATGTGTAATTTTAAGTTTAATGCTACCAGAATGAGAAGTTTTCATTTGTTTGACAGATTTTACACATTAATTGGTAAAACACTGGACTTTGAAGGCTTGAAATGGGCTTTTTTTCAGTATATACAATTAAACTCAATTACAGGAAATTGGTACTGTTCAAAAGATATGACTCAGTAAGTTGTATTTATCATCTGAAGTCTAGCACTGGGTAAACAGAAATCAATAGATGAAATACAAACAGAGGTTATCCCTTGTTTTTTCCCACAAAGAGAAACAATGCCACTTTAAAACAGTGCCGAAAAACACCCAGTGTTTGTCATCGTGATAACAGCATTGACAGAAGACTTTACAGTCACTGAGGTGCATTTAGTCGTGAATGAAAACAACATTGATCCTCAGAACAAAAGTCGTTTTCTTTGCTCACGGCTCCGTCATCATGCGGCATTAAGGTTTATGTTGGCGCGCACGATGCGCGCAGCAAAATACAGGATGTTGTGAAGATGATAGTAATTGCGTGTTTTTCGTTTGCATGACAACCAGGAGGAGGCAAACAATGAGGTGTGGTGTCAACAGGATTGCAGTGTGCATGCTGCAACAGGAGAACGTGGAGATGGCTTGGTGACACTCCCTTCATTATCCCTTGTTTTACGTCAATTATTCGAAGATCAGGGAGTTTTTTTTCCCCCCTTTTAGTTTCCAGGAATATTTAACTGTTTTTTTCTCCTTGCACCTAAACGCAGCATTTTCAAAGGGGTGGGACTGAGTGTGTTTCATAACCACGCTGTGGGTGAGGTTTTTTTTTTTTTTTTCGTTTTCCAAAGCTTCTTCCGCAAATTGAACAGATGTCGTCGTCTGTGTCTTGACGCCCACATCCCCCAGTCACACACCGAGAGCTTCTCCTTCTCCCCAAAGCAGAAGAAGCCGAGGCCACCAAAAAGCGAGCTCCTCCAAAGTGCAGAAGTCTCTGGAAAAGAGAGGAGCAGCTGCCTGTGGAGCTTCCCTTTCAGTGTAACACTGACCCAATTCATGAAAAAAACAGAGGAAATTACAGTGTAGCTGTTCAATAATAGCCTGCAGTGATAGAATATTACTGAAATATAATCTATTAATTGAATGTTTGCATTTTCTCATTTCATTTCGAACAGTACAGCATACAGGAGCTTACACCTGTCCAAGGGGTCCCATTACTGGTAACAACTTTCGTGCTTTCCGTGTCTAATAAAAATGTGATTCCACACACAAGTATGTTTTTTTTTTTGTACTGTTCTGGTTCCCTGGTTCTATATTTTTGGACTTTCCATGATGTACATCAGTTAATTGTTTCTCTGTCCATCCAAATCTCTGAAAATATCTCAGGTGTGTAACAAATTGTGTGACTGTTTTCTTAAGCTTTGAAAAAAAAAATCCCTAATATTAATTAGATATCCGGAATTCAAGATTTAATTACAACTGTAATCTCCTGTGTGGTTGAACAGCGTCCTCTGGCGGTCATGATTGTACTAACAGCTTGGACAGTGTGCGGTATTTATCCGTCTTATTATTTATTTATCTGTCGTGTTTTCAAGTCAATTAATTAGTAAACTAAGAAATCATATTGACATCAGGGTATCTATCAGAACAAGGATTTGTATTTTAATGCCTTTAATTCATAACTGATTGCTGCAATTATACATATTTGCAGTAGGTCTGTGTTTTTTTTTCACACCAAAAATCCCCTGATTTAAGGATAAAGGTCCCTTGAGAAGGGATTCTTAAGCCCCCAGAAAATGAGAAGCCAGTGGTTGAAGTCAGCAGCCATAAACAGGTTCAGACCTGTAGGGTCTTGATCACTTTGACATGGCTTGCTGGTCTTGACGTATATTGCTTATGACTCATAATGGATATGTGCTTTTAGATAAACATAAGATAATGTTTGTTTCATCACAGTATTTTACAGGATATAGCTTGGTGCATGGCATATCTTCCTGTGACGTCAAAAGCAAAGTGTACATCAAATAAAGGCCATTTCTTATTGCCTGTTTGAACAGTGGGGACCAGCACAGGTAAAAGGATCTCTTTTCAAATGAATTCTACATTCTATGTTCACCAAATATGGTCAATTAAAGCGAGAGACACCATGTGAAGTTCCAGGTTCCAAATCTCTTTAAAATCTGCAAACAAGTTTTATGCAGGAAAGGAAAGATAGTGTGACATTGTAGACTTATCAATTTTGGTTTTAAATAATAAAATGCTGACATAATAAAACTGAAGATTCCTGTCCTTCAAATCTTGATATTTGAAATTTGTTTATTGAAATTAGTTGCTTAAAAACTTCGTGTTCAACAATTTATAATTAGCACTTTCAATAATCCCACAATTAATCATGTATTTCCAAATACAATATATTAGTTCACTCACTTCATAAGGCATCTTTGAACACATGTAATTATTTTCCAGTGCTGCACAGTAGGTGTAGTGATTGTCATTCTCACTTCATAGCAACAATATATCTAGTCCAAGCGCAGACTGGTTTTGAGGGCTGCTGCATGTTGGGTTTGTGTGCTCCTGCTGGGCATGTGTGGGTTTTTTCCATTTACTCAAGTTTCCTCCCACAGTCCATTTCATTTTATGTTAATTGTCAGGGTTGAATGTGAGTGTGTGTGACTGATGGCTCGTCCACAGTGTACCTTAGGTTCACCTAGGATCCGGTCCAGCGTCCCACGGCCCTGCTGGCTACAGTGGTTCAGAAGATGGTTGAGAAATAAGAAAGCTCATGTTATGTAAAGTCACTATAAAATTTAGAACTAAACCTCTAACAAGAGTGACTAAAATCATAAACAAAATTGTTTATGTTTAGATATATATACTATGGTAACACTGTTTTAAGTCAAGAATAAATACATTCCAGTTCTAAATTTTGGATTTTTTTTTTATTATTATTTATATTGAGGTCTATTTAAGTAGTTCAAATGATGTTACTTGGTGTATTATATTTGTCTAGCAGTCTTATAGCATGCTTTTCCATATCACACACGTGCCAGGTTACTTAATACAGGCCATGTGGCCTCGATATGGCCGCTGGGGGGCGCCTGTCTTCACCCTGTCTGCAGTTTGTCCGATCTGAAGCGTAATCTGTCCCTCTCAGCAGGGACACAGACACAGTTCACGCGAGGGTCCTGAAAGGGGGCGTGACACGCAGCTTTGTTCGAGGCGCACTGGATTAGCGAGCGTGCTCGTGCCTTGAGAAGACTGGCTTCTCTTCAGACCAATATTATTCTGTCGTGAGCAAAAAACTGTCCAATGAACGAGCGGATCGCGGTGCGTAGGGCGGGCTTCGGGGGTGTCTGGGTAGAATACGCTGCGGGAGGAGGAGGAGGTCAAACGCTTTGAAAAACGTGAGGATCTGCACGACCGATACGCAACGTGACAGAGTAAGACAGTCATTTCACAACACGGTTATTAACATTACAGCATGCAGGAAAGTTGACATGTGACTAGTAATTTTCGTAGTTTGGCCGCGTTGTAGCTGTTAGTCATTTTGAGAGGTAGCAATGACATTTACTGTGACTTTACCAGCAGCTCTGGTCCTCCAGTGCAGCAGGGGGCGCTGTTCGTCCGGAACGCAGCCAGTAGGAGCAGGCGGATAATGCTAACACTGCTAGTCGCGTGCTCACAGAGAGGTTGACAATCAGTGTTGCAGCCAGTAAAGTTATGACCTTTGCTGTCGAAACGTTGTCATTATTGCACAGGCAGAGCCGATACGCGTTTGAGCTTTGCGGGTTATTTGTTTTGGCTGCCGGGTTGTTTGTCTAACCTCGCCGTTTGCCATTTCCTCTGAGATTGATCGTGTCTTTGGGGAACTTGTGTCACGGTCACAGCTGTCATGTTTCACTCGGTGCCCCGTCGTCCGATCTGCGACATCGGCGTCACGACGATGAGGCTCCGGCAGAGCAGCAGGTCCCTCCGGCGCACCGTGGAGGAGGGCAGAGAGAAGCTGGACAGGCTGCCGTGGCTGGGCAGGAGCATGGGCCTGCTGCTGTCCTGGCTGCAGAGGGCAGGTGTGGGTGCAGCCGAGGCCGCGGGGTCTGCGCCGAAGAGGAAAGGCTTGCTGTCGATATTCGCGGACCACTGCGGCTTCGTGACCGGCCAGAGGCTCCGGCGGGCCTGTCAGGTGGGAGAGCTGTACTCCAACTTGTACTCCGAGCGAACCAGAAGGACCCTGGTTGGGAACATATGGCGCAGGTTCCAGAGCAAGCACTCCTCCAACGGGAAGCTCATCGCGGCGTTGGCTGGTGTCTTCATGTGGGAGAACGAAAAGATCCAAGACGAGGAAATAAGCAGGTTGGAGGTCTTTCATGAAAAGCCCACATAAATGCATAATATATATGTGCAGAGTTTATGCAGTACTCTGCAGAAGGATTCAGAGTCTGACGAAAAGTGACTGAACAGATAAAGATCAGTATTTTGACCACATTTTACATACAGAATGGAATAAATTCTTCTGGTCAACTTCCAGACAGTTTTTTGAAGCAATCCTATACTGAAGTTAGCACAATTTCATCTGTCTTTCAATGGAATTGCATTTAGATTCTATAATGTTGAGAACAGAGTCTGTGGGGGCCTACCATTGCTTCCAATGCTCCTAAAGCTTGTTTATACCCACAAATGGCTCTTCTGACATTGGCTATATGATTTGAATTATTGCACTCTGTTGCAGAGTAAATGTGGAAACAAACATAGATTTTGTTTTCCTTATTGCTTGTTGGAGTTTTCTTTTTATATCAGAATACTATAACCACAATACTGAAGACTTTAGGGTCCAATATTCAGTAATGTCTAAAGAAAATGATTAGAGACACTTGTAAGATAAAGTCATAGCGGTTTATGTTATATTAACACTTCTCTGATAACATAGGATTTTGCTTATTTGCAGTTTGTATGTTCAGTGCAATGTTTCATATTTCTGCCACTGAACTGTGCTGTCAGCTGTGCAGTGTAATAAACCTGTCTTGGTATCTGCATCCCTCCCAAAGGTGTGGACTTGAACTCCAGGCCCTGGAGAACGCCAAACGCCTCAGCTCATCTTCAGGGCCCGTGTCAGAACAACAGGAACAAGGCTGGGAGGTTGTGATAGATAAGAAAGACTTCAAAGTGTGGAAGCGGCCGATTCCCAACAGCCACCTTTATGAATATAGAGGTCAGGAACCTTTTATGTTTAACAGAGTTTACTGACACAAAACGTATGTTTGAGTTGACCTGTCTAAAGAATCAGCCCTTGTTGTTCCATCTCTGTTTTTCAGTATTAGGCTCCTACAACGACGTCACACCGAGACAGTTCTTCAATGTGCAGGTACTTCAATCCTTTCTGTTATCTGGACTCGGTCGGTTTTTAATCACTGTGGAAATTATGTAAAACTTCTTCAGCTCTGGGTGAAGGAGGAAGACCTCTCCTGTTAATTCCTTATCAGGGAATTAGATTTGTGGCAATCATTTTATATCTGAGGTTTAACCCTCTGAACCATCATACGATGCAGCTGTGAAGGTCGCAATTCGGAGTTTAGCCGACAGTACAAGTGGTCCTTTACCTGTGATTAATTTATTATGTGTGGTTGTTCTTTGATCACGTGTCTGAAGTATTTAGCTTTGTTTACTGTTGCCATACCTCAATGCCTGCAGAGCGTGGCTTTATCAGCAGCCATGTGCCATTCCCACATGCCTACGGACCTAAAGCAACTCTGACTCTTGTGCTATTTTGACCTGCGCCTTTTACCTTTCCCCTAGTTGGACACTGAGTACAGGAAGAAGTGGGATTCTCTGGTCATCAAGCTTGAAGTGGTGGACAGAGATGCCTATACGGGCTCTGAAGTTGTGCACTGGGCAACGCATTTTCCTGTGAGTTTGTCAAAATTTAATCTTCTGAAAGATGTTTTTTTTTATTGCTGTTTAATACAGGTAAATGCATTAAATACCAACTGTTGACAATGAAATACACCATAAAACAGTTAATGAACAACTGCTGCTTGATTGCAATTTATCTGCGCTCCTTCCACCTCTGGTCAAATGCATCTTCTTTGGAGATGTCAGTTGTTGATTGGTGTTTAATCTTCCTTCACAGTACCCCATGTATTCAAGAGATTATGTGTATGTTCGTCGTTACGATGTTGACGTCGACAGTAACCTGATGATTTTGATATCCAGGTACGTCCACGAGAAATTATCCTGTTTACAATCAACTCTAATGGAGCTTTTGATGCATGGTCCATAACGTGCTCCTATTTCCTGTCTTTGTAGAGCTGTGCAGCATCCCCGAGTGCCAGAGACGCAGGAGTTTGTGAGAGTCCATTCGTACCAGTCAAAGATGGTTATTCGCCCACACAAGTCCTTTGATGAGGTCTGTGATATATGTGATGGCGCTCAAGTTGTCCGGTTTTCTGTACATCGCAGCAGCTAAAACTTGTGTTTTTCGTTTGTTCACAGAACGGATTTGATTACATGCTTGTCTACAGTGACGACCCTCAGACTGTCTTTCCTCGATACTGCGTGAGCTGGATGGTGTCAAGTGGTGAGCTCGTTATTGGTTGAAATTTGTTAGGGCTGAATATGGCACTTGTTTTCACGTTATTTTCCTTCAATGTGTATAATATTGAAATTGTTATAATATGATAAAAGTCTTTTCATCGTCTTTTACAAATGAATGTGAAAATTGATACTTCGAAAGGGTTAAGGAATAAATCTTCTAAATCAGGAAAGTTACCAGATCACAAATGCACCTGTGGTAGTTAGACATACATGTAGATTTCTGTGCATGTGTACAATTTTCATTTCATTCCTTGCATTGTGATTTATTATGATCTATTTAAATATTGTCTTTCTGACAAAACTGTCCTTTCTGTACTGGTCAGGCATGCCGGACTTCCTGGACAAGCTGCATTCTGCTGCCTTGCGGGCCAAAAACTTGGAAGTAGGGATTCACGACTACGTTGGGGTCATTAAATCGAGCGACGCCAACCGGCAGGCGAGCCAGGAGCGCCTCGCCGGGGAAAATGCTCACACAGGCACGTCTGGGCAGATCTACGCTTAGGCCGAATGTCATTTTAGACCAGGGGTTTGTTTGCTGTGTTTTCATTGCACTCAAGTCCCAATAAAACCCTCCAACTTCATTGGTACGTTATGATGCATCAGTTGAAGATTGCAATTTGCATTATCCATAAACAGATGTGCTTCTACTGGGCTGAGCGGAGGCGTGAAAGAACGGTTGGACTGCACTGTTGACAGCGTCGCTGTCCTCTGGAGAAAGTGTTGCTTTGGACGTTGTCATGCAGGCTGCTGGTCCCGGCACTAGCTTTCCTCTCCCAGCCGACGCCACGAGACATTTTTGCCCTTTTCGGTGATGATGTACAAACTGACTCCGAGCCAAATTCCCTCATTGTAGAAAAATGCATCTGCCAAAGCACAGTTTCTCCAATATTTGTCCTCCTCTGGCTGGTCTTCCGGTGTTTAACGAAACTTAACACTCTCCTCAGATCGTCCGCAGCAGCCGCGCGAGTGTGGAAGGGATTTCTGCTGCATTTGACATTGAAAGGTAGCCGTGACAAGCCGAACTGTAAGCCGCTGGCCAAACGTACAGTATGCACTGACAGGCGATGATCTGAGGCCGCTCCAGGGATCACTCTAACAGCTGTTCTTCATGTGATGGATTCAGTATTGTCCTGTTTGCCTGCTGAGTGAGTGAATTATGTGATAGGGCACGGCAGGTTAAAAAGCGCAGTGCGACTGGAGGAAATACTCAGAATTGGGCGAGAGCTGACTAGAGCTTTTTTTTTTTTTTTCTTTTTGAGAGGATTATCGTTGGTTCAACTATCAGGAACTGTTGAGGTTTCAGACTGTCCATCTCACCGTGCCTGTGTGAGTGTTGAAAGCTGCCAGCCTTGTGAAAACAAACCAGTCCTTCAGCATTCGGGGCAAAGTGTCTTATAACAACCACGGAACTCCTCAGATACAACACTCACGTGCTTCTAGCAAGGCGATCACACAGAGACACATCTTTAACAGACAGTGCCCTTTTTCGAGTACCGTAGTGTTCTCGTGCCACATTCAAGATTAATTTTCCTTTTGAGTTACTACAAGTTATCTCATTTCAGCTCTGAGTTTATCTTTGTTGTTCCAGTGTCCATAGGAATAATTTGCACTCGTGGGAGTTTGTGGGGTTTTGCGTTATATTTGTGTTACTGTAGGTCATGTACATTCATGAAACCATCTCCTGAGTACTGGAAACTTCTGTTTTTGCAATTAAGCAACCTCTGTTATGTGTGTGCGTGGTTTTTTTTTTTTTCCTCTCTCCCTCACATTTTATCTCTACCGTTTTTGTTAACGTTATTCTGACTGAAACTCCACAGAATTCGTCCTTTCACATCTCCCGTGTCGCATTTTTAATGAACTATATATGCAGGGGGTGTTTTGAATGTAAAGAAAAAGCATCGCCTAATAAAGTACACTGTTTACAGCCTGACAGACTGGCACTAGTATCCTAAAATCTGTTGTGTTGGAAAAAAAACATTTCATCTTTCCCCCCCTAAAAGTTTTCACATCTGTGGATGATACATCTGAGTGGTTCAGCTGCCTCAGAGTCAAAAGTGAGTTCTGCTTTCCCATCATTGTCTTTACTGTGTCAAAAATGTGCATAATCCTCTCATGTTGTGAAGTATTTCTCTTTAATTGAATAAAGGGCAACACAAGATGCTTGATATAAGGAAGCTGTGAGGGGGAAATGCTTGAGAAGTGGTCGAGCTGATAACTCCCCGGTGTAACATGAGGCAATGTTTGCTAATGTGAAGTTTGTGTGCGAATGTAACATTTTACTGCTCTTGTCACATATAGACGACCTGTGTGCCATTTGCAGTCGTCTAAAAGAGCCGTCACGTAATGGTTTTTGTTTCCTTTCTGCAGGCAGTGTAATATTTGTAACCACGTGAATTTCTTTAGGAGCTGAATAAGATTGTGTGAATATGAGCTGGCACGCTTGTAATCTGTATGATTTTAATGGAAGAGTGACTAATTGAATCGAATAAAGACATCTTTATGTGCATTGTATTGAGTTTTTATGTTGATTTGAGCACCGCCAGAGAAGAAGCGTTTGTGTTTGGGCAAAGCAGCGACTTTAGTCTGATCTAAGGAGATGATCTGGAACCCGGACGTTCATTGTCCGGACGAGAGGTCCCTCAGCGATCTACTGCTAAGCACCGCCTAACAGTCCCAAGAATACCTGTGACATACTGAGGATGTAATGCACAACTAGGGAGTGTATTTTCTAATATGTTGCAATAATTTGTCTTTTTTTAATGTATTTATAAAATTTGGTTCATGAGTTCTACACAGTTCAAACCCAGGGTTGTTGTCTTGTGGTGCTCAAACCAATCCCAGCTGACTTTGGCTGAAGACCAGGTAAAGGCTGAACAGGTCACCACTCCATAGCAAGAAAATCACATTCACTTAACACCTTTTGGAAATTTAAAAATGCCTATTTTAATGCATGTGTTTGGATTATGATTGGTATCTGTAGACTCTACAAAATAAAACCAACCAATACATCTGTAGATTATCTTAATGTGTTCCTTAGTCATGTTGCTTCTTTTTCTTTCAAGGCTGAAATGTAAAATCTCTGAGTATAAATTAATGCATATGCTACAGGACAGTCAAAACCCAATAAAAAGAAATACGCCTAAGGTCTAAGTGTAATCTGAAAAGGAAGACCTGAGATGATGAAGCAGTTTCACAGCAACAGAGCACTTATTCAGTGACTTATTTAAGTGCAATCATAAAAAAAAGTTATCCTGTACTGTGAGCCAGTACTTTTCCAGCTAATCTCTGCACGACTACTAAGTTTCACCTACCTCAATTGTCTGTTGGATGTATATGAATGGGTCAAGTTATGTGAATAAATAATGAGAGTTTTCACACTGTACCAGAATCGTATGAATAAGTAAACTTCACCCTATGATGTGTGTGAAATAGGTTGGCAGTACAAAAAAAAAGCTTGTGGATTTAGTTTGTGAGGTTATTCTAATATAGCATCTGAAAATAGGTTTCCGCTGTGAACTGTGTGCCAGTTTATCGGCGCCCTTCACTCAGCCCTCCCTTTCATCTTCATTCCACGATTCCCCCAGTCTGACTCCTCTAATTTATTTCACCTACAACACTCTGACATGTTGGACAAAGGAGGCCGTGATCGATAAAATCAATGATGTCCTGGCTTATTTCCATAATGGCTAAATTGGTTGTCAGTTTCGACGCGCCCGGCTCAGCGGCGCCCGGCCTCAGTGTCACAGCGTACGCAGGAATTCTGAGCAAAATGTAGTCGGTGTTAATGTTCCCCTTGACGCCAGTGCTTTGATAAGTGTAACTAGAAATGATAAATGAAATAAGTTTGAATAAGACAGCCGCTACAGTTGTGGATTTATGAGGAGCAGACCACTTCATTAACGTCTGGGAGGACAGTTTGATGAAGGTTAGATGGATTGTGACAGCTTTGCAATATTTGTGTGTGTGTGTGGAATATAATGAAGGCAAGGTTACGTTTCATAAAAAGTTCATTTTCTGCGATGAAGTTAAATGCCATAAAAGTGGGAATAAATACTGCAAGAGTATGAAGATCATTGGGTCATGGCACGGCTATCGTTGTATTGATCTCTGCATTCACCTTCAGGATGTTGGAAGAAAACATTTCATAGTGTGTATTTCATAAAATACCCACAAAAAAAAGAGTCGCAAAGAAATGAGAAGTCTTGTTTTCACGTTTGATATTTATTGGTTTGATGCATTTGACTGATGAGACAACACCGACTGCATTAGAAACGAGAAGTCATAATTTCATCAGAACATAGGCAACTCTACAACAGAGTGCCTTTTATATTTAAGATGCTGTGCAGTGTCTCGCTGTTTGATTTACAGATCCCTGATGCGTCTGCTGTCCTAACAGACGACACGTTTTTTTTCAGTCTGTCACTTCTGGTTAAGTTATTGGACGGAGCTAAAAGCTGCCGGGCACTTAGCGTAATTGATCGTCCCCACAAATCTGTCATATTTTGACCATCGAGCTTCGAGAAAATGACAGCTTTATCTACACAACATGAATGACATAAACGGAACCATTTTCTTTACCGTGCGCGCTTGGATAAAATCACCTCCAGTAAATCACACAGAAGGTTTAGATTGCATTTATTGGTCATCGTCCTACATCTTAGAATACATCTTGAGTGGAAATTAAACTTCAAAAATCTCACACCATATTCAAAGTACATTAATACTCAGATATTTTTTTAAAGTAAAATATAATAGTTTGTTTGTTTGTTGTTTTTTTAATAGTATTGCTAAGTCAAAACTGCTAAATCTACCAAAAGCTGTGAGGAAAAACCTCAAGTGTTGAAAACAGACAGCAGATCGTGCTCGCAAGCCTCCAAGGTGCTTGGCACAACCATGGACAGAAGACGCACTGCATGGTTAGATCAAGCACAATGGGGTCCTGGGCAAAACTCTCCGCAGAATGTACCGGTCCGGCTCAGAGACGGAAACTGATTCAGTTATTCTGTAAGAGGACGATTGAAGGGAAAATATGCATTTTGTTGATTCGTCAAACTTGATCAAGTCATTCCCTGTTAGTGGCGACGGCAACGCTGAAAGAAGTAGTGAATTACAGCATTGTTTTCTCAGTTTCGTTGAAGGTCAGCCTCCGTGGTTCAGCTGCATCCTCAAAAATCGCACAAAGTCCTAAAAGATATGGTGGAAAAGATCTCGGTTGATTGTTTAAAAGGAGTGAACCATTGGTAACACAGTACAGGTAAAATAAAAACATCTGCAGAATACAAGAAAAAAAAAAGTATTAGTCATAGGTCATGGCTCACTGCGGTAAAGAGGCTACACCCTCACTGCGCACAAACTGCGACAAACCCCACCCTCTCGCCCCTCACGCCCGACTCTGAGACGCACGGGAAACAAAAAAGCTACCAAAAATTTCTATTTTACAACAAAACACATTCAAATCTTTAACATTTTCAAGAGAAAGATAAAACATTTATAGCGGGCCCGATAAATGAAATGTGGGTTTAATTTCATTTGTTTCACCATCAGTCTTCTGGGTTATTCTCCAAGTGATCAATGGATACACAGTTAGGGAATCTTGTTACGAACCGCTACGTCTCATAGACTCCAGTCCCTGATATTTAGCTGGTAATTGACTAAAAATTAGCCATGTGGGGAGAAATACCAATGACCCCAAGAACTACAGTAAAAGCTTTCCTTTTTTTCCTTTTAACTTCAGTCCATTTAGGGACATTCGTCTACTCCTCTGACTAAAAACAACCATTTGTGACATTTCAGTCGTAACCATGTTAACGGTCACTGAGTGCAATGTCAAGCGCCGTGATGCCATCAGGCTAAGAGAGCCGTCCCTCCTAGAGGTCGGACAATCTTGTTACCTTCTCTTGTGTCTCTTTGGGCTCCCCGGGGACGTCTTACCAAAATGAGAGGGGGAATGGTGCCATAACCGAATTAGAGCTCGGCCAACTAAACCACTTTGTGAGATGAAATGATACCATGATGCAGATTTTTTTTTGCACTGGAGTGAAACCAAGCATGCGTTGCGACCAAATGGCAAGAAAATGGGTGTTCCTTGGGTGGAGATGGTAGGTGGCGGCGGTGAAACAGACCACTGTTTGACGGGACGATGAGAATGTTGCGGTTTGGATGATGGGATGGTTTTTACACACGGATGATTGTGAAACTTCATGATGCTTTTTCTTACCTTGTTTTGGACGATAAGTCTTCCTTCAAAACTCAGCAGAACTCGTCATACTCGACGTCTCTCGGAAGTTGCAAACAACTTTTTGACTCTATGGATTTTTAGTTAAGCTTCAAACCTGACTGAAGAATGCTATGATGTAAAGCAAATAAATTAAATCCTATCTTCTTCCAATGAAAGGTCATGAAGACCGACCAAACTGACAAACACAAACTCAAGAGTTATTCTTAACACTTGTCTTTGAAAAGCTACCTCTACGCATGTGGTCTTTCCGAGGAACCCACCTTTCCCATCCGCCGGGCCCAAAGCGGAGGCGAGGCGCGGGCGGGTCGAGCGGCGTCGGAGGCGGCTGGCCGCTCTCAGCTGAGTCTTGGGGTCTTCCAGCCAGCTCTACTGGAGACAGACTGTCCTGACTGCGTCCTCAGCACCCTTCAAGTCCCCATCTCCTGCCCCTCCTTCAAGCTAGGAGGGGTTGGCGATGTTCTCTTGGGATAGGTGCACTGGCAAGGAGGACTTGGTCAGGCTGGGATTGGATGTGGGTTGGGTAGTCTAGGCGGGGGGGGCCGCTTGGGTTCCGCATTTCATAAATATTAATACAGAGTCCTCCCTCTCCAAATGGGTAGATTCTTTAATTTTGTTAGAGGGGGAAGTGCTTTATTCACTTAATGGCTTTTATTAGTGCCCAGTCTTCAACTCTTTCATTAGCTAAAGTGCTGCTATAATTTACAGGGTAAAAGGGGGTGGGGAAGAGGCGGCGTCGGAGGAGGGTCGATCTTGCTGTTACTGCTGGACAGACAGGCATTACCTTCAACCACTGCAGCTTTTAGTAAAAAGTGGCCCTTTGCTTTAAAGGAACTGTTTCGTATACACTCCTGAGAGCATCCTTATTGCGCCATTAAAGTGTCGCAGGTGTCGCCAGCCTCTGTTGTTTGGGCTGTTCATTAAATTATCTCTTCATACGAGCCCAAATGGTTCCGTTCATTGATGTTCGGACTCAAACACAATGTGACCGCTGTGTTAACGATGATTTTGACAATGACCTGGCTTTGTATCCGAGTCGCACTTTAAGCTGGTGTTCATGCAACATGTTTTAAACCAAGAGAACATTTCTTACGCTGGCCGTCCAGTACTGAGATGTTTCTTTCGCCGTTATAACATGCGATTTATAATCCTTGCAATGTAACATTTTACATTGATCTATGCTCAGTTACTGTGAAATGTTGTTTCCTGAAGGCCGTTTCTCAATATATTCGCAAAGCAATTAAAAACATACATTTAGAAAAGCCAACGTCTTTTCCGCAGTTGACTGGAGCTTCAAAACCACTGCGGCAGTCCTGTTCTGCAAACGTTCAGGCCGACTCCGTCATGCTACAGTTCATATTACGTATGCAGTGGCGCTATCCACCTAACTCACGAGCACAAAATGGCCCCCGCAACTCCACCGCAGGCCGGTTGCTACATACTGATATGACATAGTGCCAGCTTTCACAACTGCACCGGGCTCTGATAAAACTTTTATTTCACTCGGCGGAGTTACTTGTGAACAGCTGGCATCCGGTGACCCCCCCCCACCAGACTGCATCTGAGTGAATGAACTGATTAACCTGAGTGGCCGTCCCCACCAGAGAGAGGGAGCGGGAGACGGGCCTGAATAACTGCCTTCATCATCAATGTCACATAAATCACTTAGCTGGACACAGCTTTGAAATGAGACCTTTTTTTTTTTTCTCTCTCTCTCCGAGCCAGACTGAAATGTTTGTGGCATGTTGTTGCCTGATACACTCCGCAACGCCTCAGTCTGAGACCAGACGCATTCAGTTCAGAGAAAACACGCTAAATCTCACTACAACGCTTCAAATAAATGACGATGCGCAGAGAAGACAGGTTTATTATGTATTTATTGTACAGTTTATATTCAGATTTTATTGCAAGCCTTACCCAGCATTCAATATGAACTATTCATGGTGTTAAATTAAAGCCAAAAAACTTGAAACCACATGACAAAGGGGCTCTGTTTGGAGATTTTCGACTGTACAGAACACTTTGTGATACACAGGCCATGCAGGGAAATGATCGCCTCGTTTTTTTCAATTTATTTTTTCACCAGCTGGATAACATCTTCATCCTCCAACACGTGATCTTTGCCCACCTTTTGTGGATTATGTTTCACAGACGAGCCCCACACAAGTGCACTGGAAAACAAAGGGCAGAGAGTTATTTACCGCTTTTCATTCATAATGTTCAAAACCAATAAACAAAAATAAACGACTGAGCTCATCTCAAAGCAGACGGGTACTTTATTTTAGCTTGAGCAACAACGATGGCTCCACCAACCCTGCAACCTTTACTGTATGAGGACACCTTTTGAGGACAAAGGCACTAAAGCGCACGTTTGACTCTTCGACTCCCGTGAGGATGGTTAAATGCTGCACAGCAGCAACACACAGTCTGATTGACGATCCCAGCTCTCATCTTATATCACTTTCAATAAAAACTGCACATTTAATGCTTGCTTGGTACGTGCCACAGACTGGAAATTTAAATAATAAAAAGATATCATACTGAAATTTGTTTAAAATTTTACTTTCCAGCTAAGGAAAGACTTTTTTTTCCCCCATTTATTTGATTGACGGCTGCTCTGTTTGACTCAGGATCTCAATGCTGTAGTTGCAACTTATGGTTAACCAATAATGTGCCACAATATTAAAAGGTAATCTACCTTAACCAAACAGAGTGAAGAAGTTTTTTCTTTCCTTTTTTAAATATATAGTTAAATTATTTAATTTTTCAGTATGTGGGCCTCAGAGACACTGATGTTATTTTTTTTATAACCTGGATAAGAAAAAATGTTAATTTGTGACAATACAGAGTATGTTAAATCTTTTAGTTAATAAATATTACCAATAACCTTAAAAAAAAAATATTTGGGGGAGATGCCGCTCCTATTGTTGGGATTCGGCCTTAAATTTGTAAATCTGTTCAAAACATGAGAAATAACAGAAAAAAATATATAACCTCTCCAATGAATGGTGTACAACAACTATTTAGTATTAAGGGTCAGGTTTTTTCAAGCCAGGTTTCGGATACTCACTACTTGAACTCTTTGATTAGGTTTTTGTGAATTTTCAGGCAGAAGTCCTCCACTGAAGTTCGCTCGTCGGGCAGCACGACGGGAGACGTGTAGTCGGGGAGCTGGCCTTTGGGTTTGGTGTAGCTGCAGACAAACAAACACAAAAATCAACAAGCACATCTCAAAATAACAACAAAAAAAAATCTCCACCGGTTCCTTAAAGTGACGTACATGCGCACGAGTTTCAGGTAGTCCCACATCTTCTCCAGCAGGTCGTCGAAGTTCCAGCGGTGGTGGGCGGAGATGGGCACGCAGTGCGGCACCTTGTAGATGATGTCCAGCTCCTCGATGGAGATCTGGTCGATCTTGTTGAGCACATAGATGCACGGGATGTAGACCCTGATGAGAAAAAAGCCAGAGTGTGTTAAGTGTGCTGCAGTCTTGACTGATTCTGTGATTTCTTCAAGGAAAGTGAGAACAGTGTGTCCTTGCTGCCACGAGCCTTTAAATATAGTTTCTGCTAACCTCTGAAGAAATACTGCGGACATCAATCAGCCATAACGTGAAGCGTGCCTGCTTAATATTGGGCGGCTCCTTCTTCTGCTGCAGAAACAACCCAAAGACGCGAGCAGCAGATATTTTAAGTCCTGTTAAGTGCCGAGGTGGGACCTCGATGTGGATTAATGAGCCTTAATCTCCCACGACAATGTCACCACTTTTAACAAACACTGACGAAGATCACGAAAGCTGCAGCTTAGGAGACGCCCCACGGCACACGCTACTGTGGTCTTCATGTATCGAGCCCATCAGATTTGAGGACAAAGTGTTCACTCGCTGACTGATATATCCCATCTACTGCTGCTGCCGTGATCATGTTACTGCAGCACGCTGGAAGCTGCATTACTACATTTGGACACAAGTAAAAAAACAAAACAAAAAAAAGACAAATCCACTTCTCCTTACTTGTAGGCAACAAGGTCAAAATATTTTTTATTTTTTTTTTAGCTGTATGAGACAAGCACATAAAAATGAGAGACACTATAAAACATAGTTACGGTATAACGCTAATTTTTCTACTTTACATTCACTATTATTTCTTGAAAAGATGCAGAGCGTTCGCACACGTTAGTCTCTGCGATTCTTCAGCAGCATTCTTTCATATGTAATAATAATAAAAAAAAAGCTCTAGTTTATGGCATGTGTGACTCTTGGTCGCCCATTAATCGGATAGCTGCTTCGCCGTTTGGCTACAGTGCAGTGAGACACACGAGCAGCATTTCTTCACTGCATATCTGCATTGGTGTAGTGGGAATCCACTTTTAAGATTCCGGCAGGCCACACCCACCCACCCTCCCAGCGAGCGAGGGAGGGAGGCGGGCCCATTCTGGCACTTCAGCAGCTTACCGATTTCCCTCCACCACGTCAATGAGGTCATCCGCCGTGGAGTCGCTGCGCAGAGTGATGTCGGCGTTGTGGATCTTGTACTCAGCCAGGATGCTCTTCACCGTGTCGGCGTCGAGCTCGCTTTGTGCGCACTGGAGAGGGAGAGACGAAACACACAGGGGGAAAATGTAAATACTTCACACTCATAAAGATCCAACTTCATTAATAATTGACACTCTGTGGAAGCGAGCACAATATGAATATTGCACATTGTAAGGGGAATCCAGATAGTTTGAATTTCCACCATAGAGGCAACAGTTATTTGCTGTACTAGCAAGACTTTTCTTTTTTTAATTTTTGCCGATAGCAAGATGCATTTTAATTTCCGTGGCTCGCTGAAATCCAAACGCTTGCACCTCTGTGTTACAGTCCTGCCGTGCAGTATGGGGTGACACATACTGTCGCGGTAAAATTGATGCCTCCTTTGTCCTTCTTCTTGAAACCAATGTTGGGCGGCTGCTTGTTGAGCCGGATGCCGAAGCCCTCCAGCTCGTGCTCTATTAGCTTCTTGTGGCCGAGAGGCTTCAACACATCGAGCACTATCAGGATGAGATTGCAGGTCCGGGCCACTGGAAGAGGGAGACAGAGGGAGGGGCGAGATAAAGACACCAAATGACTCGGAGGGGGGGAGGAGTCCCTTCTTCAGTAGATTCAGACTGAATGGACTGTTCAGTACAGTAATGATGCAGTTCTCTTACTACAGACAAACTGTTCATTCTAGCATTCTGGTGTCATCAATCAATGTTCATACGTCCAACTTGAATATGTCAAATGCATTAATTTCAGTCTCAGATTTCACAAACATTTGTGAATCCTTCTTCACCTGCGATGACTTGTCTTCCTCTGCCTTTGCCATCCTTGGCCCCCTCAATGATTCCTGGTAGATCCAGGAGCTGCGGTGGGGGGAAAAAAAAGAAGAAAACAATGAACAAACTGTAAACTATTTAAGCAGCCATTACACAAACAAGAACCTCGAGTACCTGAATTTTGGCGCCTTTATAACGAATGACTCCAGGAACTGTGGTAAGGGTGGTGAACTCATAGGCAGCAACCTCAGAATATACACCCGCAAGGTTGCTGAGCAGCGTAGATTTTCCCACTGAAGGAAAACCCACGAAGCCGATGCGAGCATCACCAGTTTTTGCCACATCAAAACCTAAAAATCAGACCATTGAAATATTTTAGAGGTGAGACTAGTCGATATAAGTGATGGGTGGTGTGAATAATCAGTGCTGCGATCTCACCTTCTCCTGTTCCACCACCACTGCCTCCTTTAGGTGTGATCAGTTCCCTCCTCAGTTTGGCCAGACGTGCTTTGAGCAGACCCAAGTGGTGAGCTGTGGCCTTGTTCCTCTGCGTCCTGGCCATCTACAATAAGCAGGAAAACAGGGATGAAAGTCAGTTTTTGGAATATACAGAGAACAAAAACAAGCCAACAGTTTTTTCTGTTAAAAAACAGTTAAAAAATATTACAAAAAATCTTAAAATTAAGATAACTTTCTATAGTTTTGGCCACTATATGCTTGAATTCCTACAGTTACCAACAGGTCTGAATCATAATAAACAGAATGTAAACACTGCGTTCTCTTGAAATCTTATGAAGCACATGGATTTTATTGTGTGAGTTTGCCGCATGACAATTAACTTGCCTGTGATTAATCAATTGAAGCCAAATTTACATGACTGCACACAAACTCTCTGCAGCAGGAGGAAAAAACTGCTCGATATTAACAGCAATAACCGAGTTATTCTGTCTGTGACTGAGCAGGAAAACATTTCAGCTGCTCACACTCACTTTATTATGCTTTCCAGTGAATTACAGAACATTCAGCCTCACCAATCTCGTCTCAGGGAACCATACTTTGATTTTCAGAAATGAAGACACTTGGTTATGTTAGTTCAAGATATCATAATCATACATGAGGCTTCTCAGAGGTTAAAATGCTTTTACGCGTCTAAAGTGATCTATTTTCTACAATCAATGGCGGGAACGGAACCTATAAATCCCGAGCATGAAACAATGATAGAAAGAATGTGTCTTCTCTATGGAAACTAAAAATACAACAATAGCTTTTTTTCAAGTTTTATGGAACATAAACACAAAATATCTTTTAAATAATTATGCTCTATAAATAACACATCATGAACAACATGAAGACTAAAGCAGCCTCTCAACCAAAGAAAATAACTACATTTCTGTCAGTAAATGGGTTCTTTTGTCTTCACTTTCACTGAAAACACGACTTGAGTTGTCAAACAATTTCATTATCCAACTATTTGTGATGTTTTTGTGTAATAAAGTTGCACACATGGAGCTGATTCTGGGGAATCAGTGTCACACATAATTTCTGTAGTATTCTGTGTCCCACGAAACAAACTATAAAGCTCAATTATTTATGTCAATAAATATCCTAAAATTAATCCTTACTCATCTGTGTTGTTGACAAGGTTTGAAAATTCAGGGGAAAAGATTATCTGACAAGAATGGGTTATTTGGAGAAAAAAAAATCCTTGAAGTTAATAATTCCTTAATGTGTCATTGATAGCATGCATTTATTAACATTTTGAAATAAAAATTATTTGTTTCTTAATTTAGACTCTCTTATTTAACAATTTTTATTTAACAATTTCACTCAGCAACTGTATACTGCAAAAACTTTAGTATATGAAGGTACTATGCCCACCTTAGTATGTGTGAAAATAAAAGTTGGAATGAGAAGAATCCTAATTTGTGATTGTCTTGTAAAATAATGGTAGTAAATGAAGAAATAATGTCAAACTAGAACACAACCTGACCAATGTGGCATTTTATGTGAACTATAATAGTTCACAGTCTGAAATACGAACCAATACAGGAATACTGCTTTAGATGACAGGCACGTTACGGTCATATCTTGCATGTTTGGATAGAGGAAACCTCATAATAATAAATAATAATCCAGGATAGCTGTACATTTTCAGTGGAAAGTGATTTTTTTTTACAACATCGAGCTTTTACGCGGTTGCTAGCCAGCTAGCCAACCCTCATTAATAAATATCCACTATCAACGACAGCGACGATACGAAACTCATCTATCTGACTTCATGATCTAATTCAAAACACCGCCCCAATATGTGTTATAAACTGTTAATAATCAGAAATATTAGGAGGATAAACCGAGGCCCTGCTGAGCGGCGTCCATGCTAGCGTCAGTGTTTAGCTACAGCGTGACTGATTCAACGAGTCTCTTTTCGCCTCACCTCATTTTCGATCTCTGCTATTTTGGCGAGTATGCTCATGTTGGCGGCGCTTCCAGGGGACGATTCACGTTACAAGGAGAGGAAGTGGGGAGATTTCTAATGAAAGTTGGGAAAAGTTGGGTGCTGCGTTAGCATGCACGCTACACTTCTGCGGCTGTGCGCCGGCTTGCTGGAAATCTCGCGAGACTGCGAGACTCTCGTGAGGCGCGCTGTGCCCTGAGCTTTGACGCGCAGGAAAACGAGTGTGGAAAGAGTTTAGAGAAATGAATCTCCACGCAGAGATAGCACAGTTTTGCGCACGTATCTCATGCTTAACAAAGTACTGGGTAAGTACTGAAGCGTCCTTCCAAAAAATTATTTCCAAAAATTGCAAAAAAAAAATCTTTTTTTTTCTAAATTATTCCACTTGCTTGGCTTTAATTTGAGTCTAGGAATTCAGCTCACACCTGTTTGTTTTTATATATTTTGCAGGTGCCATTGCGGATTTTGAGTTGTAATCCTTAAAATGTAACTTAATCTGGTTAATTTAATACGTTTCCCTGTTCCAAACATTCAGCATTTGTCTGATATAAATACCATCAATTGGCACAAAGGTCAGTTTTCCATCACCTCTCATGTTTATTGATTTTAATCCTGGATTATTGAGACTACATCACTATAAGGATCATTTTTGTCACATAATTCCTCTGTATATGAATTTGAGAACGACTGCAGATGCTGGCCACAGGGTGGTGCAGTGGTTCACAACCTTACCTGTCTGCAGGACTTCTTGGCCTCTCCATGTGGCGTTTGAGTGCTCTTCCTCTGAGTGTTTAGACATTTCCTTAACACTCAAAACAGCCAAAATGACATGAGAATGTGTATGTGTTTGAGTTTGCTTCTGTTAGCCCTGCGATGGGCTGTGATAGAACCCCTCCTGGCTAAAACTTCATAAAGAAGGTGATCAATATGGTTGTTATAATATAAAATTATATTTTACTGTGGTTGTTCCACGGGTGCTTTAATGAAAAAAAGAAAAAAATCATTATCTTTTATTCTGTGTGGGTAAGTTGATCGTTGTGTGTGTATGTCACCTGGTTCACTGTACAACACACACAATCCCATGTCTTTTTTTCTTTACTCCTTTGTCCAATGTGGGGTCCTGGGGCATTGAAACTGATCCCAGATAACTATGGACAAAGGCAGAGTAAAACTTGGACACCTTACTACTACATAAAAGGGCAAACCGAGAGAGGTAGACAGTCACACACACATTCAATATGGAACTATGGGTGAGGGCAGGAAACACCCTATGCAGGTCGCCAGTCCATTACAGGGTAAACAGAGAGAGAGAGAGAGAGAGAGAGAGAGAGATAACTAAATCCTCACATTCACTCCTGTAAGGTCAATTTTAGGGTCACCAAATAGTCTCATATGCATGGTTTTTGGACTACGAGAGGAAATATCTTTAGGAAGTACCTGCGGAAAACCCAGGCATGCACGGGAAGAACATGCAAACATCACACAGAAATGCCCTTCTGGTATTTCAATCTATGACTTTTCTTGCTGCGAGGTGAGCGCGAAACTACAGTGCTGGATTCCCATTCAGCCACCTGTCAGCACTATCGAGCCTGCAAGTAAAGGAAGAGGGAAAATTTGACCCTTTCGTGCAGGTTGAGGAACACGTTTGCATACTGTTCCTTCAGTGAAAAAGTGGGAAAGGTTGCATAATGAAATTGAACAGATGCAGGGTGAACAAAATGACTTTTCTAGATATCTAACAGTATACATGTAATTCCTTTTCTGTTCTTCAGGGAGACACACAACGAATACAGAATTGATATCATCATATCCAGTATAAATGATCACACATTAACAGAAGGACACAGGCCTGTCAAATTGTGTTTTTTTAAATTTGTTTAATTGTTTATCATTTAAGTCGCATACAGTATAATCTCTCATTGGTTTCTATGCTGCTAAGGTGTGTGGACTGATCATCTGCAGTTGTGTTGACCTTCTGATTGATTTATTGGTTGGAGGGTGAGCTGGTTGAACAAGATCAGTGCTACTGTCTGGATGAGCGGCCGTCAGATCTCTGAACCATGCGATGCTCTGCGAACCTGGAATAGGTTACAATAACAACTACAGTCATATACTGAATATTGATGCCTCGAGGGTATATTGGGCACACCAGGGCTTTTCAAACAGTTGATATGGAGACAGACTGCATAAATGGCCGAGGAAGACATCTAAATCAAAATCAAAAGTATTTCAATACAAATTTTGGACATTCAAACTTCAAAATCCAGTAAATATCAGTCAGTTGAAATAGGGGTCACCAGTTTCTGCCCTTCCAGCGCAACCGACAGTGCCACTCAAAGCATTTTCTGTAAAAAATAAACACAGTCTGAAGAATATTGCAGTTTTTAAATCAGTTCATAATTATGGATTAGGAAATAATCTCATAGAAAATGTTATGTATCTGATCTCCAGTCCAAAATGTCTTAAACCATATGCTAGATATGCTGAATCTGCCTTCTCTAGATCCTATTGTTTGTGTTTAATTGCAGGAGGTGTGCTTGTCCTCATCATAGTATATAAAAATAGGCTTTTTATTTTCAAAAGGTAGATACGGTTTATGGTTGTTGTTGTTGTTGTTGTTGTCGTTATTGTTGTTGTTCAGCATTTCTTGGTGCCCAGCTGGAATGACAGCAAGCATAAATAGCATATGAAAGAAGGACGGGAGGTGAGACACAGCGTGATGTGGGATAATTACTGAATTTATGATTACTCAGTACATTTCTATAAACTGCTACTGGTTTCTGTTGATGCTTTTATGTGGGGAAAAAAAAGGGGCTTTGAATTATGTCATTAACACTTAGCCACGACTTGAGGATTGACAATAATAAACCCATGCCCAAACATCTCAAATGTTCTTATTTTAATGAGCAACGCATCTTTATATCATATGTCAGTCAGCATTGAAGTGCATTGATTAAAAAGTAAGTGCAAGTACAGATTTTGATGCATTCATTTTGACTAGAGGAATAAATTATTTGCAACGTCGCCCCAAAAATAGTCATTCTACAGGGGCACTCTGCAAAAAAGAAAACCGCTATAGTTGATGCTGTTTCTAACCTAAAAGATATATGCTTTTTTTTCCTCATTTCAAGCTTTTTAAGTTATCTCTGAGTGACAGTGTGTAGGAGCGATTTTGAACTGCCTTCTGCTCTCAGTTCACTCCAGTCCTTAAAACGCAGCACTGTTCCTCACTGTCACTGACATGCTTCCTGGCTGATTTTCTCAGTGGTTTCTCAGTTTGCTTTGAGGAACACAGCAACAGAACCGAGCCGGCAAGAAGCGCAACGTCTGTGAGAAGCACTATTTTAGTGCAATAGTTTCACACTTGGTAATCTTGCCATCTAAAACTGGCTACCTCTGCATAGAGATGGAGTAGAGTTCTCGTCATAGCCTCGTCGATAGGCCTTTTGTACTGAGGGAAGCGCCATTATTTGTGGTCATGTCACCAGGGCAAGGATAACAACATCTTCTGAGGTAATAAAAAACAAATAACAGCATGAAGTTATCCATTAAAATGCATTGTCCCCAGTGTCTTGGATTCTGTCATCAGAATTTGGATAATACTTATTGAAACCATAAGGCTTTACGATAAATGCAACTTGGCCATATGATGGCAAAAGTCTTCAGTGGAGGCAATCCCCTTGGACTCTAGCTGCTCTCGGAGGAGGTGGGCGGTGCTGTGGAGGACGACCTCCGTCGAGACACTGACTGTGAGCGCTCAGGGCTGTGTTTGTCGTAAGGCTGGAGCTGCACCTCCAGGAAGTCCCTGTGCTGCTGGCTGATGACCTGGCTGATGAGTCCAGGCAGAGCTTGCAAGTTGCTCAGTAGAGTCTCCAGCTTTGTCTCCAGCAGGGCAATCCTCTTCTCCATGTCCTCGCCTCTCTCGTTCAAGTCCGATATCATGTCATACATGATGTTCTGGGTCTGGAACAGGAGAGAGGGAAACGCGCTTAATGGGCATCGCTTTCCAAACTGGTGTCACCTTTACAAGGCATCCTGAGAGTGCTGGGTTTCTCCATAACCAAATAAAAAACACAAAGCAAATGAAAACAAGATTGCATTTTAAAATAGACACTTCATTGAACAGGAAATTGAAAGTGCTCAGTGTTCTCTCTGAGAAGAAGAGGAAAGGAAAAACAAGAAACCAAGAGATTCAGATTGACACTATTTCTCTTACTATAAACAAATATTTAAACTGAAACCCCCTACACAGCAAGTATCATCTTTTTTAAATCATCTATAGGTCTCAAGAACAGTTCACAATCATATTCACAATTCACAATCACTTCACAATTTTATCTTTTAATAAAAAACAAAACAAAACAAAACAATAAATAACAGGAAGGTTTTCAGGACAAATAGCACGTCTGCTGTGAGTTGGTTTGAAGTGGTGTTCAAGGTCTGAGGGGACTCGTTCGACCACACTCTGGAAGGTGTTTAAGTTTGTGTGTTTAAGTCTGCCGGCTCAGAAAAAAAGAGAAGGGGTTATGGTATGGGGTTATCATTTTAAACAGATTTGTTTTAACCTATGCGTAAATTTGTTAATCAGATATATAATGTACATATGTAATGGTGACAGAAAAAAAGAAACACATCAAATCATTTCTTAAACTTCAAATTCAGGGAATGTAAAATGTGAATGAGTCCATGGCAGCAGTCTTGGCGTTTGAGGAACTCCCCTACGAAGGAAAATACCTTCCATCATCTATCAAAAAAGGTCAGACCAGACAAACATTAGTTCAAGATTCTCTCTTTTTTTCTTTTCTTTTTTTTTTGTTTGAGCTTTAAATGCTAAGCTTCCATTGCAATCACAATCTCCATTAGAAACTGACCCACAAGGGCAAGTTTTATACCATTTACAGCAAGTCGTGCTTCCGGGCAGACTGGAGTATATTACTCAATGACCTTGACGAGACAGGAAAGGTGCCTGCTGACTTGGCGTGATGCTTTCCGCTCCTTTGATCCATCAGCCATCTGTTAGGAGTCTTTAAAAATACACCCTGGCTGCTGGTTTCAATAATCTCCGAAGTTCTTTCTTCCAGTGTGATCATCAACAAATATAGGTGTCATGGAGTGATCCTGCGAGAAGCTGACTTCTGGCGTATTATTCATTGAACAGTCTAATAACCCCTGGCAGCTCGCAGGCGATGGGATCCATCACTTACCTTGTCCTCTTCTTATCTGGGGCAGGAACTTTGGAATTGACTGTCTATGTGAATCCGTGAGAACTAAAGAAGCATCAGCTCTCCGCGGATGACTGAGCATAATAATAATGATATTAATCCATAATATCTTGAAATGTCATGGTTTTGCCGCTATTAAGAGCACCCGTGACTTGTAAGCAGTCACAAACGTAGATTCTAAGAAACTTAGGTGAGGGCCTCTTCTGTAAAAAGAGGAATCAGAGCAGTACATGTTGAATAGTGCTGCTCAAAAGAGCTCGAACCCATTAATTCGCGAGATATTATAAATAGAGGAGAGAACTGATGGAGCAAAGAATACAGGCGGTTATTATAGATCCACTTCAGCCATGAAATAAAACCTTAAAATGGTCCCATCAGCCTATTTCTGAACAAAATGATAAGAGAAGAAGAGAGAGAGGAAAGCAGCTGAAGATTGTTTCAAACTATAGCTTCAGTGAGCAATTTTGCAATTTGAGGACATGTAATTCAGCCTGAATGGTAAATGAGAGAAATGCTGTGGAGGAATAACGGCGTTCAGCAAATGCTTCACTGCTTTCACAAAGAAAGGGAGGAAACGTAACCTAAAAGAGAATACAGTGGCGATGATGAATTGAAGGGGATACAATGTGATCTGAGGAATTTCACAGAGCACTGCAGTGGCGATGCATCTTCCAAAGATATGTTCAGCTCTATTTAGCTCCCATCTTCCCACTGAGAGCGAGAAAAGACCGAATCCACAGTGCCCTCTGAAGGCAACAGAATGTTATAACAACAATTAAAACTCCAGCTGAGGCGTACTGGCCACCGGCCACCTTACCCAATGTCATATCCCAACTCTCGCTGCTGTTTTACACCACGGGGTGATTAGGCAATATTAACTAATTCCTTTCATGACATGCTGGAATGTATCCAGTGTGACTGTGGTGTACTTCTGAATGTCAAAGCGCTCTGCCTTTCTAGCTTCCCTCTCTCTGCCTTTATTTCTGGCTGAATCATCAGATCACAGTGTGTCTCCCTTCCCAGGTTGCTGTTTCTGCTGTGTCAGGCTGGCGCACTGCCTGGTCTTTCCCTAAGGTTTGTCGGCTTCTGTTTAGTGCATCTGGAGACAAACATCAGAGAATACAGCAAGTGAAAAACTGTACTGGGTCTTTGCATATGCAAACAGGGTTTCTTTGTTTCTTTCATTGAGTAATTTTCAGGAGATCATGTCCTGGGGGCGGTAATTTACGCTGCAAAATAAAGAGATGTTATTATTTAATACCCACACAATCTGACACGCAGTTTCAGTCTGAGTGCAGTTAACCAGAATCATCACCCAGATGTAAAGCCTGTCTGTTTATTTGACACCTGTAGACTTTGACGATATTAGAAAACACAACCAATTCAGCGGTGTGAACTCGCATGCATTGAATTCAGTCACACAGAGGAAAGGATTGTTATCCTAATGCACAAAGCAGCAGGAGACTGTTAGTCTATCTTACCTTAGCAAGGTCCACTAGTGAGTTTGCTTGGTCATTCAGCTTGCGTTGCTCCATTTTAACACTTCTCAATCTGAACACAAGACCATTCAGAACCCAATGAATTAACCGGCGATCAGAAGCGGTCATTCTCTTTCTGAGGTTGTGCACACACAGGGCATACACATGGAGAGCACTCCTAAGGACATGCACAGGATGTGTGTAGAGAAATGCGGGGGATTGCAGGAAGGGGAGGGGTTCACTCTGTTTGGTTGAGCTGCATGCAAGTGGAGAGGAGACCACAGGGGAAAATAGGAGAGCTGCCTCAGAGGAGCATGAGAGCAGCTCTGATTCCTGCTCAACCAATACTGAAGACAGGAGGACAACTCACATCAGAGTGCATACACGGTGCAGTCAGGGTTCACCGAGGCCTCTATCTACTCCACAAAGCAACGAAAGTGACTGGATGACTGCTTTTCTCTCTTATTATACATGATCTAATATTTAAAATGCCAAATATTATTAGGCTCCTATTTAATCTCTGCACAGCAGATACTTACATTTGCTTTTGTTTTCATTTCAAGACAGAAAAAAGGGAAAAATCTACATCTCTTCACAGTTTGACTTTTAATGCATTCATATCAAATTTTCATTCGTGCTAAAAAAATAAATAAATAACACTCTTTCATAGAGTTTCCCAACGGCATAACCCTCCTGTGACACTCGGCTTGTGAGATTTAATCTATAAATCCATTTTCGCTGCCCTGAAATTCCTCTCAATATCTGGAAAAAAAAATAGCTTACCTACTCCATGCAACATGCTTAAATAATTCACATCTCCTGTTTAATTAGGCTCCTAGAGCCTAGTTTCACTCCGCTTCTCAGGGAGCTCAAAAACAGCAACTGTGCAGGATTGTAGCGTGTCAACCACATGTGGTTTTGAGATATTAAAGAGGTTCTTCTGCCCTCCTGAAACACCACAGGCCCGTTAGATTCCAGATAACCCAATAAAGAAAGTAATATCACGGTGGTCAGTCTGGCACTGTTTCACACCGTGATAAAATAATACCATTGTCAATAATAATGATATTAATAAACCCATTATTCAAGTGAGAAATCGATGCCGTTTTAGTGAGGCAATCATTATGTGGTGTGCATGTCCAAAGTAAACGTCAGACATGATCCGTAAGGGGTTTGATGGGCCTTTGGGGATTTTCCTAATTAGTTCAGATGCACCAGTTTTTTGTGCAAAAACAGGATTAGGTGTCTGTTTCCTGAAGACAAGCAAATGTGGAAAAGCAAACCGTGACAGGTTAGACCGACAGAGGGTGCACTGTCACTTAACTAAACTACAAAGGAGGGACTGTAGTCTGGCAATTGAAGCTTGAAAAGCTTCCTACACAGCAGACTGTAGAGAATACGACGGGAAAACAGCATTTTTACCCTTCAAAACCAAACAAAGAAAGTAGGAAGTAGTCTCCTGAAAATGTGATAGATACTAGATTATCAATGTTAAATGGTTCTGGAGTTGATGTAAGACCTGTTAGATGCATTTCACAGTTGGATGACCAATAGTTGTTTTTTGTGGCAGCTCGAGGTCACGATGAGCCGACCACCTCATCCTGTCCTTTATATTCTGCGTGTCTTTCCTTTGAGTCAATCAGTCCTGGTGGGCTGCTCTCTTTCTGAATGGGCAATGTGAATCTGCTTGTTATTCATCAGGGGAAAACAGCTACGCTAAGCTTTTCAAAAGCCCACTAAATCTGTAAGGGCAATCTCTGTTAGTGCAGCTCAATGTTTTTTTTTTTTTTTTAAACATCTTTTCAGCATACTTTCTTTTTTGTGACCTCCGTTCACCTCATCGTGGACCGAAATGCAAATGCGTCTCTTCTATAATGGACGGCATGAACATTTTGCAGCGGCCTGACTTTTTTTTCCTTCTTCTTTTTTTAACTCCTCTGTCCCTGCTGACAGCATTACACTGTCGGTCACAGTCGCAGCCTCTCCAGCCTGAGCGGAATTGCTCTGAGGCTTTACCGTGACCTTCGGCTCAGGTCACTTTCCTGCTTCTCCAACTCACTGATCTCTGAGCTAACAAGCACTCAGCGTTGTGCCTCCTGCTATGATTCCCACTTGGACCTTGTGTAAAGGAAAGGGACAGCATTCCCAGAGGGGACAGTCTTATAGCTCCGAGACACTCGATTTCACAGCCACCGTGGACTGTAAGACATTCGGCCGCACGTGTGCGACACCATAGCTGCGGCGCGGTACATTGTACCGTCTGACCTTTGCGGCGTTTGAGTTACATCTGCCGCCAACTCTCCTATTTCTTCCTGCATGACAGCTGCATGTCCTTGCCCGTACGCTGTTTCGCCAGGCGTGGTCGTACCGAATCTCTGCTACTGTGTCATCCAACAGGGAAATGGAGGAAATGTGGCTGCAAATGTCAAACAGGCGTAACAATGGTTCCACTCGCCGAAAGATGACCCTGAGCCCCGGTCTGTACATGAGCATGACAGCTCGGTTGCCTTTTGGAGGTAATATAACACATTGTGCAACTTGCAGGTCCGTCTTCTGTAGAGCTCTAGTTGTCATCCTTCGGTATGTGAAAACACAGTTGATTGGAGTTTAATCAGTGGCTTTCTGATTAAAGATCAAAGTCTCATCACATCCATGCAGAAATGGAAAGAAAAACACCCTCCATCACTGATAACTGAAATTCACTTAATATGCATCTGTGGGTGTGGAAACGGTGTGCAGCAGAAGTCTGTTGAGTGTCTGCAGTGGTAATTTGAAAACTTGAACACTGGATGAGAAATGTAGACACTAATAATGACATGCCTCTCATTGGAACTAATAGAAACCTTTGTGGCTGCTTGAAATAAATGACGACATCATGTCGCGTCAAGCAGTTGGATGCAACGTTTTCGAGGCATGAATTTCACTTATCAAATGAGGGAGTGTAATTTTTTTTTTTTTTTTTTTTTTTTTTAGTAACATTATCGGGTTCAAGGACAAGCTCTCGTTAGCATGCACACGACAGGTCTGCATCTACGTGTGAGGCGAAGACTTACTTTCGAGCTCTATTGCATTGTGTTGACACAAACAGGAAAAAAAAAAAAAAAGGAAACATGAAGTAGACAAATGAATTATTACAGCATCAGATCAACATATTCAGATGGTGAAATCTGTTTGCTCCAGTCTGGCTGCTGTAACCCTCATCTTTACACTGTCGCCTCACCTCTGAGGAGCAGCAATCATCTCTCACTTATTTTGCGCTGGAACTGGCGTTTCTTAGAGGACTTTTTGTTTTGTTTTGTTCTCCAGTGGCTGCAGCTGTGCTCGTGCTCTAAATCTAATCCTCCCCCCCTTTTTTTTTCTTTTTTTTCGCCTGGTCCTAATCCCAGTTATCAGTTAACGCGGCAAATAAAAACAACCTCTCCATTAAAGTGAGCAAACACTCAGCGACACGGACAGTGCCTCAAAGCGTCCGTGGCTCCATTTAGCAAGGGTTTACACTTCTCATTCTTTACTGTGACTGATGAGGACCGCGAGCTCCGTCTCGCGGCTTTTACAGGAGGGAGCAAACATGATAACATCTGATTTGATGTTTACTGCCAGCCACTTGACAGGTCAAGGACACCTGTCGGCCATTTACCGCCCTCCGCTTGTCCTATTCTGCTTTAATCTCAATCCAGAGATTGTTCATCACACCTGGCATATATAGGTTGCGGGCAAGACCCGAAACTCTCCCCACAGGGCTGTGAGCACTCTATCTCGCAAAGGCAGCGAAATCTTTGCATCATGAAGGTGTGACGGGAGGATGCTGGGACCATGCTGAGCAGCCGGTGTCACACAGAGCTGGACGTGACTTTCTTCCACTGAATCAGGCTCTTCATAGATTTAGCCTCAGCCTCAGAGCCATATGTTGTTCTCAAGAGTCGAAGGCGGACGTAAGACATTGTCATCACTGCTGCAAACCACCCAAACGTAACAGCAACGGCCAAATGGGTTGCAAGGGCAAGAAAATGCAAATAAACAGCACAAATCGGGATGCAGGTTGCAGCAGCAGCAGCAGCGGCAGGAGACAGCTTCTCTGTATTTTGTTTTTTCCTTTTTTTTGCAATTTAACTTTCTAATGTCATTAAAACATAAAGATAAGATTCATGAGTAAATCAAAGTTTCACATGAGAGACCACACAGACCCATATACTGACAGAAAACCACATAAAGAAAAAAAGACGTTTTAGTTGAGCACAAAGCAACACACTGAAAATATACTGTGCGTTTACTGGTATATTTTAATAAAGGAGGTGCTGATAGCCAGTTAATAAAAGAAGCCACAGAGTCGATGTGCTGGTAAGCACTGTAGATGGAGGAAAAACAACAGTGAGGTGAGGCTAAAATCAATACTGTTTTGGAGTGAGATAGCACTTTGGGGTCCTTGGGGACCCACTAAAAGACTAGCTGACAGGTAAGTGACTGACCAGCCGCTAGAGAAGTAGAAACCCAAATGTGTCGGCCCTGAGGTCAGCCTGACGCCTGTCTCACAGCAAAAACAAACACGCAAGAGCCGACCTGACAGCGAGAAGTGAGCGAGAGCGAAATCAATATTACACTGCTGTGAATTCTGTAACTCCAGAATATTTCAAGGTGCAATTGAGTTTTACACAGTTAAACAAAGCCTCTTTTAAACAGACCAACGCATACCTTCATAAATGCTTTAAATCAGCCTCCCGTGTGTCAGTAATGTTAACATAAATCCAGTTTCCATGCATATTTCACTTGAACAATTCATCATCACATCTGGAAAGTTTGTCACGTCGGCTGAAACATGGCAATCAAAGTCACCGTGTTTCGATAATATGAGAACATTATTTTGCTACAGGTGTCAAACAATTCAGATTTCAGGTTTGTGTTGCACCGATGATTGAAAGGAAAGGGCTGCTGGATAAAGATCAGTGTTAGACCAACAGAAGCTGACAGGTCAGGGTTAAGATGGCGGCACCTACTGATGAATGGCTTGGAGGAACTTTCTCTGGTGCTTCCTGACTCTAGCGTGGTCCATCTTCCTCACTAGTTTGGTGTTCTTGTAGATGAGCCACGTCTCCCTGAGAACATTCGCAGCTGTGTTTTTCACCTAAAAAGCGAAACGCAAACAATTTATTAGCTCGCCAACAAATTAGAGGTAATTAAAACAACGTTTCTCATACAACGCCAAAATGTTACGTACTCTTTTTGTTAGCTGGGTGTCCATCATAAAATTGTGGACATGTTTTTCAGCTTTGGTTAATTCCAGTTTCTTTGCCACCACAGCGACCACCAAGGCAGTGCAGCCGGCTCCCTGAGAGGCAACGAGAAGAGACACACACACACCATGTGGGTTTTTTCATCCACGTTTTCTCCCCAGCCCTTCTCTTCACTCATGAATTATTAGCAATGTATAAGGTGAGAGAGGCTGATGCTCAAATCAGTGAAATATTTGTTTCTTTATAATATCAGCATGATAGATCTTTAAAGTCCTGTCATGGTCCTTTAAGTCACATTTTTTTTCTTGATCATCTTTATCTACACTGGTGCTGCAGTCAGTGGGCAATGTGACGCTCAGGACAGCTGACACTGTGAATTTTCTCCATTCACTAAATGGTATTTTTAAATTTATAACTATAATATATCACCGTGATTGGAAAATGTGATTGAAGTTATGTGGAATTTGAATAACGTTTCTGCAATAAACAGGACTATTTGTTGACAAAGATATAGGAGGAAGAAATAAATCTAAAAGAGCTGTACAACAGTGGGTTTCAGCGTGAGGCAGCTGCCTCCTCTTGAGGGCCCCAGAGAGCTTCAGAGGCCCAGCAGGAAAAATCCAGTGGTCAGGGGGATGCCTTTTTCAATCCTGACTTTTCCATCTCATTTTGAGAGTAATTCACAATAAAATAAAATTAAAAAAAAGTATTCTAAAAATATTAATTATTATTACAAAACATAATTTTAGTTAAATAATTAATTGTTTGTGCAATGGAATTACGTTCAACCACACTGTGTCAGCTTGGCAAAGCATTACACAGCGTGATTTTTGGAGTTTTGATGGAAGCCCGATGTTTTTAAAGCTCAGTAAAACGGGGTTCATCCTCTCACACTGAAATCCTCTGGTTCATACAGTAACAGTCCCACCAATGTTCTGTTTTCAACTCACCATGATGCCAGTCAGGAGACAGACTCCCTTCCCACAGTATGTGTGTGGAACCATGTCCCCATATCCAATGGTTAGAAATGTGATTGAGATCAACCACATGGCTCCAAGGAAGTTGCTGGTTATGTCCTGGTTGTCATGGTATCTGCAATAAATAATTAAATATGACAGATTGACCAGTTTTCAGTATACCTACAGCAGCTGACATTACGGCTTGATTTAAAAAAAGAAGGTGTGTTTTACAAAATGTTGATCGTGTGTACAAGCTTTTAATCTTCTCTGAGTAAAATCCTTCTGTCTTGATACCAGGACTCAAACTGCGCTACAATGTGTGTACACTATCTATTTTTATGCCTTATCTATGTTTAATGCGAAGCAGCACGGCATAGCGTGAGAAACTGATCCAGGCACCTCTCGCAAGCTCTCACTGTCCACGCAGCGATGATCCATAGCGAGATGGTGAAGACCAGCAGCACAGTGCCGGGACAGATGGTCATGAGGGTCTTCATCACAAAGCGCGTGTTGAAGTTAATCTTGTTGAGTGCACCGATACTGCGGGACGAGGCATCCGTGAAGAGCTTGCTGTGCAGCAGCATGACACGAGCAATGAGGTACAGCCGCAGGAACATGGGGATGGACAGGATGATGTCCACGTCCGCATCCGTCTTGGATGGCACATAGGAGTAGGCCAAACGCGCTGTCCAGGTGAAGGTGTAGTTCCCCGGGATGGGGTGTATGGCGCACACCAGGATCTCCAGGCAGATGAAGAAGATGCGCTCGTATGTCATGGCTATCCTCCAGTCGTCGGCTGCGTTGTCCACCATAAATAACTGCAAGGAGAGGGCAGCGTGAGGCCAGCGGAGGGTGAACGACATCTAACATTTTCATCATGTTGACACAGCAAGCAGCAGGAAATCATTAAACCCATTAAAAAATAAGCCGGCAAATTATTGAATCGCTTCTTGTGAGTCACGTTTTTAAAAGAGCTGCAGCACAAGAGGTTCAGACCGAGACAACAAAGAATAACTTTCACATCGTGTGCAGGGAGCTTCAATCTGTCAAGGTCAGAAATGCCCCTCAGATATAAACAGCACAATCTGATGCAGGCTGAAATGTCACATCTTTGTTTTTCTGAATGCATTTTCCAAACGATTGATTGATTTTCTATGATTTTGTGTTTGTTCCAACTAGTTGGTTGTAATTTTGACCATATTATAAGAACACCTACGGATAGATTGTTACTAATCTTATATGTTCTGTATTTTTCAAAGTAAACAGTGTCCTGTCTGGTGTGTAATGGCTGTTGTGAAGATAGAAGAAGACACTAAATTAAGAATAAATGTTATTTGTTGCTGTCTCTTTAATTTAACCAGTGGGTATGTTTTAGAGCAGCAGTAGTACTGAAAAAAGAAAGAAAGAAAGCTGAAACGCTTTGCAATTCCATCTGCTTTACTTTGTCATACATCATCTCAACTCGATATTTTGGAGTTTTTATATTTTTTAGCAAGACATTTTGAGGCCATCTTGTGATCCGTTGACTCTGAGGATTAACAGTGATGGATATTTTTGATGTTTTTGACATAATAATTTCTGTGGATTATATTTACAAGGCTCCTTCCAGTAACAAAGAAACATTTTATTTTTTTTTTAATAATGTGATCTGTGGATGATGTAAATGTTTTTTTAAGGTGAAATTCTGCCACAAACCTCCCCCCTGCATCCTCTGTTTCTCTCCATTTTCGGTCTTCTTTATCCGGTTCAGATAAAATGTGTTACATTAGCAGCGTGCAGTAAGCAATTTCTACTTCAAAGCATTATACTGATGAGAACATCTGCCACCCCCACATTAGCATTAGGTTCTGATCGCCTGGCCACCCTGGCCAGAAGGTAGGCCGTTTCACTCGGGGACCTTGCAGCCAGTGAATTTCAGCGCCTCTCATCACTCTTCCCCAGCCTGTCTGCCGTCATATAAAGCAGCGTGCTCACATGGTCACTCCTGCTGCCGCTCCTGCCTCTTGTTCACCCTCTCTCCCCCTCTTCATCACTTTCAATCCAATCTGCGGCTATCTTCAGTCAGAAGATTCACTGCGCAGTGTGTTCACCCCGAACTAATGGGCCGAGGCCGTGACTGCCGTCACCAGCTCGCTCGCAGAGATCCCCGATCGTGCCTACAGCAGCAGATAGACTATCTGAATCCCGCCCCTCTCTGCCGCCGTTGGTTGCAAATTAAACGCTATCAGATCATCTTAACTTTCCCTGTATTAGTTAAATAATTCTTTCCCTCTGACGCGCCACGCTGACATTCCTCCGCAGCTGCCGCTGCTCCATCCACTCAATCACATCAAGGTCCTCTTCCTCCCCGAGCCGTCACAAATGGCAGAAGATATTTCACAAAATGTTGCTGTCAGCAAATACGAGTGAGGTTTCCTGGCGGCTGTTTATGCCGTGAGAGCAGACGCCTTACTGAAGGTGGGGGATAAAAAGAAAAGACAAGAAAAACTGCACCATTACATTTTGTCGGGAACCTCCCTAATGTGCTTGGTAATGAATTATGGGATGTCCGGCGACTCCTCAGGATTTAAAATGAAGAATTATTCAGATACCCTGTACAATATTTTTGCCCGCAGCTCAACAATGCGGTTCATTTTTCACCTCTGCTCATCATCAAAATTACTGCAGGAGGTTATTAAAGAAGGAGGTTCTTTTGTTGCGAACGGCGCCTGCTGGCAGGATTTTTAGTTTAAAAGTCAGCTTATCATACCTATTTTAGCTTTTTCTTCTTTGGCTTCCAGTGAACTTTTAATTGATTTACAGGTTTTATTGGTAACTTTTGAGGCCTGTCCTGGATTTAGAGCTAAGTGCCTGTCAGATCTTCTGACCCTTTATGTTCCTGGTCAAACCCTAAAGTCTCAGACCAAGGCTCTGTCCAGAATCCAGCAATCTAGGCAGCGGATTAAGGGAGATTGGACTTTATCTGTTATTACCAACACTCTTTTAAACAACGTCCCTGAGGGGATCAGAGTGGCGAGCTCCTCATCTGCTCTTAAATCACTCCTGCAAACATATTTGCATGGCTGTATCTCAGTAAAGCCGATGGTCTGAACGGTGTCACACACATTTTAAAAGGCTGTTTTACATATTAGCCCCGAATGCTTTTCAAATTTACATATTTTAACTTGAAGAGAGCGACAGTGAACCACTTCTCACCGAGCTTGAGCTCAATTGTGTTTCTTCTCACCTTTTGAATGCGGAACTTTCTAATGTTTTTCACATGATAAGATGTTATTATAAACAATCCATTTGGGGAGAAAGCATCACATTTGTTCTTCTAATTAGACCATTATAACTTTAAATATCTGGTTAATCTTCATGGATGTCTGCAACTGTTGATTGGTTGCACCTTAGGGCTTTTAGAATTCAAACATAATTCATCTTCATTGCAGTTGTGATATATTATATACAGAATATAGAAAGAATATTGAAGAGAAATGAAAAACAAAATAAAAATCCTGCTAAACACCCCGATATTTTTCTCCTTCAGCTGAATCTCTCTGACGTCTCTCATGTGAGACCTACCAAAATCTCTTCCAGAAGCACTGATCTAAAGTGAGCTTTATGCAATGTGATGATGAATATTGAGCTCAGTTAAGTCCAGTTAATTTCCGTAAAGCCTCTCTGTTCTCTAATTTCAGTAGATGTCTTATATATCTTTCATAACAGCAGTTTTATGACTGATGAATAAAATGTTCGTAATGCTCAGCACACACTGGAGGGACACATCACGACTCGGCATCGTGCCAGCTACTCTCAATTTAGCATAATTTGGAAATCCTCATTATAGAAGTTAAAAAAAAAAAAAAAATCGTCCCACTCATGGAGAGCTAATGGGATCAGTGACCTAGATTGTAAATTCACCCTGATTCATGAAATGGAATCGCTCAAAAAGTCATATTTCTTGTATTGAAAATAAAGCTCCCAGTCAATGGGTTTAACTCAAGGACAAAAAAAGGCACACAAGAAAAAAAAAAAAAAAAAAGCAATCAATAACACCGCGCGCTGCCGCTTCTCTCACAGACATACATGAATGCTCCACATGCTGGACGCTGACAGCTCCGAGGGCCGCCGCTTCACTCTAACACACAAACTTCTCTGAGCACTGTGTTCTTATTATAGCCTCCGAGCCACTTACGAGCCAAACAGCTACTGTACAAGATATTTCATCTGTCAACAAATTGGCACATCACGAAAAAAAGAAAAACCCAGCAGATGCTACAACGAACACATGTTCCTGAACAAATGCTACAACTACCTCCTTTATATTTATTTAAAAGCCACAATCAAAGCCCGCCTCCCCCCCCCCCTCCCTCAAAGATTAAAAACAACAAATGAATTAAACTTTCAGAGGCAGTTGTTCATATCAAATGAGCGACACCGAGCTCCTTTAACAAACTGACATCTGTCAGAGAAGTGTGTAACTCTAACCACAGCTCGCCCTGTCCGGCTTTCCAGCGGAGTGTAATGTAGACACGGAAACACAAGCTGTGACTTCGCTCTGCTACGGTTTTGTTACTTACAGAATTAGAGCTCGGAAAGCAGCTAAATCTATTGTTTGCACACAGCGTGAGCCGCGTTTTATTTTACGTTTCAAGCAACAAACCGGCCCTGTCAAAAGCAGTTACAAAGTTTGTTACCTCAAAACAATGTGATTAAACATTTAAAAGCAGGTTGCATAAGGAAAGCCTACTTGGTGAGTAAAAGCAATTATGGTAATGGATGACCTGAAATACAATCCTCAAGGGCCCTTTACCTCAGAGCATGAAATATTCCATGCAAGCAGCAGAACAAGCAGTTATGACAAAGACGTGGAAGAAGCAACATCTGCAGTGGAAAAACACACTGAACCGAGAAAACACCACGCTGCGACGACACCCAGCAGAATAAAGAGAAGCCAGTGAGCCAGGGAAGTATTCAATTGATTACAGGAAGATAACAAATTAATGCCTATGAATAAATAACATGAAATGATCTTATTCACTGTTGCGAGGACGCTCACAAAGACTGGACAACGCTCCGACGTGTGAGGACTGGCATCTGAAACAGCAGGAACCAACTAGGAAGGCATTCAAAGTGACCAAAAAAAAAAAAAAATCTAATTTGTGCCGGTCAGATTGAGTTAAAGTGACCTGTTGCCTTATTGATTTTTGATAGATAAAGGAATCTGCATAAATCAATATACTATGAGAACAGAAAGAATAATTAAATTAATTTATTTTGCCTAATTCATCTTTTCTTAACCACAACACACAGATCAGGACTCCAGAACTCGTTCCTGTCCGTAAGATAAGAACGTCCAGCTGAACGTGGTGCCTTCCTGTATCCATTTCAAAGTAAAACCCTATATTTTAAATGAAAAGCCGTCTACTGTTTCATGCTCTGCCATATGTTGGGTTAGCCTTTCCTTTTTCTCTGTCCGCTTGGTCCAGGTGGCCTGAACATCGAGGGCAGAGCGAAACTCGGTGCTGATCGCCCCGTGACAGACGGGGGCAGGAAGGTGGGGTTTGGGGCGACTCCAACCTGCAGGGAACCGCATGATTACGATTGGCAGGTGAACAGCCAGCTGTTAGCGAGGCGTTCAATATCCAGCCTCCTGTATGAGCCCCGCTCTCTGCGAGCACCGAAAGTGACGGCGGCAGCACTCTGGCGCACTGCAGCTCTTTTTGGTTAAACAGCGTTTTGCAGTTTAGCATGTGAGGGGCATGCTTTGAGTCACACCAACTCAGACGTGTCTACCATAGTGGCACGCGGGCCAAATGCGTCCCCATTCTTTACTCATTTGAGCTCGGTATCAATAAAATCCCTCCGAGTAACACAGTTATGTCTGTGCTTGGCAGAGGATGCCCATCAGAAAACGAAGCAGAATCAGAATACTATTTTTAGAAGGCCTCTGAGTTTGAGAACCGCACCGGGGATGCTGAAATATTTGGAAGGAGAGGAGGGCCAACTCACCCCGCGAGGAGGAGGAGCAGCAGTATTGCCAAGCACAAAACGCCGGGCAACATCAAATCCATCAGTGAACTTGGCAAACTCCCCCTCATCCACAGATCTGTCCTTCATAAGTGCATCAAAACACTTTAAAAGAAGAAGAAAGTGCAACTCAAAGACACGGATGAGGACTTGGAACGGCCGCGTTAGATAATGTAAACTTTCGGACGGAAATCTGGTCATGAAAAGCGGAGGTCACTAATAGGTTGGCACTTTGCGAGTGTGCCATCCTTAATGAAAAGACAAGGAAGCTTTTGTTCTGCAAGCTAATTTCCAACAATGAATAAATCATCTGCTTTACAGTTAATGGGCGGATTGTGATCATACTGAGCATGTTTTAACCAGATGTCAATCGAAATTGTTACAAATTACTCTAATACAGTTTATTTCAAGGTCAAATAATATAAAATGGTAATTACAATTAGAGACGTAGGTTCCAATTTTTAAAAAATCAGTTAGCTACCATAACTTGAATAAATCTTTGCGATAGATGTGCTCATTCACAAATCGCACGTGCTGTTGTGAGGATGTGATTTTTGTGGCCCTCACTGTGATCAGAGCTGCTGATCTCTGTCCGGACTGTTGGAATGATGAGACCAGTCGAGGGCAGCAGAGCCTCAGAGTTACTGAAAGTACCAGGACAGCTCAGATATGAGCCCTACGTGTTGCTGTGCCATTTTATTCACTAATAGAAGAGTGGCACTTTTTTTTAATCGTTGTATATCCATACTGTGATAAGCACTTTACAGAAACTACACAAATTTGACACAAACTGACTGCTTTCCTGTTGTAACCTGAGTCAACCCGCTCAGTGAAAAGAGTTGATTTAACAGCCGTTTCTGTTTTGTATAAACAACGCTGTGACTAACGTTATGTATTACTCTAATGCCGCTACTTTTAGCAGTGATACTCTAATTGATCCCCATGATGAAATGAAATGTAAATTGATACAGTGATACAATGCTGTCTTATCTTGTGTGGGGTCGCTGCTGCGCGATTTCAGAGTCCCTCAACCGCAAACGCTGTTAATCTGCAGCCAAAGGAACAATCATTAGCTAACGCCCTTAACAACCCTCTGTTGCTTTCAAATTACAGCAAAGGTATTTGTTCTGTTCACTGCTTTTTTAATCATTATTCTGTCATCAAAGTGTGAAACTTCATGTTCCTGTGAAGACACGCTCTTGCTATTGGGAACTTGACCAATGATTGATCATGTCACGTTAGTCAGCCTGGCGCCTCCACAAGCTTCACTAACCAGAGGTAAAGATAATGAGTTAAAAAGTAAACAGCTCCACTCATTTTGTTCCATCGACGCTGCATTCCACTTCACACCTGGCTTTTGACATTTTAAATAAGACAGCCAATTAAAGAAAGATAACATAAGATAAGACTTTATCCATCCTACATGGGCGAATTCAATCACAGCAGCTCTGTGCTACATAAACAGTTCAAATACTTCGAATGGGACAGTGGCTCACAAGTAGCACACATACGCACGCACGTGGAAGTGTAGGTGAAATGCACGCACAGTAATAGCAGGAGTGATGTTTACAGTATTTTCAGTTTTCAGCAAAGCCAGGACAGTCGTACTGACAGTTATATTCAGTTGCTGCCGTGAAACAGTTTCGCAGCAGCGGGCGAATGACCTCCGGCCACGGGGATGAACAAACTGAATTTTGGGTAGAGCTATGCGACACACACTCTCATTCTATATGAATTCTTCTGTAAGGGGTCAGTTTATATCCAAAATAGATGGGATGTCCTGATATATTTTGTAGTCTGCCTTCACTCAAACACCATGAAGGTAAATGGAAAGTAACTGTTGGAATTCAAAGTGTCAGCTTAGGCAAACATTAACCGCTACGCTGTATGCTGTATGCTCTGTGACGGTTGTCTTTTTGTGAAGTGTTGGACGCTGCTGTGCAGCAGGAACTGTCATCGTGTTAGAAGAGCTTTGGCTAACGAGAACATCATTAATTTTGAAGGAGGCCTGAAAACAAAGTTAAGATGTTGACCAGACGATGCAAATGTTTTTTTTTTTTCCCCAAAATGGAATGAAAAATCAAGTGAGCCTAACCAAACCATCTAATCCTCAACGAGTATTAAATTCTACAATGATAAAATGACCACAATTTGCTGTATTTTCCAAAGCTTAAAAAAAAAAAAAATCCTCTAATGTACTTTGAAGTGGCGCTAGTTGAGAGTTCTTTTTTTTTTTAATGCAGATTTTAAATGTGGATTTCACATGTTCTTTCTGTGCACTGTGGATTTCTCCCACAGTCTAACGACATGCTTGTTAGGGTCATCCAAAGCTCCTGCAGGTGTGAAAATGTGTGTGGTTGTCATTGTGTTCGCGCTGTGATGGACTGGAGACATGTCCAGGAAGTAACCCTTCACCTACATTGGCTCCAGCCCACAGCGCCGCCATGACTTAACAGCTCTCTGTGATTTTTACGGACCTGCACATCTTTGTCTTTCTCGGCTTGACTCCTTATCTTAACTTGCAAACAGCTGTTTTGGAGATTCAAAGAAGCGCTGCAAATGTCCCTCTTTTGTCTTCTCTTCTTTTCTGCGCAGTGGCACTAAAGTGCAGGAGCTCACCCGTAATAACCTCCTGCTTTGCTCAACAGAGCTCACAGAACAAACAATCAACGCGACGACTGTTTCTGAGGACAAATCCGGGCGTCACGTTTCACTCCCGTCTCTCTCTCTCTCTCGGGACTCAACTTGTTTTCTGATGAACTCAAAATACGGTCTAATCACTAAGAGTGCATGCCCTATACTCTCATCATGGGATTTCGCATTAATGTCAGGCTGGGAGACGGTGCAGCGGAGGTTTGGGATCCTTCCCCCGCTTCAACGCAGCGCCGTCTCCGAGGAGCTCACCTGCCGACGTTAGCTGGGTTGGTTACTGGTTTCACTACTCCCAATATAACTAATGGAGTGCAGCTCAATATTTAATCTGTGTAATGTGGAGATGGGAACATATATCTTGTCACTGAGAATGAAATCGCTCAATCTCATTAGTGAATTAGGTTGAGGGGTTCAGTCCAATTACACATTAATGCAATGCTTTATTTATGATATCAAAGTGAGCCACTAAGAGGCCACTTTGCGGAGTAAATCTGAAGCAGTGGCAGATTCAGTTTGCTTTTGTTTCCGAGATTAAGTCTCACATTTCCATATGCAATTCTTCTATTCCAGCAAAGTGAACGATCTCGGAGCCAAAGTAAAAGCCTGTATAAATCTTCATTCTCTAAAACGCTGTGGCTGCAGCCAAGGCTCGACAAATTAATAATCTAAAATCCTCTGCATGTTGAAAGTGACACGAAGGGTACAATTTGGGTAAATACCATAAATAAATTATCTGTGGGATTCTCACCCCTTTGGGAGGCTGGGTATCTTCTGCCCTTGAAAGCCTGTATGTTCAGTGAAAACAGCGAGGTCACCAGCCAGTGGTGGTTATTTGACTCCGGTCTGGAGTCTCAGGTAGAGGACAGATTTCACTGTGAGAAATGCAGAGTGTCTCCTGCAGTTACACCAGATCTCGGACACATACGCAGCAGCAGCAGCGCCCAGGAGTGAGCTGACAGGCACGGCCAAGCCAGGCTTTGGCAGGATTCGCTGGCACAGTTTGGACGGTGTGTTGTTATTTTATCTTTTCTGCAGATTGTAAAATGTAACATTATGTGACTGTGAAGCATCGGCGCTGGCTTCGATCTAAACACACACACACATCAAAGACACAAGAGTCCCCAAAGCGCTTCGCGTTAGTTTAAGAAAACTCAGCAGATCCGTCATCAGAAGGTACAGTGACACAGCAATGGCCTGAACACAAAGCCCCCCAGCAACAAGCCTTTGATGTGACAAGAAGAGAGAAAACTTTGAAAATGTCACTTTGTGCCTGCTTGGAAGAAAAAGAGAGAGAGAGAGAGAGAGAGAGAGACCAAACTCATCAACCACCACAGCAGACCGATCGAGAAGAGGCTCCCAGCTTGTACTTCATACCAGCCTGTGACAATGACAAATCAAAGTTAGCAAAAGCCACAGATGCTAACCTCTCCATTTAAACTCATGCTGTACTGCAGGATGCTGCCTGCCAACACAACAAACCCCCATAAACTTAAAAGTCTAAAAATGGCTTCTGTGGATCGCCAGCTGTCAGCAACAGACATCAATGGAACAAACTCTGAACTATTCAAAGGAAAATGCAAAATGCTTCATGAGCCCAGAAAGAGGAATAAACTTTACACTTCCTGTCCGACACTGGGACGAATCCAGCCACACTGAACATAACAGGGACACAATATCCCTCCCCATTAATGCACTGCAGCTCCGTAGGTCACCCATCAGTGCTAGTACAGCACCGCATACGCATCCCAAAACAACTGAAATGACAGCTGTTGTCCAACTCCTATCCTGTCCGACCTGACCTTTGGAGTTTCCCAGGCATACAGCGGAGAAAAACTTGAATTATTAAAAAAGAAAAAGAAGCAAAAGCAGAAAGCTGATTTATATAAAATCAGAGGGCATTTACTGAGTTTGACAAGTAATGGAAATGGTGGGGAAATGTTTCATCATCCTGAACTGTGCTTCTACATCTGACAGGCATCTGTGAGTACACATGAATGTGCATGCATAATCTATTTCACTGCAGGAGCAAAATTTCCCACAAAGTGCACTTTAGAAATAGCAGTTCATGTTGCAACACTGCCAAGTGAGTTGGACTCTCAGAGACTCACTCAATGGAAATTAAGTAAAGATCAACAGCGAGCAAGTCGCAGTGTTGTATAGAGCTGCAGGAGAAGTGGATTCAAATGGCCAAGCGGGGGTTCAGGTGGGGTGACGCTGTGTTTGGAAGCCATAATCTAAAGTGACAAGTATCTAAACTTCAATGCAGCACATATTTAAAGTATATTTCCTTCGTCAGACTTTGTATTTCATGACCTTTAGCTTCCACTCGGCAACATTTCAGATGAAAATATTTCACCTTTTACTTCACTGTGCTGGTTTTTATCTGATTTGATAAGATGGTGCAAGGCAAGTTTATTTCTAGAGCAGCATTTGGACATTGAAAAAGTTGAAAACTTTTATAACTCCGTAATATAGTTTAGACTTTTAGCCTAAACTTATATTTACATCAAAAAACTTTAGATTTCTTTAACAGCTATGTACGTCTTCACTATCATTTCTTCCATAACCAAAACTTGCATTCGTTTCTCTAAATCAGCTGATCTAGATTGTTGGTCATATTTCTCTGAGAGATTTTCACAATGGATAATATGTTACTACTCAATAATATAGTCACATATTAATGTCTTTATGTAATGAGAAGATTTAGAAAATGCTTCCTGTAGCACTGCCAAATTTACACATCAGTGCCTTTGAAGTAATTAAAGGGAGCACACAACACCAGCAGGGAATACAGCTGTTTAGTGCCCTCGGTGATTCAGAAGAATCTTTTCTTTGAAATGACCCCTGTGATCTTTGCAGCTCAGTTTATAAGACATCACATTATCGTTGATAAAATGATGCACATGGAGTCGAATGAAACGTGTGTGAGTCACAGAACATCTCATCCACAGCTGAGCGAGAAACGTGGCTTCATCAACCCTTTGATGACTGGAAAATTTTTTACTCGCGTTAATATCAAAATCCAAACGGTTTTCAGTGTTCAGAGTTGCTGCCTTTTTCTTCGTTCTGTCATTGTGAATAAATGTTTTTAAAGTTTTTAAACTGTTCATCAGTCTCATCCCAGATGAAGAGAAGTTATGATTAACTTCACTCGAACAGAGTATAGAGGTAAAAATGAATAATTGTAAACAACGTGCTCCACATCAATAATGCTACCTGCAAGTTAATTACATCATTTCCATCTCACTTTTTAAAAGTTTAACTCCGAGCACTAAACAAGAAAAATGCTCTACTTTTTTAATTATGACCAAGTCGCTTGACATTATAGAAGCTAAATTATGAAACCATAAGGAAAATACTTGAAGCGTATCGTTTAGAAACTGTCTGTTTGAGGATATTCTCAAAAGGACCTGCATATTAGGTTTGCATTTCACTAGGATAAGTGGTTTGCTCATGCACCTGACATAGCTCCTTACCACTGACAAAAAAGTGAATTGTAAGTCTGATTTAAGACTCCTGGATTAATTTAATACTCTGTCATATTTTAATTTCAGAGGGCTTAATGCTAGATTCCAGTCCATTTAACTCAATCAACCTTTAAGTTTTACACAATTGAGGCTGGATTGTGTTTTTTATCAAATGTTTCCAGCCAAACAGTTTGTTAAAGTGTTGCATTGAGTGACATGAAACAGGAGCGGAGAGGAAATGAGAGGGAAAGACACATTTCAGCAGTTCTCTGTGTGCATGTGTGTGTCATTAGCAAGATGGATTTCGACTGAATTCCTCTGTGTGTGTGTGTGTAACGTGTCTACGTGCAAACTGGGGGTCTGCAAGTACAGTGTGTGTGTGTGTGTCTGCACCAGTGCATATGTCAGTCTGCAGGAACCCAGTAATGACAGATTAACAACAACGGGCACAAAAGACCCCGAGGCGGGGAAGGAAAAGAGCAGCTGGTGTGGAGGAAGTTGACGTTAAAAACACTGAATTGGGTTCAAATAGTCAGACAGAGTCGGTCCCGGGAAACGGCTGATAGTCACTTCCGAAAAGCACTTGATGAATTTGATGACAGACCGTATAATCAACTTATATATTTCGGGGGAAGGTTTCCTGAGTAAGACTGCAGTGACATTAGAATGTTTGTGATTCATAGTGCTCCAGCTTCCACTTCAATTATTGTGGCTATGTGCTGAGAAGTGAATTGCAGTAATCAGCTCAGAGGCAAACAATTGCCTTAATAAAGTTTTCTAGGTCAGCAAAGGAGGAAACGTCTTTATCGTGAAGAGAGCGCTACCTAGGGTGGAAAATGTTTGGCACATTGACGTGACTGTCAGAGGAGACTGGATCAAAGAGGCTCGAACAGCCTTCCTGTGGGGTAAATGTTCAGCTCCTGACAATTAAAGGGATTGAAAGAGGAGCTTTTCACCCAGAGCTACATTTTCAGCTTGGTTATAACGAAGAAAGAAAAGGCACTTGAGAGCAAATATTTAATTTGCCAAACCTTCTTAAAACATGTTAAATTCAGGTTTCATATCCATATTTTCTGCATCATAACTGTAGGGATGTATTTTCCACTGTAATCAAACAAGGTAGAACAATGCAGTTCTTATGCAAACTGATTTATGGGAGCAGGGACAACAAGCATGCAGCCAAGGCAGGACTGATAAAGCTCAATATCAGAATGCTTGCTGAAAGTAGAAACCAGCTAAACAATGTGCCTTTGTATCACATCTAAACTGCTATAATAATCTGGATCAGTACAAGCAAAAGGTGAGGAAACTCTGTCCGTGAAAGTAGTAATTTGCACAGCATTTGAGTGAAATGTGCACACACTGGAGGAGGAAAGAATGAATTTGATACTCTACTGCAAACTTACAGTATGCATTCTAATTTATAAACAGCTACTGGGTTCTGTCTGCAGGGAAAATGAAAAAGCCTCTGTTGTGCATTGAAATATGGTAATGATGCCTGTGCTTCTCTATCATGCTTTATAAAGAAAGGTTTACAATGCAAGATCTGAAGAGGGGGGTGACACATTTTACTGTTGGGTTATTTCAATGACTGATACTCCCACAGGACTTGTAAGTCCTAAATATACCAACAGAGCTGATGAACATTCTGCAGTTAATGCAAGTTTCCTATGCTAATGATAAGAAATGGATGTTCAATCCTATTCTTTAGGTTTCACAAAAATCTATTCTACATGTTAAATCTGAGACCTAATTAAGTAAAGCCATTACTGCAGATAAAGCTGGTTGAGCTTGCAAAATTTAGATAAAGCCATTCTGAAAATCACTATCTTGTGTAAAACAAAGTAAATCCATTATCATGATTAAATATCCTGTCAATTAAGATTTCAGAAAATGCTTGAGTTGTGTTTCTTTCAAGTGGGGTTCTATTTTTACCTTTCAAGTTGACTTCATTAAAAGCAGAAAGTACCGTAATGCCTCTGATTCATGGAGCATCTTTGGCAACATGCATCCAGCAGAAAGTGGCACCGTTAATTTAGTGGCTGCTTAACAAAGACACGAGTGCTGAAGTGCAGGAAGAACTGTAAGTAATGCAATAATGCTTCAAGGCCAGGTCATAAAGCTGCAGTGTTGGAACATCTCAGGACAGGTTGACAATCAGTCATCTCCTGACACCTGAGAGGAAGTTCCTAAATCTTATCGAAATGTGCCACTGATGAGCAGAGTGGCTCCAGTAGATGACAATCAGTCTACAAGTGCAAAAATACTTTACTGTTGAGCATTTGTGGAGCTGAGCAGACTTTTTGGTTTTTAGATGTGGCCTGTCAAGTTGTTCAAAGCCTGTGTTTTTAAATGTTAATGCTGAATTATACATGATGAAAAAATCCCTTTAGGCAGAGGTGGATTTTCACTAAGTCAATAAATATCACATGTAATCCCACTGTAAATACTACAAACCCCATCATAAAACATCAAGTGTATGCTCACAGCTTCACCATTAAACTAAACATTTACTGAACATGATCAATCTTGCTGGCATTATTGCCAGACAGTTCCCTGTGGTGAAAATCAACAGTTAAAAAAAAAGAAGGAAAGTGGTCCAACATTACCTGTATCTCTCTTGCATGGTATATGATAATCAGCCCCAGGAGAATGATTGTAGAAAGGCTTATCAGGCATTTTAGAGCTAATGAGTACAGGGATTCCTGCAAAAGAGCAACAACACTAAAGCCAAGAAGGACACAGCACCAAGGCATCAAAACACATTCTTACATGACATACTATGTCTGTGCCAGATAAGAAAACAGTAATCATTCAGGTTGATCAGGTGCACTGCAACATATTCTGACAATGCAGTTTCCTCTAGTATTATTGGGGCTCCCCTTCATGGTTGGACAGCGGTGGGCCTTTTGGCCTGCATGTGGACGGGACACGGCACGGTGAGCCCGGACCCGTTCTGCTCCAAGTCGCTGTTTTTCATTCATACTCTTCACAGAAGTTGTTAAATAAAATAAATAAATAAATAAATAAATAAAAAGACACGCATGGCCAGTGTCAGTCTCGTGTCAACGAATTCGCTCTGAGTGTGGATGTGGGTGATGCTGCAAGACGAGCACTTTGGGAGTAAATACGCACCTTTCCGTAGGCTCCCCACGAGAGTTCAGTCTCTATAACCATAACAACGATCCCAAACATCCCAAAGATTAAAGCATAGTCGCTGAGCCGCTTCCTTTTCTCAAACAAGGCCCTCCTGTGTCCCAGCTTTTCCCCAATGTTCTGGTTCTTCTTTTTCCCCGATTTGCCGCCGCTGTGGCTGCAGCCTCCCCCTCCGTCTCCCGATGCGTAAGGCATCAGGGTGGTGGAATTATTCTCCGGCTTGGATACTAAAGTGTCCGACGCATCTGCGGCTGAGATGGGCTGCAAAGGCTGGGACTCGGAATCAAACTCGTGTATGTTTCTACGGGACGAGCTCAAGTTGCTCAGCGGCCGCATCACGCCGCCGTTGTATCTGCAGCTGCTCATGGCTATTTCATTGTAGGAGTTACTGTCTTTGTGGCTGCTGCCCAGGCTGCCCCGCTGCCGATCGCGGCACTGCTGCTGCTGATGGTGAGGATGATGATGTCTGGAGGAACTACCATGACTAGAGGGTGTGAACTCGCAGACGCTGTACTGGCAGCCTTGCCTCGAAGACGTTTCCGAAGGTGTCCTTAAAGTTCCCACAGTGGTCGGCGACGTCCCGCGAAAGACGAGGCTTTTTCTGGCATCACCGGTGCAGGTATTGCAGGTGCAGCGCTGGTCGTGCTGCTGGCCGCGCCGATCCTCCCGCCCGCAGTAGTGCTGATACTTACAGTGCTGGAACTGCTGCTCTGGAAAGAAATCGCTCTGCAGCTGTAACGGAGTTCCCATGTCAGTGCTGCCGTTTAAAGCAGCAGCGGCCAGGTACCACAGAGCCCCCGACAAAGGGCGTTCTGGTCCTGACGGCAGGACAGAGCCGCTGCGTGAATAGATCCATTTCGGCTCCGGTAGATTGTGAGAGGAGCCTCCGATTGGGCAGGGGGGAACCAAAACAACTGGCTCGACGTCATGAAAAGGTTGCAACCGTGGGACGCAAACCCCGGTCTCATCTGAACAATTAACCGATGTTAATATAATTAAGTGCCGCTTTGCAAATCCACCTGTGCGTTCGCACAATTACAAAACTTTCCCCTTAAAAGTCCAGCCAGAGAAACAGAAAAGATGTGCTCCTCTTCACTCAGTGTTACTTCATCAATGCACATCAGCTTTGTGAGATACTGCCTCTGCACACACCAGCCGTCGAACAGCTCTATTCATAAATCCCTTGCTGAATTCTCATTTATTGACTTCATAGGAAACACGTATCTCGCTGTCAGTGCTGATTTACACGCAACTGATTTCATTCAGCCTCACTGGCTGCTGACCGTGTGACCATGCAGGACTGTAGCACCTTTATGTCCAGGGCCTGTGTCTGCAGCCGCAGATTGATGTGAGAGCTGGTGGCCTGGTTATTAATGGAAAAGAGGAATTATATCACCCCGAGGAAATACAGCCAACTACCCGAGATTGAGCAGCTGTGGAAGCATAAAACAGAGGCCAAAACCCAATCATCCCCACGTCTTGGCGTAGCAGCAGCAACAAATTTAGTTCTAGAGCTGTTAGACGATATTGGAGTTATGTTTTTGTATTTGTGGAGGGATTTGGACCACAGCTATACGGTTTGCTCATAAGCCTTTCCTTTGCTTCAGCTGCACTTAAGTCGTAAAGTTGCTTCTGTAACATTAGATCTAAATAGAACATCATCCATGGGAGCAGGAATAATAATAATAATAATAATAACAATAATAATAATAATAATAATAATAATAATAATAATAATAATAATAATAATAATAATTCATGCAGGAAAGAAAAGAAGTTTCACGTGTAAAAATACAGGGAGTTTAACACATGTGCGTTCATTCTGACGGAAGGGGAGCTGTCCATGGTGCTGAAAGCCAGTCAGAGCACGGTGAAGTTAGTTTCAGCACCGTGGACAGCTCCACTCGCTCATTGATCACAAGCTTCCCTTCAATAAAACAGCCCCTTCAATAAAACAGCCCCTCTGCACAGGATCGCAATGCGCACTTACTCCTGATTTGCTGAGACCCCGGGTCACGTGACACCTCCCGCCTACTGAAGGCGGAAGAGCCCCCCTATTTTTCTGACAAGTCCAGTGAATGAGCGGGGTGCTCCTCAGTTCTAGGTACACGAAGGATCGACAAGACGTCTTACTCACAAGGCATCTTAATCATATCTTGATTCTTTTATGCGCAATCCGGGGAATCAGCGGCAGGACGTTTATCAAGCTCTATTTATCTATCTATCTATCTATCTATCTATCTATCTATCTATCTATCTATCTATCTATCTATCTATCTATCTATCTATCTATCTATCTATCTATTTAAAATTAAAACCAACAGGAAACAGGTTAGATTTCGTATCACAATGAACACAGAAGAACACAGTTCTATCGAGGGTGCAAGTTTTAGGAGTGTCTGAGGCAGTTATTATTTCATTCGACTGAACTCTGATCTGAAACATCCCCTCTGTCCTCTTTGTAATGTATTTGGTGTATTGCTGAAAAAAAAATTCAGGAGGAAATCTCCTGCTGTTTTGGGTCATTTGTGTAGTGTCTGTGGATACAAGGAACACTATTGCAATCCCAGTTCAATAATTGACTAAAACAATTAACCTATGCAATTTTTCTGCATGCAACTATTTTCAAACTCCAATGAAACCCTCAGAAACTCAGACTTCACAATCATCTGCGTGACACGTTATAATGAAAACGCCAAGCTAGTGATTATATTTAAAATCAGAACAAAAGCGAATGTTAATTTCTGTAAATAACACATTTTCATGTGGAGATAAGACCCCCAAAGCCTGGCTGTCCCAGTGGGTGAGTTTCATTCTCTTGAAGATTTATTCTCATGTCGCTATAATTAGAAGAGGAGCATTAGTCTTTCATGGTCTGTGAGTGATCACTGCTCCCCCAAGTGGTAGCAGAGGCTGGCATTCCATTAAATACACAAGCGCCAACATATTTATTGATATAATTTACATCAATAAATAAGTTAGAAGAAAGAAACCCCTCTGATATACGTATTTGAGTATACAATCACTTCATAAAACCAAATTCTGTATTGCATTGTGCTTTTAAAACATCTAAAGGATAATATAAGGTGTAAAAAAACATGTAGATTAAAATAGATGAACACTTTGATACATTGAAGTCATTAATTTTTACTGGGATTCCTGTTAAATAATGTAGGCTCTTCTCTTTTATAAATGACATCTGTGTTCATTCATGCTATAAATGGATTAGACTGACTACAACTGCTATTTGGTACGTAACTGTCAGAAATAAATACTCAACTGTTCTGGTTTAGGTTCATGAATAAAAATAAAGTTTGCATGAGCCGCTGTCCTGCTTTGTGTGTCTCTCTGTAATCTGCCTCTGATACTCTGAAGGTGGACCATAATGCTGTGTCAGACAATTGCAGAGTCAGCACCACTTTACTGCCCAAATCCATGTGTTTACCTACTGGACTGTGTTTTGATCACAGTGACAAGAAGGTAAAAAAAAAAAAAAAGGAGAAGAAGTAGAAAAAAGAAAGCCTGTACCAAAGGAACCCAGTGAAGCAAGAGCTGTGCTTAGTCAACAGAAAGGGTCACTCGGAGGCTCGGCAGTCATTGCCTGGTTTCCTCTGGGTGACGGAGCTGGTCCATTAAGACCAAGAATATCAGCAACACCCTTGACCCCACTGGCGTCCTGCTGAGAGCGCTGGTCATTTTTCACAGGCGGCTCTCACTGTGAGTGTCCTTGACTTCAGACAGCTTTCACTTCAGGGATATTTGTACTGCGAGTGTTATTCAACTTTGTTTTCCTCCACAGACACGTGGACCCGTAGCAAACATAAATAGAACATCAGCCTTTTTGTTTTTTTTATGTTGGCCTCCGAAAATGAACACCATGGAGCTTCAAAGTATTGCATTAAAAGTCTGAGGTTCAGGGCAATGCCTTATCAAAGCCAGGTCTTTAAGTGTTTTGAGCAGAACATTATCATGAAGAACAAGTTAGTGACTAAAATACACATTCTAGAGTTTAATGTATAGCACAAGTTTAATCTTAAAGGTGTCAAAATAATATAATTTCTAAAGGTATTGTTGACCATATTACATGCACGTGTATCTTTGGTTTCTTTGTTGTTTCAGTTGCACCCCAGAAATATCTTATCGCTTACAATATCATTGTATTTTCTGCACCAACATCACCTCAAACGTTTGTACATCTATATTTATTATAGGAGGCGCGTTGATTGTTTTGTAATTCCCACTTTGGAAATGTTTGAAATTGCTTTTGCAGCATTATTGTTATGCACAGAGGTTTTATGTTACTTCGGGGCTTTGTTTTAATAACTTGGAGGCCTCTGATGACTTCGACACCACAGGTGAAAAGAACAAAGAAGTGATTGAGATAAGGAATCTAAATGATGCGATTGGTGCTCAATAATAGATGAGATGACAACAAAGCATGTGGTTTGAGGGTTTAGTCGGGTGAGTTCCCTTTTCAGTGGGATTGCAAATGAGTACGACAGTTTGAAAATAAAGGGAGCATCAATGTGAGCTGCATCAAACTACACTGTAAAACCATTACACTGCTTGTGGGAGTAACCGTGAAACACTTTAGCCACAGTCCAGATAAAAATCAGACAACCTTCTGGGGCCCACCCAACGCTAAAATGTTAAACTTGATTCAAATACAAGACTGAGATTAATTTCCCTGAAACACTTATTCCAGAAACAAAATACTTCAACATGAGCATGTGCTCCGGCCCCTACTCTGGGAAATGGTGCCTCAGCAACATAAAATGATTTGTTTATATGGGAGCGACTTCCACAGGGACCAGTAGAGATGAACATTTGGAAAAGACAAAGAAACAAGTATAAAAACAAACCAAGAAAAAAGCGTGTTTCATAGAAATAACCTACTTAGAAAAGTCATTGATCCAGTGGACAAATTAAAACTCTGCTTCAGTATCATTCAAAAAAAATTTAGGTTCAACCAAAAACTAGGCTGATACACTGAACATGTTTTCTATGGATTGTGAATATTTTCATTTTGTCACTAGTTTAGTAACAGAAAATTACTAACTTATTAAAAATCATGACTTGTGTCTTTTCTTTCAGGTTTACAGTTTAAAGAAAACTAGTTTTTCTCCTTTCTGGTCCTTTGACAAGCGTGGTCACCTTCAAAATAAAGAACGAATAAGCAAATATACATACATTTTCTTAGAAACATTTTTTTTTTTGTCCCTTATACATGTCTGCATTTCATTTGCACAAAGCAGCCTCTCTCTGTCAACATTTGCATTAATAGTCAATTCAAAGCTGAACCTTGCTGAATATTGTATTAGGTCAGTCTACTTTCTGTACCCTCGCTGGAGAACAGCTCTCTAAATCATGCACATGACAAGGAAAACAGTGAGGAGCACAATGCCAAGCACAGTGACACCAACAAAACACAAGAGACACACAGGCGATGAAATGGCTTTGCCTTTTGTTCTCGGCTGCATGATGGGTGGTTTTCATTCTTACCAGTGAGGTGAACTATCAACTCTGAATTCATGTCTGATATGAAGAACTTGTACAGCTTGTCTTCTTCTGTCAACATCACTCAAAACTGGCATGGTAAACCAGAAAAAAGAAAGAAATACTTTGAGACCGTTACATCCATCATCATAATATAAACGGAATATTGATTGAACAGCAGCAAGCAAAACATTACTGACCGAAAATCAGACCTTTCTGCGGAATCTCTCTTCTGAAAGAACAATAAAAATCCATTTACGATTTATTCTTGGTGGAGTAGATGGTATTGGAAAAAAAAAAATCTTGCCAACAAAGTATGTTCTCGACTTTTACAGCTCTACAAACGAGAAGTTCGAGGTGAAGCGGCCATTAAAATTTATTAGTCAATCACAAAGGGGCCTGTGGAGGCATGCAGCTTTTTTCACAGCCTCGTCTGAACATTAAACCATGTTGAATTCCATGTTGTTGTGTGTGTTCATTCCATATTATTTTTCTTTTAAAGGGCTGCTTTGAAGTCAATGAGTAGACAGATTATTAACACACAAATAAATAAAGAAAATTAGTTTTGAAACAAGAAGACACCTCCAAAGGGATTGTGATATCTATATCCCAAGAGATTCATCGAAACTCCGGAGCCGCCTGCCTCTGCTGTGACAGAAATTAATTGAAAATGATTTATTTAGCTGTGAGTCATATGGACACTGGATACCCTCCAGCAGCATCCTACACCTGTTTTCACTCTAATTCCTCCTCTAATGTCCCTGATACCTGAATCCGGAGAGCTTTTTAGGTGCGTCACAGCTGACAGGAGGGCCTCTTGTATTGAGCTGGAGATTTACGGGCAATCTGGTTTAAGTGCCACACTCAAGGGCACGGCTGCACGCTACACAACACGGGGTCTTGATTCTCAAGTTTTAGGATTATTTCCATGACCACATTGATATACAGGCGCAGGGCTGATTGGTCTGGAAATTTATCTTCTGGAATTATGGGAAACGGGCATCACTCCATCATGCTTTGGCAGAAAGTCACAGACCGACTGGTCTCTCTGTCTCGCCACTTCATACCCCAACGTGTTCTGTGGCTCAGTAACAGAGGAGGCAAAATTCAATGACAGAGATGTGCTTTCTGTCAGCGGCCTACATCCTCAGAGCCACACGGGGGGGGGGGGGGGGGGGGGGGGGGGGGAATTCACCGGTTACTTCACAGAAAATGTGTCTGACAAATCTGAGCGCTATTATTAACTTCAATATTTGCAAAGTTCTTTTGTTAAACTTGTTTTGTTTGCAGCTGCTCTTCTGTCGGCTCCCTGCCAGTGAAGATTAGAAAATTGATCCACTGTGACTGGCACTTTGAGGACAGCAGTTACGAGCCTGGCATGTTTTATCTTTCAACCGTGTGTGTGCATATTCTAATGTGTGTCTGCCTTGACAAAGGCAACCTGAGTTGTGAGGTTTTTTTTGCACAAATACAAAATTATGAGCACACAACTAGCATTTTTCGGGTGTTAAGGTTTTTATGACAGTTTATCCTAAAGTCTGGCACCAGCTGCACAATTCACTTCTTCTGTCGTTTGATCTCTTTTGGTCTGTAGCTCATCGCCTTGACACATCATCCTCCTACAAACCACAAAATGAAGTTTCAACTGTCTTTAGCAGCTTCTGGCTGCAGAGGAGTTTGTCTCCAAAATGTGTCAAGCAGCAGATTAAACCACAACATCAAGGTTCCTGAGATTTAAGTTAAAACATTTTAACTGTTTCACTTTGCAAAAAGTAATTCAAGATGCTGATCGCCGTGCACACACAGCATGAATTAAACAGATAACCTCATACAAAAATTGCATCTACATGATTTCATTTTCTTGCTGATATTGCATTTGAAATGTCTGGGTTCCTGTCAAGCAGTGTTCTCAGAAATATTCAGCAGAATGCAGAACTTGTGAGTGTTTTCTGGCATGCGCCGCCGTCCGCTGGACGGCAGTTCACACTCGGATAATGAGAATATAGCGCGTGTGGGTTTGTGAACCTGAAAAGCTCCTTGTAAAGTGAACCTGTGATCCATTCATTATTCATGGCAGTCAAGCGTTGCCATGACTCTCCGTCTACTTGGGAGGACCTCGCAAGTTTGGCAAGGCTCCTTGGGTGTCTGCCTCAGAGACACAGTCCTGCCTCAGACACATGCTGTGGATGTCAGACACATGCTGAAATGTGAATTGTGCTGCTGCCACCTCCTGGCAAATCTGTAGTCAGTGCAGAGAATGAGAGACTCCAGGCCTGAGCTGATCAAAGGGAGACTGCGCACTTTGAGATTTGCCCTCAAATGTAAAGTGCGTTACAAATAAAATCCATTATTATTATTAGTATTTTTATTATTTGGGAGTTTTCCCAAAGAGCTGGTCCGTGCATGACCTGCTGCATGTTGTTGTTGTTTTGCTTTTTTGTTTGTTTGTTTGGGTTTTTTTTAAATACTGCTGCTCGCTGGTGACTTGGCTATCTCACTTCTTTTTTTTTTAACTCCCACCTTAACAGTCTTGAGGAGGGGGTGAATTGTGTGTGTGTGTGTGTGTGTATGTGTGTGTGTGTGTGTGTGTGTGTGTGTGTGTGTGTGTTCTTGTATTTCTATCCTTGTCGGGGCCAAATGTCCCCACAAGGATAGCAAAACGTGGAACGACGTGCCTTGTGGGGACCTTTTTCCGGTCCTAAGTAGGAGAAACAGTGTTTTCTTGACCATGTTGTTGTTACTGAAAAAAGTAAAAGTGCAAAAACATTTCTTTAGGGTTAGGCTTTGTTGTGGTGTGGGTTAGGGTTAGGGTAAGGGTCAGGGTTAGGGGCTAGACATGAATGGGAGTCAATGGACGGTCCCCACAAGGATAGAAATACAAGACTGTGCGTGTGTGTGTGTGCGTGTGTGTGTGTGTTTGTGCGTTGCCATAGGTGCAAAGGAGAGGAGGGTTTGAGTCTTGTAAGTTTTAATAAAAAAGCCACTGACGGACAATAAGCACTGGTTCCCTTTAGACTCCTCGGTACACATTTACATAATGCAGACATGTTGCGGCAGCCTTAGATTTTTACAGCAGGTCCCATGATGTGTACTTCTGTTTGTAAGGCCAAAAAAAAATGTATATATATCAGCAGTTCTTGTGCTTAATGTAGGACATGACTGTTCAATGAGCAAAGTTATTAAAGTACGATTTAATTCACATAAGTTGAAGTTGCTGTTGGCTTTTATATTTATTATTCACTGTTGCATATTATATCGACTGCTAATATAAGCTGGCATCTAAATTCTTTTGGTTTTTTACTTTACATCATGCCACAGCATTATTCCAGTTGCAAGGTTTGTGACTGTTGCATTAATGAGTAAATGATGTGAAGGTTCATTCGGTTGAGGAGGACAGGAGATCCGGAGTGGACTGTTAATGATACATTCTGCCGTTTACACCCATAAGTGAGATGAAAGAATGATGCAAATATTGCATTCAGATGGTGTGTCTGTTAGAACATGCATACTTTTTATAATCAGCCAAAAACACACGATTACAAACATCCTGCGTGTGTCTGTGTGTTTGTGTGTGTGTGTGTGTGTGTGTGTGTGTGTGTGTGTGTGTGTGTGTGTGTGTGTACACACTCGTGCATTGAAATGTAAGTCTATATGTGCGTTGGTAAGATGGTCGACTAAACTGAAACACTTAATCCTTGACTGAAAGGTCACCCGGTCCTGCCTTGACAAATGAGAGAGACAGGAGAGACGTGGTTGTTGCTATGGAAATGTGTTTGCTAAAGTTAATTAGTAATGACAGAAGAAGGGGTTTTTAAAACAGAAAACATTCCATTTCATCGTAACTGGTTAATGAGCGGCAATTGCATCGTCCTTTCTGGTCTGGATTGCGAGGTGTTGCTCGATGCAAGGCTAGGAGCTGTTAGCATATTTCAAACCGGACGCAACGCGAATCTTTCGCCCGATGAGATTACATACAAAGTCAGTGTAATTACACGATTGTCGCTCAATCTTGAGCAGCGAGTGTTTCCAGTGAATATTCTCTCGCCGCCCGTCGCCCAGTATGGGTGGCCGTCTGCCTATAGATACGCCGCTTAAAACGCCGTTTTAAGATGGCGTATTTTTGATGACATCGGCCGCCCATAGCCCTCCACTCGCCGCTCGAGTTGCAATAATTGAAATTTTGGTAGCACTTTATAATACGGGCCCGTGTCTTACAGAGTAGCTTCCCTTCTCTTACAGTGTAGTTTCCTCAACTGTGAAGGTTACTGTCGGACATGCACATGTTATTTCGCAGAATCTGAGGAGTACTTACACTTGTGTCTGACAGTGTAAGTGCGGTTGTCTTACAGTGTAGTTTGACGGGTCTGAATGTGGAGTTTCATCAACTGTGGAGGTAATTCTCATAAATGTAGCATGACATTTTGCGGACTGCTATGGGGCAGTTACATTAATGTCTTATACTGTAGTTTGACGTGTTTTAATATGTACTTATCAAAGCAGTGTAATTTTCCTGAACATATTTTACTCCCCTACAGATTTTGTAGACCAATGATGAACTGAAATCCTGTAACGTATTGATGAGTGTGTTTCACATAATAATGGCAAGACATGCAGACGTACAAAACAACGATTACAAAGTGCTACCGAAATTTTCAAGCGAATTCGCTCCAGGGCAGCCTATCAGCGTGGGGGTCGTCACGGATGTGCTGACGTAGGGCATGCAGGGCTCCGACAAAACACTTGCTGGCGTGATGGCGCGGCGAGTGTACAGGGGTTTTGGGGTTCAGCGCCTTGCCTTGACAAGTGATCAGGATGAGACCATATTTCGTCAGCGTCCGTGGTGAACTTTAGAACGTCTTACTCAACCCAACAAAACACAGTATGTTACATTCTAAACAGAATGTATACTCATTACAGAGAAACATCCACGCTCACATGTGGTGCATAGTAAACGGTAGTCACTCTTTAGATCCTGGAGTCAGTCAATTATTTGCCGTGCATAAATTCCATGCTCTATTTCCCACTGTGGAGTAAGACAGCGAGAAGACAACACGAAAAAAAAAAAAACCCGAAGAAGCCTGCCATGACCTTGGGAGACGAGATGGGGTATCTAGGCGCAGTGGTCGCACGCACACACACACACACACACACACACACACACACACACACACACACACACACACACACACACACACACACACCCAGGAAGGGGAGCCTAGATGCCTGCTACAGCTTACATGCCAGAAGCTCCTCACTTGAGGAGCACACAGAACTCCTGACGAACTGGACAGGACTCAAGACACAGACAGGACTCAAGACATAGCACTGAAAACGTAACGAACTGAACCGACAAACCAGGACACAGACAGAACAGCCCCTCAAACGCCCAAAGCACCAGGCAACTCCAATCACACGATCAGACACAGATGATCGAAATCAGGGTGGGGAAGGTTAAGGTTAAGGTGCTTTATTGGTCACTATACGTTGAACGTACAACGAAATTTGTTCTCTGCATTTCACCCACCCATCGATGCCGCTGAAGCTTTCTGTAGGAGCAGTGGGCAGCTGTGGGGAGCGCCCGGGGATGGAGAGCCTGGCTGACGGTCAGATCACCTGACTGGAAGATTCACCTATAGTGCATGTTATCGGTTGATGGGGGAAACCGGAGATCCCGGAGGAAACCCATCCAGACACAGGCAGGAACATGCAAACTCCACACAGAAAGGCCCACACGGTTTCTACACCTCTACATGCCAGAGGAAGAGCTATTAACAGGGGCAGAGGGACCACAAACAACAGACAGTTATTTGTTGCCAGGCTCTTTTTTCTTTTTTTAACTAATGATAATAATGATAATAATAATAATAATGCATTGGTTCTATATAGCGCTTTTCTGGACACTCAAAGACGCTTTACATTGCATTATTCATTCTCTCCATACTGGGTGGTGGTAAGCTACTATTGTAGCCACAGATGCCCTGGGGCAGACTGATGGAAGCGAGGCTGCCAGTCTGCGCCATCGGCCCCTCCGACCACCACCAACCATTCACTCTCACAACTTTCATACTTAGGCAAGGTGGGTGAAGTGTCTTGCCCAAGGACACAACGACAGTTTTACACCTGCGGGAGCGGGGATCAAACCGCCAACGTTCTGGTTATAAGACGACCCGCTCTACCAACTGAGCTACTGTCGCCCCAATAATATTAATAGTAGCATTCTGCCAGCATTCATAATGGTATGAGTTATGATACGTACTGGTACAGAAAACTGGTAGATCAGCCCGTTAGACATTCCTGATTCTGAGCTGGACCAGTTGCAGTCATGCGCCATTGAAGTTTGGGTGTAGTTTATTTTCTTTGTGCTAAAGTAACAAGAAGCTGTGCATGCTAGCTAGCTAGTTAGCATGGCGCGGTTTCTCTATGAGAAACTTTATTTCTTTTTTTTCCCCCAAAACTTTATTTATTCATTTTCACAAAAAGATACAAAATGTAACAATATACAATATACAATGACAACAATATACAATATATTTTCTTGAATTTCAAAGAAAGAAAGAAAAAGAAAAAGAACACCAAGAACCCCTTGACATGCATACACACACACACAGATATAAAAGTTACTCTACGAGGTTTCTAAACGCAGCTTCAAGGCTGTAACTGACATGGAGAATGCTTTCTGAGATTTAGTGTTGGTGAGCTGAGTGTTGCTGCTGTGGAGGTCAAAGTGACTTTTTTATATATGTGATGAGTACAGAGATTGTAGAAATACCAGTTAATCACAGTCTGTCGTTTATATATCTTAACATTCATCTCATCTCTGATTCCTCTGTGTCATATTTTTAAGGATCAGATCAAACTTTGTTCAGTGTTTGTTCCAGAAGTTTCTCTAAGTTTTGTTGAATATACAATGGGGGAAATAAGTATTGAACGCATTAACTGTTTTGTCATTACATTTATTTCCAAAGATGCAATTCATGTGACATTTCTTCCAGACACTGGTATTAACTCAAATAATCCACACATGAAAAGAAATCACAACATTCAAATCCATAAATAGTGATTATGTGGAATTAAGTGCAATAACACAGGAAAAAAGTATTGAACACACCATGGGAAAGCTGTATAGTTTGTCAAGGAAAGGCACCATACCATCTCACACCTGAAAGTAATTAGTCTTTGTACTTCCTATAAGTGCAAACCAACATCAGCTGGGTTAGTGCTAATTGATGGCCCTATAAACAGGTTGTTTTTTCACCAAGTAGTCAAACAAGACACATCTCATGATGGGTAAAAGCAAGGAGCTCTCTCAAGACCTTCGCAGCCTGATTGTTGCTCAGCATCAGAATGGAACTGGTTACAGACTTATCTCAAAGAATCTGAGTATTCCAGTAAGCACCGTTGGGGCCATTATCCGCAAGTGGAAGAAGCATCACCTTATCATCAACAGGCCGCGCACAGGAGCTCCTCGCAAGATTTCTGACCAGGGAGTCAGAAAGATGGTCAGAAGAGTTCTCAAAGAGCCAAGGACCACCCAGAAAGCACTCCAGCAAGACATGGAGGCAGCAGGTACAAGTGTTACAGAGAAAACGATAGGCAATGCACTCCACCGCCATGGCCTCTATGGACGCTCAGCCCGCAAGACTCCGTTCCTCAAAAAAAGGCATGTTGAAGCTCGTCTAAAGTTTGCTAAACAGCATCTGGATAAGCCTGTGGAATACTGGGAGAATGTTGTCTGGTCAGATGAGACTAAAATTGAACTTTTTGGCTGTCATACTACACACCATGTTTGGAGGAGAAATGGCACTGCACATCACCCAAATAACACTATACCAACAGTGAAGTTTGGTGGTGGAAACATCATGGCATGGGGTTGTTTCTCATCTCGTGGTACTGGCAGACTTCATATAATCGAAGGAGCAATGAATGGAAACATCTATCGGCAAATTCTTGAGATGAACCTCCTGCCATCCACCAGGATGATGAAGATGAGACGGGGCTGGACCTTTCAACAGGACAACGATCCGAAGCACACGGCAAAGTTGACTCTCGAATGGTTTAAAAAAAAGAAAATCAATGTGTTAGAATGGCCCAGTCAATCACCTGACTTAAATCCGATCGAACATTTGTGGAAAGAACTAAAGATAAGGGTTCACCAGAGGGCACCAAAGAATATTCAGGATTTGAAGACAATCTGTGCGGAGGAATGGGCAAAAATCACACCTGAGCAGTGTGGGCGATTAGTTCATACATACAACAAGCGTCTGGAAGCAGTCATTGCAAACAAAGGCTTCTCCACAAAGTATTAAACGAGTCTCAGATAGTGTGTTCAATACTTTTTTCCTGTGTTATTGCACTTAATTCCACATAATCACTATTTATGGATTTGAATGTTGTGATTTCTTTTCATGTGTGGATTATTTGAGTTAATACCAGTGTCTGGAAGAAATGTCACATGAATTGCATCTTTGGAAATAAATGTAATGACAAAACAGTTAATGCGTTCAATACTTATTTCCCCCATTGTATGATGCAACTATTTTCCCCATCTCCCCATTTTCTGCTGTGAGGTTTTCTGATGGTGTTTTTCTGAGTTTCGTGGCCCACTCTTCTTCTCTCTGGGTTGGACTTTGCACTATCTGGCTGAAGCCTCTAGCGAGCCCGTGTAAAATCAAGCCGGGATGTAAAAATGTAAACGTCCCGTTCGACTGGTTCTGCCCTTTTGCCCTGTGAATCGGGACATTAGCAGTAGGAAAATTACTGAACCAACCCAACACTGTCACTGTTTAGCTGCATACTGATGAGTTTATTTTAATGGTAAACTTCTGCTCTTCGCTTGACAGCGGCAGCCTTCCTGCTGAGACTCCCGCTGCAGCATCTCAGATCATGAGCTTTCATGAAGAACGTAGAGTTTCACATTTTATTATAGGATTCACTTTATCATAGCGAGGTAATGCCTTATTTATCCCGTTCCCTCGCTTTATTATAGTGAGGTAGAGCTTTAATAACGCATGCACACATTTAGGGCTGTCACGATTAGGAATTTCTGAAGACGATTAATTGTCAGACAAATAATTGCGATTGACGAATATATTGTCCTTTTCTTCCTATTTAAATTCTACTGTCATAGTATAATGACATTTAATAATATACATTCTGGACTGTACACACCTTAGTGAATAAGAGCCATTTAATGACTTTTTAAACATCAAGAAATAGACAAAGACATAAGTAACGTCTACATTCCCGAAGGTCCTTACACACTGGGCATTAGGAGAACCGACGTAAAAAATGCAAATGTTTTGCTGGCAATTTTTTTTCTGTACAAACCGGGAGCCACATGATTGTTACAATAAAATTAAAAATAAAATAGACTGCCATGTTTGTGTTGCATGCTGCAGCTGCTGGCAATGACGTCAGGCTCAGATTCAGGGTCATTTTATGCAACCTTGTGGATAAAAAAACTATAATATATACAGTGGGAGGCACAGCTAACCAAAAAGTTAGCTTCGATAACGCTAAACTGATAAACTGCTAAAAGATTTAGCTGAAGCTAACAATAACTGCTAACGCCTGGTTCACACAGGACGCGCTGTGTGCGGAAGCGGCAGCGCCGCACACCGAGTTTCGGATCGAGCTCCTATCTGACGGTTCATAGGCGCGGGGTAGCGCCGCGCTCTGCAGCGCGCCCGCTCTGCAGCGCGCCCGCTCTGCTCCTCTCTATTTTCTCCGCGAGCCCCGAGCGCCGAGAGCACATATGGGATTATTTGTTGACATCGCACCATGACACAAGCATGTATGCAAGTCATTAAAATATCCCTGGAATCTTGAGTTCTGAGGCTTTCTAACAGTTCTTGAATCGTTTCAATTGGACAAACGGATCGGGAGTTATATGCATTACAAAATCCATGTTTTTTTGAAACAATTTTCTGTGTTTTTTAATTGCAGAGAAGAGACTTTTCATTACTTTGCACAGTAGGAAGCACGTACAAGAGGTTCAAGTACCCTCGGAAACCAGAGTCGCTAATGTGTAAATTTAGCGGAAGCTAATTAGTCCGCTAAGGTTTTTCAAAGTTAGCTGAACAGCTGATCCGCTAATGAAAATGTTAGCTTTGCTAATTAGCGGTTAGCTGTTTAGCAGACTGCGCCCACCACTGAATATATATATATATATATATATATATATATATATATATATATATATATATATATATATATATATATATATATATGACTATATGACTATTACAAAGTAACCTGGACTTAATTCTATACAGGTGGGAAAGGCATAGTTACTCCTTCGTTTTAACATGATTTCCAAGCCGTTTCATTAGTGAAATGTATCCTAGATTTAGATTCATTGTGATACAATAACTGGCTGACTTTTTTGTTTGCAAAATACTCCCCTACAGTGCAAGATGCCACATTTTTGTGCAGCATATGGATGCTCAAATGAACATTCCTTCAAAACAAGAGCCTGTGGAATCTTTCATTTCCAAGAAATGACTTGAGGGACATATTTAGGATAATTGTTGCTAACTTAGATCATGTTTCTACCATTTGTTTACATAATAATCATGAATTATTTCTTTTTCACATTTCTTTTAACACGTTACTGTTATTGAGGTTTAACAGGACAGAGCATACAGTCGACTTAAGGCTGGCGTTGCGCCAACCGTGATCAACTTCGTTGCTCATCTCCATAGGGTATGTGTATCATTGGCCAACAAGTATATGTGATATAGTATTTTCACGATTTCTGCAAGTTTAGGAATGCATCAAGTGTTGTGCACTGAGGACATTTGAATATCTTTAAAAACTATAGGCTACACGAGTTGTAAAACATTTTAAAAGACATGTTTTCTTTTCAATCCGTTAAAATGATGTTTTCATGCACACAGATCTGCACAAGCATAGTGCTCCGCGGAAAGATATACCGGTGCACAGCGGCTGAGTCTCTGGCTTCTACTGCTGTGCTCCGGTATATCCTTCCACGGAGCACTGCGCATGAGCAGGTCTGTGTGAATCAAAACGTTATTTTAATGGATTGAAAAGAAAGCACGTCTTTTAAAATGTTTTGTAACCATTCAGATTTACTTCACGTGCTGAGTTTTAAATAGATTATATAAATTAAAAACAAATTACCCATAAAAATTCATAAAAAATTGTGTGAATGTTTCCTTTTGGGTCAAACTAATTGCTTTAATATAATCAGCAAGAGCTCCTTTGATGTTTAGGCAGAGTTTGATTTCTCAGTTGTACAGCACAGTGAAGTTATTGAAAAGTATTACGTATTAAAATTCAGAAAAAAATTCAAAAAATGCATCTTTTGGCAAAATGATTGCTCTAGTGAGATTTCACCACTCAAGGTAAAGGTATTTGAATTTCATTATTCACAAAACCCATTCAAACTATGATTTTTTTTTTTTTTTTAATATCAGTGTTTTTCAATCTGATAGGAGACAAGTGAAAGGTTGGAGTGATTATGGTGACACTGCAGTGAATCCCAGTGGTATTACTGTTTTTTTTTTTTTTTTTTTTTTTTTGTGGTATTTGTCTACACTGTTGCAGCATCTTGTAAATTGCAGACTGTCTCTTAACTCCGCACCATTACCAGCTGTTTCTGCTGAGTGATTGACAGATACTTTTAATAATAAAAATGAACTTGTAGTATATCGTCCACCTCACAGCAACAGGATGGAGACTCCCTTTGTGTGTTATTGACGTTTTGTTAAATAGTTATTGAGACTGAAAGTCCGTATCTGTCAATATGCTGCTAACTTTACTGGACTTGTTCAGAGAGAGAAATACTTTTCTCTGGAATCTTTTAGGTCTTAAGAATTATTAAGAGCCTCAGCATGGAGGCTCCATCTTCTCACAGCAGCAGCAGTGCGGTTCCTCCGCAGGCTGGAGAGCAGGTGAAGAGAAATATCTCGTTATAACGAGAAAGTTTTCTCGTTTAAACCAGAAAATTATCTCGTTATAACGAGAAAACTATCTCGTTATTATGAGAACCTATTGTAGGGGCGCCCCTTGTACAACCACGCCTCCCCCCCCAGTATGTGGCGTCCCAGGCAGGTTTTGCCTGTAGGATGGACCGGCCCTCCTGCGCCCCCCCTATCAAAATGAATCTGGATCGCCCTGCCTGTCAGCCCTCATTGGCTGTCTTCACCTCCATCGGGCTTAGAGAGGTGCACCTTGCGATGACGTGATCGAGAAAAAAAAAAATCGTGGACTTTTTAAAGCTTTGGAGGCGAACCAGCGGAAGCAGTGTACGTGCAAGACTACGAGAACCACGTCTCTCCCATCGGTCAAAAGGAAGAAGGTACGATGTTTTAATGTACATTTTTGTACCAATGATGAGACAAGATGACAAATTGTGTTTCAATTTTTCTCGATTTCTGGTCAAAAGATAAATTTTGTTGATGAAAAGAAGAAAAAAATAATAATACTGGATATGTGGACCAGAAGAAACGATGTGAAATTAATTTCAGATTACTTTGAAAGGGAAAAACTCAGGTGTTTATGGTTTATGGCTAACACTAGCTATATCTTACTTTTTTCAGAAAAACTTTCTTTTCCCCGATTTTAAAGGGAAGAATTGTGATCTGTGAGTTTGGAGAAATGAAGAGTTGTTCTGTTGCGCGGATTTTAGCTATGTATGGATAGTGCGCATTTACAATCATGCATAAGTTTCATTGTTTTAATAGCCAAAAAGACTACAATCAATGTATGAAACTGATTGAAGAATTCAATGTGAGACACTAAAAGAAGGAAACACATGCAGAAGTGAGCATAATGACATGAGATTTAAAAAACTTTTTCTTTCTGTCCAGCAGACACAATGTCTCCTGAAAGGAATCATCTGAAAGGTAAGGACTTGGTAAAACTTGTATTTACAACCTATTTTCAAAATCCTGGTTTTTTTTAAACCATGTCATGTTGTATTACATTTTGTTTTCATGCCTTTTTTTTAAAAAATCTTGTTATGGCCGTGTTGCTATTATTTTGCTCTCAGTCTTTTTTTAATTGAATAAATAAAGGATACAAATCTGAAAACACGTGTCAATACTTTGTATTTTCTTTCAGAACATAAGAATTCGGATGCAGAAATGCAAGCATTGCAAGGTAAGACAGAAGACAGAGAGAGAGAGAGAGAGAGAGAGAGAGTGAGACTGACTCATTTGCATATCTGTGCTCTGAACTCTGAACCTAATGCAGTCCAAGCTGGGCAGTGAAGCGTCACCGTACTGGCATACTGGGATAATGTTGGCAAAAAAAAACATAAAAGTATCTTATTCTACAGAAAATACAATGAGAATTAAAAGCCCCCACACAGTGAAGTAAAAAGAGAAAATAAAATAATAAATGAGTAAAGATAAAAAATATAAGTGAATGAGAAAATAAGATTTAAACAAAGCATATAGCAGCACTGGGAGCTCAGATCAACAGTTAAGGGGTTTGGCAAAACAGATAAACAGGAAAACAGTAACTTTATCTTTATGGTGTTTGTTTGATATCCAACACGCCCCCCCCCCGCCCCATGTCTCATCTCCCTCGACATCTCAACTTGTCCTTGCTATACTCCTCCTCTGACTGCTCTGGGTTTTAACATGAAGTTAATGATTTTTTATTCCAGCGATCCCCTTTATAAATGCGGCAGAACAGGCACCGCAGACAGAGGTGTCTGAGAAATCTTCTGGTGCCATGGCTTTGACTGAGCTGGTAAGGTTTTATTTTTTCCTTTTCCTTTTCTGAATGCGATTCACAGATTTTTACAAAATCTGAAAATAAAAAGCAATGTAATGTGACAACTTTTCAATAAAGCATCTCAAATGATTTGTTTCTAATTGTGTCCTGTCCTGTTTCCACTTTTCAGGTTCCCATTTTGTATTTATTTAGTTTTTTTTAATGTCTTGTAACTACTTTTGAATGTTGATAAATATGTACCAGTGATTTCTCACGTCTTTTCAGTGTCGCTATCCTGTCCTGATATTTGTGGTTTTTGTCTGCGGCCTGAGCGGGCCATTTCATTACGGGTATAACATATCCGTGATGAATTCCCCCTCCAAAGTAAGTACTTCACAAGATCACAAGAAAACCAAATACATTTATTCTTCTATATTTTTCTCCTCCAAATGCTTTTCTGTTATTTGCAGTTTTTTTTTTTACAATTTTTTTTTTTATCCTGATTGAAAAAAAAAGCACATTTGAATTTCTTTATAGATACACAAAATGTAAGGTCACATTTTTCTTTATTAAGTTCATCTGTCAGACATAATTTGCGGAGCGCAGTCTGAAACGGTGAAACTGTATGTGTAGTTACCAGTGTGCGCCAGTAGATGGCAGTACGACCCAAGCGTTCTTCTAACCCCGTGTCCTTCACGGGCCGTCTTTAAAACTCCGTCTGCCCGCGAGGTTCCGCTGAAACGAATCTTACACCTGATCATTTCTCCCATGTGCACAGGTATGAGGTAAAATCGCGGCGCAAGGGTTTATTTCTGTATTTATTTTTAGTATTGTGGCTCAGTCCCAGACATGGTCTTGAGTTTTCACTTTATTTCGGAAGAAATTGTTTTATGTTCGGAGGGTTTTTTTAATTAGTTGTTCAAAAAAAAAAAAAAACCTCAGCATACATGTGAATAAATACTTTATTTTAAAATTTGTTCTTTTTGTATTGACTTAATAAAGTTTACCCGTGAGGTTGCACGAAAACTCATTTTTTTTCTTGTTTACACATCAATTTATCTGCAACAACCCTGCAGATCAGATCCGTGTCATCTTAATATTTTTTTAATTAATGGCAGTCGTATACGAGTAAGAGTTAAACCCCTGTCTGTGTCACCATCATTGCAGTTCATCAAGGCCCTGATAAATGACACACTTCTGGAGAGATACAACACCACCCATGACAATTCGAAGGTCGACAGCATTTGGTCCGCTACTGTGTCTCTGTTCAGCCTGGGAGGGGCAGTGGGGTCAGTGGCAGCTGGTTTCCTGCTTTCACATTTGGGCAGGTGAGTATTTATGAAATTACCATCCTTGAAATACGTCCATGTGTATTCTACATATGCAGACTTTTTTGTTGTTTCACAGGAAGAAATGCATGTTGTTGAACGCCATTTTGGTCATGGCTGCCGCCATCCTGATGCTCACCAGCAAGTCTGCCGGGTCTTTCGAGATGATCATGATCGGACGCTTTCTTTACGGCATGAATGCAGGTAAACCTCTGGAAGTTTGTTAAAATTCTTTTGTTGTGTCTGATCTCCCATGCCTCTGTTTCCACATAAAAATCATTCCTGGACTGCCATGTCGGCTCTTTCAGCGATCGGTGTTGCGGCTCACACCTTGTATATGACTGAGTGTGCTCCAAAACACCTGAAAGGAACCGTGAGTCAGACCATCATCAACTTCACGTGCCTCGGGAGAGTCTGCGGTATGCTGCTGGGGCTCAGGTGAGTGAAAAACACCACTGAGTGAGTTCAGGCGGTGTTACATGCTCATGTAGCAGCTGCCATGTGAACAAACTTCTACTCTTTACCATTAATTCTCTTTCCCTGTTTGTCTTGCAGTGAGTTACTCGGTAACGAAGATTACTGGGTTTTCCTGCTCGGCTTCATTATCATCACCGCCTTCTTGCTGCTCGTCAGTCTGGCATTTCTGCCCGAGTCCCCCAGCTTCTTGCTGCTTAACAGAGGAGACCGACTGGAGTGCGAGAGAGGTGCGAGTGTGTTAATGAATAACTTCTCCTTCTTCATTCTAAACTGTTGCTGAATTGTATTGACCTTCCTCGCCTCAGCTCTCAAGAAGCTGTGGGGAGACGGAGACCACAGCGGTGCGATGGAGGAGATGCTGCAGGAGAAAGCCGCCTTGGAGACTGCTGACACCGTCTCCGTGTGTGGACTGATGCGGGACAAAAGGGTCTGCTGGCAGCTCATCACCCTGATTGTCACCTTCGTCTCGCTGCCGCTCTCTGGTGTCATTGCTGTAAGTTATTAAGCTTACACATTACTGGAAGTTAACTGGACTTCTGTCTTCTGGCAGTTTGACTTTTTGTATCAGTATTAATACTGTTAAGTATTATGCAGCTCACTGTTCCGAGCAAGTATGTTGCAGACATAAAGTCATACATTATAATCCACTTCACTTCTTTAATTCCACCCCCAAAAAACAGAATTTAAATCTGTTTGTAGTTTTCAAAAGCATTCTCTTTGATCCGTTTTTATTTTTTAAACAATTTAATTACTTTAATGCTCTTTTTAAATCTTTCTCTTAATATCTCACACTTGCACATCAATTATTTTCTGTATTCTCTTTATTTGCAGTTGTGGAGCACTTGCTTCATTGTGTCATTTGCTCTTGTCTAGGTGTACTTCTACTCCTTCGAAGTGTTCCGTGCAGCAGGACTCGAGGAAAACCTGTTCCCCTATCTTGCCTTGGGAATGAGCACTGTTGAGTTTGTGTCCTCTTTCTTCGCGGTAAGTCCCATTACACTGATATCCACTCATGATTTGAAAATGTTTTGCTTAACTTGCACTATTTTAAACTGATAATTGTGTTTTAATGTTGCAGTTCCCCCTGGCTGCACGCAAAGGCACCAGGTTCCAGCTGATGTTGGGCTACGGCATCATGGCTGGAACCCTGGTTTGCCTCACCATTAGTCTGGCTCTGCAGGTGAGTCGTCATAAACTCAGCCACCATTCGATGCATATCTCATTGCAGAATACGCGACAACTAATGAATCTCAAATTCCTGTGTTTACCTCAGTCGTACACCACTTGGATGCCGTATGTCAGCATTGCCCTCATCTTCATCTTCGTCGCCGGCTGTGCGATGGGACCGGGTACGTGACTCTTGTCAGATTTACATCTTCATTGTCTCAGGCATGTTTGGTTCCAGCTGTAGCTGTATGTTTAACACCACTGCTGTACTGTGTGTTTTTCATCCCCAGGCGCGGCGACCCCTGCTCTTCCAACGCAGATCTTCCCCCACGCCTTCAAGTCGGCTGCCCTCAGCCTTGGATCCTGCGTCGCCTGGCTCGCGTTGTTCACCATCGGCATGAGCTTCCCTCACATGGTGGTAAGTGCACTTATGTCCAGTGTGTTTTTCACAGCTTATTGAAATAATATGACCAAAGTCAGCCGCAGTTTCTCACTTGTGGTTTGCATCTGCTTCATTTTCAGGAGAAGATACATCACTATTGCTTCCTCATCTTCCTGGTCGTCTGCGTCTTGTGCGGGCTGTTTGTGACGTTCAAATTTCCCGACATCAAGAACCATGGCGCGCGTCAGGTCGCTGTGGCCTTCGAGATGAGAAACGGGGCTGTGGTTGCGGTTGCCCCAGAAAATGACACCAAGGAAAGCAATGGGCAGGTTGAAAGTCAGGAGCAGGATGAAAATGATGAAATGGACACTGTAATGTAATGTGTCATTTCAGCCACTCTCACTAGAAAAGTGAGCTTTCGTAATTTTCTTGTGTTTGATTTGACGAACATAAATATACAATTGGAGTTTTTATCGATCTGAGGAAAGCCTTTGACACAATTAATCATACAATATTAATAAGTAAATTGAACAACTTTGGTGTGAGAGGTGTAGCTTTCGATTGGTTAATCAGTTATCTTCAAAACAGACAGCAATATGTCCAGTTGGAGGGATATGAATCAGTTTGCAGGAATTTAGAATGTGGAGTACCACAGGGTTCGGTTTTGGGACCTAAACTTTTTATTTTATATATTGATGATATTTGCCAAGTGTCTAAGTTAATGCCGTTTGTTTTGTTCGCAGATGATACTAACTTTTTTTGTTCAGGGAATGATTTAAATGAGGTAGCATTTAGCATTAAGAATTATGTATAAAGAAGATTATAGAGCACATACCAATAGACTTTTTATGTTGTCGGGTTTACTAAAATTAACAGACTTAATTGAGCTGAGAACACTTCTGGTGGTGTTCAGAGCGAAAGGTTAGAGTTCTACCAAAACAGCTTCAACATATATTTGACATTAGATCAGAGAACGGAAATCATAGGAGACCACATGATTTCAAATACCAGTTTGCTCGGACAACGCTAAGGCAGATGTGTATTTCTGTTGTAGGTACAGAGCTATGGAATGCACAAAACACGGAGTTAAAAGATTGTACAGTCATGTTTCAGTTTAAGAAAAAGTTTAAAGAAGAAAAAATCAAAAATTATGAATTGGATGATTGAGGAAGGGAGTAGTTTTGTTTGTTTTTTTGTTTTTTTTTTTTTTGTTTTTTTGTTGTTTGGTTTTGTTGTATGTTTGTTTGTTGTTGGTTTTCTACATGCATGTATGTTCTGTACACACTAAAAAATGTTGGGTCATTTTGTTAACCCAATCGCTGGGTTATGAAATCGGCAACCCAATTTGGGCTATTATGATACATTTGGAGTTATTTATTGCAACTCTTGTGTTGGGTTTGAGTCCATCAGACCCAACACAGATTTTTAAACTCAGCGCATGGGTTGTTTTGACCACTGTTGGGTTGTCAACGGGTCCGTGTGTCACTTCTGTTCTTCTGCAACACAGAAGAACAGAAGTGGTCCTCTGGCTCTCTGATGCAGTACAGGGTTGTGCTTATTTACTCTACATATCTAATTCACACGACTGTGCGGCGTCATGTCATGTAAATTAGATATGTAATGTAAATAAACATGTCATCATGTAATGTCATCCACAGAAAAACATGCTTGAGCGAGCGCCCTCCATGTAGTTAGCGTTAACCAAATAGCTAGCTAACACGTGTAGCTCGCTAGCCACACTATGTATAATGTTTGCATTGCCAGCTGTTGGGGCGGCTGTGGTTTAGGGGGGAGCGCAGTCGTCTTACAATCGGGAGATTGTTGGTTCGACTCCTGTCTCCCCCTGTCTGCATGTCATAACCCCCCAGCTATGGGTAAAATAGCACCAGTGCCTTGTGGTCACCACGGGAGTGACAAAGGATAATGGAGAACCCCCTACAGAAAAATCTGGAGTGAAGCCCTGAAGGTAGTTGATCCTCGCATTGTGGCAACTCCTGTGGCCAAGCTGGTACCAGCTGTAAGAGCCTGTCCCTTCTGTTGGACACTACCAGCGAGGCTGAGGAGGGGGATCTCTCGGTTGTGTTATTTTAATTTATCTATGAATCAAAATTTTGGGAAGACTAAACCAATGTGTTTAGTTGAATTAACACAGAATTGTAGTTAATTTGACCCAGAGTTTGGGCACATTCAACCAGTATATATATGGTAAAATTGACCCAGGACTGAAATTAATTTGATGCAACAGTTGGGTTAAAAACGAGCACAATATTCAACCCAATCATATGGTAGAATCGACCAGGACTAAAATTGATTTGACCCAATGATTGGATTTAATCTGTGAACCCATCTGTTGGGTTAAAAAGACCAACCCATTTTGTTGGGTAAAAATAATTACTTTTGGGCTGGTCCAATATTGGTTAACTGTTGGGTTAAAAAATAAACCAATTTGGGTTGTTTTTTACCATTCATTTTTTAGGGTGTAGTAGTTAAGCGAGAATCCAAATACATGGTCTAAGTGCTGGTTGCCCTGGGAAAATGAGTTGCAGCGAAGGGGCAGACGTATATAAGACTTGTCTTCTGTCTGCTCCTTTTCATTTCACATGATAACACATGAAGATTAAGAGATGTGTACAAAAATTGTGTATCATGAATGAAATGGAATAAAATAAACATGAAACATGAAACATTATTTGAAAAATACAGAATGAACTTAAATACAGGAAAATGTGTTTATTCGGAACTAATCATACTTTATTAGTCCCCTTTATAAAGTTCTTTAGATTGTGTATTAACCCGTCCTACTTAGTGCAGAGGCAGAGCCACATAACAGCATTGGTTAGGGACCTGATGGACGTCAAGGATTAGTTTCAAGGAATCCATGATGATGACCTGTCCACAGAGTAGACCCAACCTCAGGGCTTCTGATCCCAAATCCCCCTCTCATAGTTTGTACTTGTGTGTTGTTTATGTTCTTTACAAAAAAAATCAATAAAATGAATGAAAAGGACAGACTTAAGGCTTTGTTGCTTTTTATCTGAAGGTCTCACACACATATTCTTACAGCTGTTACTTTTAACAAGACTTCCTGATAAGTTTTACCAGATTAATCACGCAAACTCTGAATCAACTCGCATTATAGTTTTGGACAAGAAAGTTTTCCAAGTGAAAAAAATGAAAAAAAATTCTTCATGCCCAAGAAATGTGATTCCAATAAAAACCAGGGGACTTGAAAAGCAGCCGGTAGGAAAAATACAAAACACTGCATCTGAACCAGCATTTCCATCTGCTCACTTCTAGTATGAAATGACCTTCGTTTCTTCAGTTGTGTGTTCTTCTATGGAGCCAAGCAATAAAACCTGTCGAAGTAATGTTGGGATGTCATTGCTACACGGCATCAAAGCAGGTTGACTTGAAAGACTTATTGCAACAGCATGCACTGAAGCCGTGCAGATTGGTTAATTAATGCTTTGCTGTGGACATTGTATGTTTAATTATATTAGACACACATATATATATGCATATTTGAGCAAAGTTATAGAAAAGAAGTTTAAGAACAGATGAGCTGTCTGTCTGTCTTGATTAAAAATAAAAAAGAATAGGCAGAAGCTGAGGCCTGTTTTTGTCTATCCTGTGCAATTCATCAAATAATGCAGAATATCAGCCAGACAATGAAGAAAAAAAAGAAAAAAACACAGTAAAAACATTTACTATAAATCGTTCTTAATAATTTCACTTGTCAATACTTTTTTTACATTTTAATTATTGTTCATACGTCTGATTTACAACTAAACAAATTTATGTCAGCTACAGATGTGATAATTTTCAGCTTATTTGATACTGTACACATGATTCAAATTAAGTTTTAATAACTTAAGTCCCAAAATCAAACCCTGTGGAACATCACAAGTTACTTTTCTAAAATGTGTCACAGTCTTATTAATTTTTAAATATTAAAATCTGTTATTTAAATGACTTCTTATCCAGTTTAGTGTTACACCTTTTATGCTATGATACTCCAGTTTCTGCAGAAGAAAGGCATGATTGATTGTGTTAAAAGCTTTACGTGTATCAACAAAAAACACCCTCTGCATATTGTACCTGTGTACAGCCACTTCTTTACAGACGCGCCACTCATGCAGTCACTCCCAGCCACCGCTAGACGGCGCACCCTCACTCGGGAAACACCGCTCTGCTTTCAGGTGAGTGGCAACAAAGAGTTTGATGGATGATTGATGACAACCTGGAGTTTCAAGCCCGAGTACATTTTTAGCTGTCATTTTAATCCTTTTGGGGAAAATTTTCTTGAATTGTGTTTAGAAGTTGCGTGTTTTGCTCTATTTGTCTCCATCAAGAGTTCACAATTCTTTGAAAAGAACAAAAACAGTCTATAAGGGACGTTCAGCTCTGCTACTTTGCAGCAGAAGATAATAATAATAATAATAATAAACTTTATTTATATAGCACCTTTCAAGATCATTGAGTCACAAAGTGCTTTACACATAAACAACAAAGGATAAAAAACAGAACAAAAACAACACAAAACGGGAAAAGAAACAACAGAATCACAGAAAAGCAAGACTGTAGAGATGCGTCTTGAGCTGCTTTTTAAAGGAGTCGACAGTGTCCGCTGATCTTAGATTAACTGGGAGGGAGTTCCAGAGAGTGGGAGCCACTACCTCAAACGCGCGGTCACCTTTAGTTTTTAGTCTTGAGCGAGGGACTACCAGCAGGCCCTGATCGGAGGACCTCAGGGACCTGCTGGTAACATAAGGCTGTAACAGATCTGTGATGTAGAGCGGTGCCTGGCCGTGCAGAGCTCTGTACGTAACCACAAGGATTTTATATTGTATTCGAGACTTAATGGGGAGCCAGTGAAGAGCAGATAAGATTGGAGTTATGTGGGACCTCCTGGGAGTCCTGGTCAGCAGTCTGGCAGCGGCGTTTTGGACCACTTGCAGGCGATCCAAAGATGTTTTGCTGACAAAGGTAAACAGCGAGTTGCAGTAATCCAGGCGTGATGATCCAAACGCATGGATAAGGATCTCCATCTCAGCTTGAGACACAATGGGCCTCAGTTTGGCTATGTTCCTCAACTGGAAAAAGCAAGAACTGATCAGAAGTTTCACATGTTGATCCAGAGTCAGAGCGTGGTCTACAGTGACACCTAGAATTTTAACGGAGGGTTTAATCATGGAGGTATGGAGACATAAACCATCTTTGATCCTAGGCACAAGACTGGGAGGAGCAGAGATAAGAAATTCAGTTTTATCAGAGTTTAGCTGCAGAAAGTTATTAGCCATCCAATTTTTTATCGCTGTCACACAGTCACTTAGAGCTGACAGGGAGGCAATGTTGCGGGGTGAGAAGGAAAAATAAAGCTGGATATCATCAGCATAACAATGATAAGAGACACCTTTAAACTGATTAATTATTTGCCCAAGAGGAAGCAAATACAAGGCAAATAGAATTGGACCAAGGACTGAGCCTTGGGGCACACCACAACGGAGAGGTTCAGATGAGGAGGCGAAGTTACCAACTGAGACAGCACAGCTCCTGTCAGAGAGGTAGGAGGAGAACCACTGCAGGGCTGTCCCCGTCACCCCCACCCACTGACCGAGTCTCTCTATCAATATGCCGTGGTCCACTGTGTCAAATGCTGAGCTGAGATCCAACAGCACCACCACCGAACAGTCTCCGGCGTCACTGCGCATCAGGAGGTCATTTGAAACTCTAAGAAGGGCAGTTTCTGTAGAGTGCAGCCTTCGAAAACCTGACTGAAAGTCTTGCAACCTCTCAAGCAGGTTCCCTCAAGAAGAGTGTATGTTCAAGATTTTTTAAATATGTTTTAAATAGGACAAAGAGTAGCCAGTTATCTATGTTCACCTCCATATGGTTAAAAACACATTTTTTGTTATTCAATAATGTGCACAGACTTCTTGTAAACACTATCAGTCTTTTGTCACTGCTGCCAAATTCATTAGGTAGATCATGAAGGACCATCTGATCTACATCGTTTTATATCTTAAAGCATTGTTTATAACAATATTAATATTAAAAAAAGGAGTCTGAAAAGTAAGGTCTTTAGAAATCTGATTTTTCAGAATAGTGTGAAATTACATATTATGTGTCCATGCTGTATTTTATCATTTATCAGAGGAACTAAACCCTGTTACAAAATAAATCAGAGCTTTATTCTTGTTTGACTGAAAGAATTCAAATAGTCTTTTAGTGAAAAAGGAGTTTGTATTTAGAGCCTGTTCTTCTGTATGATTAAACAGCTAGGACCTTTCTTTACACAAATGTGTAACTCTAAACAATCTAATGTGAATTTACAAAAAAAGCTTTCTATAACCTGTTTTCTCCCACCCGAGTGGCTCATAAAAAGACGTTACTTAGAATGTGCACCTTGTCTTTGTGTCTGATCAGGTTGCTCAGCAAAACTTCCTTTTTAACTGCACTCTCTCTTTATTCATTCATTCTCTGCCGCTTCTCCCTTTCGGGGTCACGGGTGGCTGGAGCCGATCCCAGCTGCTGTGGGCGAAGGCAGGGTACACCCTGGACAGGTCGCCAGTCTGTCGCAGGGCTGACATATAGAGACATACAATCATTCACGCACACATTCACACCGAGGGGCAATTTAGGGTGATCAATTAACCTGACGTGCATGTTTTTGGACCATGGGAGGAAGCCGGAGAACCCGGAGAGAACATGCAAACTCCACACAGAAAGGCCCCGGCCGGTATTTGAACCCAGGACCTCCTTGCTGTGAGGCAAGAGCGCTAACCACTGCGCCACCGTGCGGCCCTCACTCTCTCTTTAATTGAGATCAAATGCATTTTTCTCAGAGACTACACCAATTACAACTGTGACTTTACGACATCTCAAAATGAATGAATCAGGCCAACTTTCCTGTCACATGTCTTGAACTTTTCTTTGTGTCACCTGCTTTTCACTAGATGAAGCTGCTTGATCTCACTAGATGGTAGAACTTTGATAATCTCTTTGCGAGCAGAGAGCGCTGGAGGAAGTTCTTATTTGGAGGTGCTTGGAAAAGCTCTTGTGGTTCGTTTCATGCATGGCCACACAGTGATAAGCGCTCTGGCTAAAGAGTGAAAAGGTCGAGGGTTCAAATACCAGATAGAGCCTTTCTGTGAGGTGTTATTGGCGACCCTAAATTGCCCCGATAGTCTCTCTATGTTTGTCCTGTGATAGAATTTTGACCTGTCCAGATGTATTGTGCAACATTTATTTCTAAAATGACCTCAAAGTAAACCTGGGGCGGTACACCTGTCATACGGTAACACAGGTGTCCTAAAGCGAGCTCAGGGAGGACAGAAACCTCCTGTAGAGCAGAAGGGCAAAAGCTCGCTTGATCTTGATTTTCAGTATGAGTACAGACCGTGAAAGCGGGGCTCACGATCCTTCTGACTTTTTGGGTTTTAAGCAGGAGGTGTCAGAAAAGTGACCACAGGGATAACTGGCTTGTGGCGCCAAGCGTTCGTAGAGACGTCGCTTTTTGATGTCGGCTCTTCCTGTCATTGTGAAGCAGAATTCACGAAGCGTTGGATTATTCACCCACACTCTAAACTCTAACAAGTTGGCATTACTTAAAAAAATTGTGGAAACCGATTGCCTCAAAAAAATTAAGTAAATATGACTAATAGTCTTAGATTACATTTACTTTATATTCACTTGTTCTGTGTACTCAGAACCTTGTTGTATGTACTTAATTCTATTAAACTACTGTAACTTGAATTAAGAAAGTTATCGTAACTTATAAATATCAAGTAAAGTCAACTCAGCTACACCAAGTTATTCTGACTTACATGAACAGTACTATTTACTTAGTAGAATCTAGGAAACCGATTGCCTTAAATAAATCAAGTAAGCCCAACAAAGGATAGTTAGTACACAAGGAACGATACTTTATTTATTTACCAACGCAAATAAAAGCCATTGTATATTATGGTAAAAACACTGTTTTACAGGATTTAACAATTGCAGCATGCCAAAACAAATACCCAGGAACCTGAGTGAAGTCTTCCATGGCATCACAGTCCTGTGGACAATGAGAAAAGTAAGAACAAATGTACACAGAAATCTTGGCTTCCAATTGCACATATAGTATAAGCATAAACTTTTAGAATACTTACGAAACAGACAGCGTAGAAGTCACTTCCATCATCCTCGAGGAAAACTGGGAGGCATCGGAACATGGCTGTCCTCATGGCAATGACATCAGTGATCTGCCAATGGGTAATAAAGTTTTAAAAAAGCAGAATGTTTCTTTGACTGTGCGTGAGTGTCTCTGTTGATTAGTGGGTTACGAAATTAAAAAGAGGGTCTACACTAGTGTGTGTGTATATGTGCAACTAGCTGACTTGTGTACAAGTGAGTGAGTGAGTGAATGAGACAGTGAGAGAATAGAATAGAATAGAATAGAATGTGTTTATTGTCATCATACATGTATGACAAATTTAAAAACAACTCTTGGTTGCGAATAGAAAATAAAATCAAAATAGCAATAAATAATATACACACAGAGCAGCAAAAAATACAAGGGGCATAGGAATACAAAAAGTACAAACGTACAGATGTACAGTAGAGAGCCCAGCGTGAGTGAGACAGTCAGCAAGTGAGTGAGAGAGTGAAAGAGTGAGACCGTGAGTGAGTGAGAGACTGAATGAGTGATTTAAAATGAGGGCCTATGGTGGTGTGTGTGTGTGAGCATGTGTTCAAATAATAAAAAAAAAAAAAGAGATTGCAGAATACTCACCCTCTGTTCAACCTGGGCAAGAATCTCTGAGAGTTGCTTGCCAACAAGCCCCTTTTTGGACCTGAAGATTTCAAGGAAGCGGGGTGTGTGGCGATCCAAAGATTCACAGAAATCTTTCTACTCTGGTGAACTCAGCAAAAATCTTTGGGGATGAAACAGAACACAGACATTTTAAAGACAAGTGCAAAGAGAACTCCAACATTAAAAAACCTACATGGGGCAGGCATATTTGTATTTTTCTGAGTCACTTAAATATTTACCTGTCATTTGTAAAGAAGATGTTGGAACGCTGGCCAGCTCTTTTCTACAGATGGCTGCTCTTCCACGATTTCTTTACATCTCAATGAGAAAGTGTGGTTCATCAGGCGATTCACAGACCTTTTCTTCATGCCATTTTCCAGGATCTGTTGAGAGATTTTCAAAAGAAAGGAAAAACAAACTCATTTGTATGAAATACCAATGTTTAATTATATTATTTTCTAATTGAGAGAGGTTCTACAAGTTGCACATTCAAGTTCATTTCTTGTCACACAGTGGGGTGTAGCAACATTTGGAGTCTCACTGGTGGATGCTGTGAAGCCAGAAACAGTCCGCCACACTGGAGCTCAATTTTATCATGGGTTGGAAACTGTGGTGTAGTCTGGTTTATTCCAGTGGATATACTCTGAGCACCCCTCCCACCCTCCTACTCCTTCTTTATACACATTCACTAAAAATGGCACTTTTGGGCCTCAGACCACAGGTTGAGAATCGCTGCACTAGTACATGGTATTATTCTTGGCAAATAAGTGATGCAGAATACATTATATTAATTTATATTTATAATTTAGAAAGAAAGTAAGAGTGAGTATAAACAGTGGCACAGAGCTGCTGCTGCAGGATTGTTGACTTTTCATTAAGCTGACTCCTGATTTTTAAATACTGGTGCTCACAAACAGTACACATGCATGTTTACATGCACATGGGCTGCCTGCATATCACGAACACTACCCCACTGGTGAAACAGCCGGTGTGGTCGCACCGCTGAAGGGATATTCGACTGGACTGCCACTCGGTGCTGGCTACATGTGCTGGTGTTGGTTCGAGTGGTGCTCACCTCACTCTTCCCAGTTAATGTCCCCGCATGCATCTTCAATGTTATTTGCCTGCTGTAGACGTGCTCACACACGAGGCACGGACACCCCGGTTTAAGTCTTCTTCTTTTGTTTCATTAGTGTGACGCTACTCCACTTGGTGCGAGTGCTGCCACCACATGGCCGACTGAGAGGCTACATGCATGTCGGCAGGCTTAGTTTGGGACGGTTTGGTTACAGACACGCCAAAGTGATGCATGAAATGAGCGTTCATATCACACTGAAACCAATCCTAGTCTTATCATAGATGTAAATAGACAAGGCTAAAAAGTATAGCCATGACACAGCTTGTTAATATTAGCTAGACCTGCTTAGCTTTGGCCAATTTTAGCTAGCTAGTTAGCTAGTCTGTCAATTCATTTATTTTAACATGAAAAACTGGTCTGCTAAAATATAGTCAATAATAACGTTGTGGATGGCACATGAGATGTATAGTAAACTTGAATAACTCACCTTGAGACGTAGAGAAATTCAGCTTCCTCCCACACCAGAGACAAGCTGCAGTGACCTCCTGCCCGGCTTTGCTGCGCATGTGCAGTCCTGAATGCAGTGTTTATTCACCGTGACAAAAAGCTTCCAGTCCAGCTTACACACATGAATTTAGTTGTAAACTTTTTTGGGCTAAATTGGTTCCTTACTTATATTTATTGAGTTGAATCAACAGGTTTCTAAGATATGAGTAAAGTGCACAAATGTAATTTAAGTAAGAATAATTATTATGTTTTAGAGTGCACTAATATATACATTATGGAAAATTAGTTCTTCGATCATGACTTCAAATCATGACATACTCATGGCTTATGCTCAGACAGCTGCTCCTGGCTGTTGAGCTTAGTGTAGTGACCTTTGAACTGTGGCATTGAATAATTAGTTCATCTATTGGTATAACTGAGTTTAGATATGAATCTGTCTCACTCGTCAAACATCGATGGGCTGGCAGCCTAACCTTTACATTTTGTTCAGAATTATGTTTCCTGATGTCCTTATTTTCACATTCATACGCCTTTTTTCCCTGTGGACCGGGCCAGTTTTTTCTCTCCTGGGAAATGTATCATTATGTATTCAAATTTGAAAAGTTCCACTTTCTGCAGTACTGCCACCCTGCAGCAGCTCTGCCTTTTCAATCACCACAGCCGAATAATGAACGGTTCAAAGCAAGAGTTGCAATGAGCAAAGCTACTCTTTAACCTTTTAATTTTAGAATAAGAGTCACATCATGAGCAAATCTAGCTGATAAATTTTGCTCACGAGTTCAAGTTGTTCAGTTCCTGAGCTTTGAAAGTTCCAACTCTGAGAGCACAACGTGACGTCGCTGGTCAGGTTTGGCTGACTGTACCAGGATAATATCAGTCAGCAGTTTAGCGGCATGTAATTCTGACGTCTGTCAATTAGAACTATACTTTTGGCTTCTTCCTACAGATATGACGTTTTGATGATGATCCTGTGGATGAGGAAGCAGTATTACTGTGCAGAAAATGCAATATTCATGTGGAGATGGTGATCAGACCATGTATTGATGCTGGGCCATTTCCTGACAGTTTTTTTTTTTTTTTTTTTTTGCTGCTTCACTTCACAGTCCATCATGTATTACACACACAACGTATCTGTTCTTACATCTGCAACATTACCAACTGCAGCTGTGCTCTCACATCCCAACAGATATTGTGTGTTACATTATGATTTTTTTTGCTGGGTCAGTTCTCGGACGTGGATGACCACAGTCCTGCTGAAAGTCCTCTTTAGGTGCTTGTGTGACCAACAACTCACCAACTTTATGATGCCTGGTTGCTTCCTTCATACGCATGTAAAGGATGACAGTCGAACATCTTTGTATAATCAGGAGTTACATGCCAAAATGATTCAGTCAGAAATAAACAACTTAATTTCACAAGCCAGCAATGAAAATGCTTCACTTCAGCACCGGGGCTTCTAATTGCATTGCTATTGCAGTTTATTGTCCTGTTTATTGATCTTTCCACACTACTTATCTTTATAATGTGGGGTTTAAACCTCGGTTGCTACAGTTTCCTCCTTCCTACATCAGTTCCTCGTGGGAGAAGTTTGGGGGCCTGGGGCTGCTGCTGTCTTCGTTCATGGGGATGGAGAGGTGAAACTGACCCTGCACCTTGCTGCAGTGCGTTTAAAGGCAAGGAGAGAGATTAAAGTCAAAACACAGTCGCCTTCTTTCCTCCTTCTTTGCCACCTGTGCGGCTGGTAGGAACGGAGGCGTGGATCAGAATTGCAAAATGCCCTGGACACACCCCTTTGGCAAAAAGAGAGCCCTATGTCACCACCACCAATTCAATTCTTATTTGTTTATTAAGTGACAAATGAAGCACAGTCATTTCTTGGCACCTTTACAGAGAAACCCAACATTTCCACATGAGTAAAACTCACCACCACCACAGCAATCGAACAAAGACACAATACACGTTTCATTTGGTTTTTAATTCCTGCAAATATGCTCCAATCGTCAACATAATTCACCTGTAATCATGCACATACATCTAGCTTGTTCTAGCTCTTCAATTTCCAGACCAGCCCTCCTAAACTGGCAGTCCAAGTACTGCATTTCTTTATCAGTTTTTTTTTTTTTTTTAAGTTAGTTTCAGCAGGTGAATTTTATAAATCTCTTTTGCTGGTGACTGGAAATGAATAAGCAGTTGCACACTGTTATGGCTGCTGCCTTTATGTTTAGGTTTGAACACGTTTGTCTCCCTCAGGTGTCCAGTCATGGTATCTTTTCCACAGGAATTCCACAGATTGAGCCTTTGGTGTTTACTGAACATCCGTCTCACTGTGTCAATCTGTACTTTTGATTCTCACTCAGTATTCCAACAGAATGATAAGGGATGTAAATGGGAAGATAACTACAGGAAAATAACAAATGCAGCAGAGAAAACACGAGAATGCAGGAAGCAGGCTTTCAGTGGCACATTCACAATCAGACCACTTTCAGAGTGAGTTTAGGTGCTTTCCAGCGCATTACAAGCAATCAGTAACTTTTCTGAAGAAGCTCGTTCAAAGTCTGCCTTCATCACCGAGCAAAACTCTCAAATGAAACATAAACCAGAGGCAGCGAGTTCATCCTGCTGCACATTTGTGGATATGGTTGGATTATTCCTTCACTCATTCAGATTCAGCATTACTTTAGCACGACACTTTAACACTACAATTTGGTTCAGCATGATTTCAAGTCTACTGACAGCAGCTTGATTTAAAACAAAGCTGTAAAAAACAAAAAAAAACTTTAAATATGAGTGAACTTAATGTTTCTTATACGTACCTACAAACACATTCAGTTTTTCTACCTTCTTTCTCATTGATTCGCTTTAAGTTAACCAAGAATTACTTCCTGATGATTACTTTTGCCTTGATAATGTTAATGTGTAAAGCAGGGGTCACAAAGCTTTTCATCTATATGAGGTGCTGAGTAGGACTACTTATTACAAATTGTGATTGCTTCATTTGTTTATTTCTATTGATTACTTTTCTTCTAAAATGCCTGTAGGGCTACTCCTATGCTTCCTGTACGCTGCCAGCTGCCTGAAGTTGGCAGAGACACACACTGTCACACTTCGCTTGCTGGTTTCTGAGTTTTGCTAACATGTTCTCTTAAGAATAGCGTTTCGTGGCACGTCTCAGTGGCTTTCAAATTGTGGGATTGGCTTTGTGTTTTTGTTGCGCTGCGTTGCCATGCCTCTTCTGATCTGTCAAAAAGTTAATCATTTCAGTGCTCAGTTAAATGCGTGCGGTGTCCATGAAAGATTTCCAAAAAAGCTTCTCAGATGCAAGCAGCAGACTCCAGCTATGCCACAGGACATAACGCAACTGGTGAGTAGAGGATATTGAAATATTTTTTATTGTGAATTCATTGTTCTGGATCTGCCTCTCCTTTTTCTCTAAATGAGAATACTAAAGATCAAATTACTCTCTGTGGTCTGAATTTTGGTAAATTTGATAAGGGAGTATGAATGAGGCAATATATTCATCATGAAAACGATCCACCTGTGTATACAAAATAAACATTTATTTTGTTGATGTTTCCGCAGCTAGACTGTCCTCTTGTCATTGCGGTCATCTTGGCGTCTGGTGTTGGAGGCACATTTCAGTATGGATACAGCATATCAGTGATGACCTCCCCCTCTGCTGTGAGTAGACCCCAGACTCTCTGGGGGTTGGCAAACCCCCTAATTCCCAGAATACAGTGCATGTTATCTTTGCTTTCATTGCAGTTCATAAAGGATCTGATGAACAGGACATGTGTGCAAAGATACAACGTTCATTTGGAGCAGTGGCAGGTCTCGCTCTTCTGGTCCTTCACGGTGGCCATTTATAGTTTTGGGGGCTTTCTGGGGTCACTACTATGTGGTTCATTCCTTTCAAAATATGGAAGGTATGTCTATTTATGAGCATATCAGTTATTGCCCCAAAAATATATAAGGCCTCCACTTGTAATATGTCTGCATCTCACCTTTTTGCAGAAAGAAAGGCATGCTGTATAACAATTTTTGGGCTATTTTTGGCGCTGTGTTGATGATCTTAAGTCAACTTACCACATCGTATGAGATGATCGTCGTGGCACGACTTCTCTACGGCATCAATGCAGGTAAGTTCCCATCAGTTCTGCAGATGGCACGTTTTGACTTTATCGGTTGTTTGTCATTGCATTTTGAACAATATTGCTTTGTCATTGTGTCGATCATTACTGGATCTCTGACTCCCCCGTGTACGCACACCTCCAGGGGTGTCTTTTGTAGCTCACCCAATGTACGTGATTGAATGCACTCCGAAGAGGCTAAGAGGGATAGTGGGTGTGACGATCGCCACCTGTATGTCACTGGGGAAGCTCACTGGTCAGGTGCTGGGCATCAGGTGAGGCGGCATTCTGTCCTACACTGTGCGGAGTTATGTAAAAGTCATGTAGGGTTGAATGACAGCTCACTGTGGGCTCACACTCTTACTTTAATGACAATGAGCGAACACAATCATATTGAATTTAGTGGTTAATGATGAATAATACTCATAATTTCCTTCTAAGCGAGACAACTGTCTGCCGTTTAATGATCCTGATGTCTATGTCGCTCTTGCAGAGAGTTACTTGGTACAGAGAAAAACTGGCCCTGGCTGCTCGGTTTCAACGGCTTCACTGCATTGGCTCAGCTCCTCACTCTGCCCCTCTTGCCAGACTCCCCCAGTTTCTTGCTCCAGGAGAAAGGTGATCGCCAGGGGTGTGAGAAAGGTGTGAAAATACACTTCAGCATTATCAGGTTTCTTCCGCGGATCTTTTGATTTATTTATTTTTCTAGCCTGGCTGTATTCTCAGTTCGCTTGTTTTGTGCTCCCCTCAGCTCTCAAGAGGCTCTGGGGCGACGGAGACCACAGCGGGGCGATGGAGGAAATGATGGAGGAGAAAGCTGTCCTGCAGAATGTTCGCAGCCACTCTGTGCTGGAACTCATTCAGGACAGAAGAGTCCGCTGGCAGTTCATCACCATTCTTGTTGCTTTCACTTCGGTGCAGTTTTGCGGCATCGGTGCTGTAAGTTATCTATAAAGGGGCTGGAATATCTGTGGTCAGAGATACAAATACAGGAGATTCAGACACACACGCACTCTGCTTTAATTTTGACTCGTTCAGTTAGGTTGTGTTATTATTGTGTACACTCTGGTTTTATTGTTGTGTTGCTATGAAACATTAACTGAGCTGTCAGCGCTGTGTGAGTCAGTCAATTGGCTGAATCATTCAGACGTTTTGCTGAAGTTACGTCAATAAGGTCGACAATCTGTAGGTGAAGGATGAGAGACTGAAAGAAACACTTTTGCCCACTCTGATGAGCAAAAAAAAAAAAAATTGTCAAATGACTCACTGTTCTGTGAAGCGCCGCTCCCTGACTGCAGAGTCACAGCTTAAATCCCTCCTCAGGGTTGTAGATAATTACAAACATTATCATCCATCTGCAGGAGTCTTAGGGCCATCTAACCTCTTCCAGCCAACCAGTCTCCATGTGCTCCGTTTTCTGGTGGAGGTCAGAAAGTGCTGTGTCATCCACAGAAAGATGACATCCAGACTCCTGCTGCTGCAGCTCAACGATATTATGAAAAGTGACACATATTTAATTGAAATCTTTATGGAAACTGGATCATGTGAGCAAAAAGTAAATGTAGACTATGTATAATACAAATGTCAGCAATAAGCACCAAAGCATTAATATATGTTAAAGCTGAAATTTATTGCCTGATGCGAAAACATCACAGCTCCAGAGGATTCTGGTTAATGTCACTGCAGAGTTGTGACCCAGTCAATACAATTCTGATCATCTGTAATGCAACAAGTCTACACAGACCTTAAGATCTTTGTATTGTAATTTATCAGCTCTGAAATAAGTACAACTGAACATGTGTGTGTTCCTCCGCTTGTCTCCAGGTGTATTTCTACTCTTTCGAAGTGTTTCGAGCTGCAGGAATCCCAGAAGTCAGTTTACCTTATGCGGCTGTGGGAATAGGCCTGTGTGAACTATTCGCCTCTTTCACCTGCGTAAGTGTTTCAGTGATACTTTAATCGTGGTGCGTCATGCAGTCCTGGTATTGACACCTTGTTTTTGTTGAGCCTGACTTCGTAACATTTCTTCTTCTCATTTCAAAATGTTCTCCCTCCTCAATCTCATGTGGCTGTTTTTTTAATCAGTTTTGTTTTGACATAAATGAACATTTATTAAATCACTCTAATTGCAGCCTTTTTCATGCTTTAGTTCCTCGTCATTGGAAAGATAACACGTAAGGTCCTGATGGTCAGAGGCTACCTGATCATGGCTGCAACACTGATCCTCCTCACCGTCACTCTGTCTCTGCAAGTGAGTCCAGAACAAAACAGTGTTTTTAATGCCTTTTTGTGTTTCTTGCATGAACTGATGAGCAACTTTTTCTTTTTTTAATTACTCCAGACTCTCAACTCTTGGTTGCCATACTGCAGCATGGTCCTCATTTTTATACTCGTATTTTTTTTTGCCTGTGGACCAGGTGGGCGCTTCTTATTAGATCTTTGCAAATATTTCCAACAGCTGGTTAAGAAAAAAGTGCAGTTTCTTTAATATCCCTACAAACATTTACCTAATTAGAAAGGTAACCAATTTGATGTCTTTAAATTCAACCTGAGAAAAAAACTGTTGGTGGAATAAATGTGCAACTATTGTTACTGACTTTGTGTTCTTCCTGAAGCTGGCGTGACACCTTCTTTACCGGGGCACATCTTCTCTCCGGCATTCAAAACGGCTGCATACACAATCGCCGCCAGTAACAGTTGGACTTTCCTGTTCATTGTTGGGATTATCTTTCCTCTCTTAGTGGTAAGCGCCTTTACAACAAAGATGGAAAAATAACAAACCATGTATGAAATGAAAGAGATAAAATGTGTCTTTTTCTCTGATTTGCTAATATTCTTTTTTTTTTTTTCTTTCCAGGATAATCTGGGTTATTGTTGCTTTCTCATATTTCTGTTTTTCTGCATTGCCTGTGGAGTGTTTGTGAAGTTTAACGTTCCTGAGACCAACAATCTTACCATAATGGAGATCACTGCAGAGTTTGACAGGATGCACGGCAAATCTGGAACAGCATGCAGCAAAACATCTGCACACAACAACCTAAATGGAATAAAAACACAGGAGACCAGATTCTAAACAAAGAAATACAACACAATTCAAACATACACAGGTGCCAATTAAAGACAGAGAAGTTGTTTTAATTAAGAATGAGATGAAGCAATGTCTGTTGTCTGTAATTAATGTGCCTTTAATGTATAACTGTGAATTCTCTGTTGTTCTGACCAGTTTCAATGTAACTGCAAGGAGTTTTTGTCATATTTTCAGTCAAATGTATTCACCTGAATAAATAGGACTTGAGTGGATTTGAGCATCACTTTACTGTCTTCAATTCTGTCCTTGTTGAAGTTGAGATTTGAGCACTGAGATTAATCTGTGGGGTCAACATGGTCACACATGTTCACACAGTTCCTGGGAGTTCAGATCTCCGATGACCCCTTCTGGACAGCCAACCCTACAGCTGTCATCAATAAGGCCCAGCAGCGTCTCCACTTCCTCAGAGTCCTCAGGAGGAACAACCTCAGCAAGGAGCTGCTGCTGGCCTTCTACCGCGCGTCCATTCAGAGTCTGCTGACCTGCTGCATCTCCACCTGGTACGGGAGCTGCACCGCGGGAGACAGAGTTAGGCTTCAGAGGACAGTCAAGGCAGCGGCTGCCCTCTCTCCTCCCTGATGGACATCTGCTCCGCCCGGTGCCTCAGCAGAGCTCGCAATATCATCAAGGACAGTTCACACCCCGGTGCCCAGCTGTTTGACCTGTTGCCCTCTGGCAGGCGCTACAGGTGCATTAATTTAAAACAAAGACTAACAGACTGAAAAACATCTTTTTCCCGAGAGCCATCACCACCCTGAACTCAGCTATACAACCACTCAGATCACTAGAGTAAATGCAAAAGTGTAATATGAAAACTCTGCCACTGCGGTTGCTGCTCCTTTTATTTTATTACCTTGCACTGAAGGAGAAGCTCTCCTATTTCGTTGTACACTTGTATAATGACAATAAAGGCTATTCTATTCTGTTCTATTCTATTCTATTCCTTCTATTTCCATGTGTTTTGTGAATTTCTGCTTGCTTTATTAGATTTACCTATTGTGTCAGTTTTACTCTGAACAATAATTGGTTTATTTTAAATGAGACCTGATGGACAAGGGAGCTTAAGAACACACGGAAGGACAAGGAGACAAGATACAAAATGATAACTGGAAGATTGGTACAGGGAGGTGAGGAACAGAGGGAGGACAAGACACATGAGGGAAGGGCGACACGCAGGGGAATCAAGGAGGAATGGCGGGGTCATAGGGTCAGGAGGATTCCTCATGGGTCATAGTGCAAAAAGTAGATTTCTCTTAAAATGAGACAGTTTTTTTCTTTTTAGGAAAGGAATAAAAAGTGTCATGTCTGTGTTCCAGATGAGATTATGATGATACATAACAGATATTTTCATTTTATAATCTCACATTTATTGATTTTCTGGGGCTGATTTTCCGTCTCAGCTCAGCTCACTCCTCCTTGTATGTTTTTCTCCATGATTTCTAGCCTCCTCCCAAAATCCACAAAGCGTGTATTTCAGATGAGTTGCTGATTCAGCGTTTCACCCTTGGTGTGATGTTTTTGTGATTGTCTGTCTTTCTGCATCTTTCCTGTGATGGACCAGTAACCTGTCCAGCTGTATCCTGCCTTGAGCCTCAGTCAGCGTTGACCTGATGGATGGATGTTAGAAGACATGACGCGAACGCAACAAATCTGAAGAGTGAGGAAAAATTACAAAATAACATCTGTAAATCATCAATTTTGAAAGTTTTACTGGTCACTTTAGTGTGACGAATATCTCACCAAAAAATCATCACTTGAACTTGAGGTTCAGAAAATATATTAAAGATGGCCAAGTTAACCGTCAGCTGTGTAAAACTACGTATTTATGGTAGGTATGTATCATTTGAGCGCCTCATGCTGTTGCATATAAAGGACTTTACTGACCCTCACCTGGACCTCCTGCAGGTCGCCCACAGAGCCCACAGGTCTGTAGACGACACAATAAACATGGCTCTGCACTTCAGAGTGTCATCCGACCTGCAGAAAAGATCACTGGCTGCAGTCTGCCTCCACTCCCTGACCTGAACACCTCCAAGACCCTGAGGCATGCAGGCAAGATGGTGGCCAACCCCTCCCACCCTGGTTACCCACTCTTCCAAACTCTCCCCCCTGGAAGGAGGTTCCAGGACCAGGACCTCACAACACAAGAACAGCTTCTTCCCCTCTGCCACTGCTCTCATAAACAAGGCCTCAGCCCCCCACTGACAACCCCACCACTGCCCCCAATGCCCCCGACTGCCCCCGCCCCACCCCACACACTCTCTCAACAAGCCTCAATCCCTCAATGACAATTCCCCCCCTCCCCCCCACACACACACACACATATGCACAGTAACCGACTACGCACTCCAATCTTCAGCCCCCACAAACACCACTATACTCCTGACCTCTGTAATTTTGAATTTTTTGTAAATTACGTTAATTTTGTAAATTGTCGCCGTACTTATTGTTGCTGTTATTGCTCTTGTGTATTTGTTTGTGTCTTAGTTCCTGTTGTCTATATTTTATACCTGCCTTTTTAAAACTGTCCCTTCTTTTGTCTGATTCACCTCCACCAAAGCAAATTCCTCAATAGAATACTGTACCTGGCAATAAACCCGTTTCTGATTCTGATGTGCAGTATTAGCAATGCCCCGTAAGTGGGAATAAAACCCCAAACAAAATTAACCTTTGATTTTTCTGTTTGTTTGTTTTTAACATTTCCTCTTCAGTTCAGCTCTATCATTCTCTGAACTATTAAATTGAAGTGTCTGTTGAAAATTCAGGTGGCAAGTGTGTGCATACATACTTCTGTAGTTATTTAACATTTAAGTTCTTATCTTATTTTTAAAACTTTTTCATTCTCACCAATATCTTCACTTACTTGTCAGAAGTCTTTCATTTCTGAACCTGAGCGGATTTGAAGACGAGGTTTAAATTCTGCTTTACAATACTGATGTTTTCAATGACGCTGGATGATAGTTGTTGAAGTTTGCTGATGTTTACTTGTGTACCTGTGGTGCTTTGAGCGCACGTGCTGCTGTCGTCACTTCGGGACATCAGAAGACTCGAGGACGACTCATCAATGGTCAAACATCTGAAAAGAGGAACTCAGTGAACCATGTGCAGCTGTTGGGGCTGACAGACAGCCATCGCGGGGGGGAACTCCCCCCAACTACGCAGACGTGCGGCCGCAGCACGCGCGTGTGCGCCGCTGATAACACAATCTGTACGTCAGACGCGCCGCTTCTGCACGAGCTGTTTAAGGACACGTCACGAGGAGGAGCTCCTGCTTGCGCACGAAAATAAAACAAACAAAACAAAAACAAAAAAAAAAAAAAAACAGCGAAGGGCCACACCCACGAATTGTGCGTGAATTCGCCCTTTTAAAGTTTTGCCAATGACTGTTGGCTCAGCGGTGAATGAGGAGCTCGAGACCGCAGCTGGACGGCGGCAGCAGCGATGGCGTCCGGGGCCGGCATCTTCTCCGAGGAGCCCACAGACAAGAGAGACATTGACCAGAAGTGAGTCCAAACATCACGGGCCTGCAAAGATTTTCTAAAAACATCCAGAATACTGTGTAACGGGTCGTTTGCCCATATTTAAATGTGATATGGCCCTTTAGATTTTTTTTCTCATAAACTGACGCTTGAACTTTTTTTTTTATCCAAGAGGTTTTTTTTTCGCCCACAAGTATAGATAAATACAACACATTTCATTCATACTTAAATATAATTCACATCACTTGCTTAAAATATTTTAAATCATTTTTTTCCCAATCAGTTTGCTCACAATTTCATTATTTCTAAACTTGCCAGTTTTTAGGAAGAATTACTAACCTTTTCTAATTACTTGTTAATTACTTGTAGTTGAGTACATTTTAAGTTTTGTGTAGTTCAAATACTTTTTCCATCTTCAACAATTTTTTTTTTTTTTTTTTTTTTTAGTTTTCTATTGTGCAGTACACATTTATTTCCCAGTAGCTCCTGATTTAACAATATGTATTGATATGTATATCCATCAGTAAAAAACATTTTTTTCAGGAGTTGCATTTATTTCAGATATTCCTCAACTGGTGTGTTCTTCAATTTTTTTTTGCACAACATTGCATTTGTAAAGCAGGAGACACTGAAGTGTCCCTGGCTGCAATGAACATCCACCTCCTGCCTCATTCTGTTTGCCAAATTGATCTCATCAGTGAGAAGGGTAGCAACACGTTTCACGGAACAGGAACTTCCAGGTAAATTATTTACAGCAGCAGTATACACACAAGCTCTTAGGGAGACTTGAGACAGTATAGACTAAAGGTTTCTGCAGATGTTAGACTGTAAGATAAAAAAAAGGACAGTATTAGAGTGAGTCATGAAGCAAATCGTGAGCAGTTACACTACTGATTTGATCAAAAAAACAAAAGAAAACTGAAGGGTCTTCTTTTTAATCAGTCACTTGAAGTAGAACTGAAGACAGCACAGAGATGATAACATCTTGAGTCTCCACCCAGCTCCACCCCCACTAAGAGGAGTGCACGGAAATTATCTCCCAAGAGAAGCAAAAGTAGAGTTAAGGTCACAGAAGGTTAAGATGAACATTTTTTAAAAATGCTCCTGTCATGAAAAAAACAAACAAACAAAAAAAAAACAAAAAACAAAAGAGAGAACCAAACAAAACCAGCAAATCTTGGCTTCAAAAACATTTTAAATGAAGAGATCCCATCATCTCAGATGAAAACTCATTTTACAGGTGATGCTGAAATGCTGAGAAACAGACCTGAGTGTGTAAACTCACATTTGATACAGTTCAGCAGATTTCAGCTGTTTTTGCGTTTGATTGCAGGGTGTTTGTAACCAGGAGTGTGGCAATGGAGAACATCAAGTGCTATGGCTTTGACATGGACTACACACTCGCACGTGAGTTAAAAAAAGAGCTTTGTGAGTGCAGGATTCAGTGGTTGTGTACTGACTGTTTTGATTGTGTGTTTTTGCTGCAGTGTATAAGTCTCCTGATTACGAGAGCCTGGGCTTTGAGCTGATGAGAGACAGGATGGTGTCTGTTGGATACCCTCATGAGGTTCTCCGCTACACATATGACCCCAGCTTCGCCACTCGGTTGGTGTTCATTCATACAGAAGCGATGCATTTATGTCTTTCACCATTTTTTCCAACACACGATTCGGGTAATCAGGCATCAGTCACTTTGTTTAATCTCTCATTTCAGTGGATTAGTACTTGACACCACATATGGAAACCTCCTGAAAGTGGATTCCAACGGGAACATTCTGGTCTGCAGTCACGGCTTCCGCTTCCTCAAAGGGTAAACTTATTTCCTGAGTCAAAACAGGAAAGGACATTCGTTAGGAAAGTTCCTACTCAAGACCTTTACCTGTTGACTTTGAGGTTATATTGATTTTCCTTTTTCTTTTTTACTATATTTAATGTGACTATGTTATTGTAATGAATATTGCATTGATCCATTTACTTTAACTGTTCCGGTTTATATTTTGATGACCTGCGTTATAAAACATTACAGCATCATTGTATTTCAATTTCATTGTATTTCTACAACATAACATGACATAGCATAACATAACATAACATAACATAACATAACATAACATAACATAACATAACATAACAAGATACTTCCTGTTTATCGTTTAGGAACTTCTTGAATATGATTTTATAAAAAATGTAAAAACATGGACCTCATACAGAATATTTCTGTTTTTAAACATGTTTCACGTTTATCCTTATTACAGCTTGTGTTATTCACTTTAGGCTATAATTCTTTAAAGTTTTCAAGGCATAGTCTCTTTATCTTTAAAGCTGTTTTAGTTACACCATTTGGAATTTAATTTAATTTGAAAAAATATAAAGAAAGTTTTGACTCCACAGTGAGTTGCAGTAATTCAAACAGTTGACAGAGGTTGTTTTGTCAGACTTGTATCCAACAAAAAATGCTTTTACTGAATAAAACCAACAACTTATGTGTCTTAATCTATTTATTTGATAAGAATGGAAACACAGCGGATGAATGCATCATGAGATTCACCACTTCACGCAGCCACAATGGAATCTGTGCATCTGCAGTCTCACAATACTTCATGCAGACAATTTATAGCCTGAAGGTCCACATTTACACATCTTTACTTGCAGACTTGTGTCGTTTTAATGAGTTTGTCTGTTTGAATCTGTAACATACAATCTTTTTCCTTCAGGCAACAAATTCAGAACTACTACCCCAACAAGTTCATCCAGAGAGGAGACACAGATCGCTTCTACATCCTCAACACTCTTTTCAATCTATCAGGTATTTCATGTTGTACATTTGTTCTTTATATGTGTGAAATATACAAGATTGCTGAAACAGATTAATTTAAAAGTCCCTGCAAATTGTTTTGTAGCTTGAAAAGTCTCTGTTCTTAAGTTGAATGCATGATTAACTGTCTCCATGCACCCTGCAGAGACTTATCTCTACGCCTGCCTGGTGGACTTCTTCACTCGATGCAGCCGATACATAAAGTGAGTCAACATATTCTATTTTTTAATTGTGAGGTTGAAATCCATCTCACTGCTTCCCCGACACAACGAAAAATAGATGCATGAACTGTCACCAGATCTTTGTCTCTCTATTAATGTGTGCTTTGTGCTTTGGAAGTGTCTAATAAGAAAATGAAATGACATATAAAGAACTTCAAACTGTTAGTTAGATTGTTTTGAATTCAAATTTAGATCTAATGAATTGAAACAAACCAAGAAAAGAATAAAATAATTGCCTACTCTAGAAGAGTGAGTCAAATTGTTCATTTTTATAATTTTCTATGGAACAATCATTCTGCTGTACAGCAAATGGATGAACTTCTCTCAGTTGGCTTTATTTAAGTAAAGCCACAATGAAACTGAATAATGATTAGTTTAAAAAAACGCCGGTTGTGGTTTTTCAAAGCTCAAGAAAACAGCCTTCAGCCAGTGAGATGGTGAAATTGGAAATTGCAATATATTGCCAGGAGAGGGCGGTGTTGTACACTCTTTTTTCAAAGACTTTTCACAAGGTTTGGCATGCAAAGCACCACAAATATTGAACAATTACAGCAGCAAAATGACTTGTCTGCATGTCTAAAACGTAATAAAGCAACCTGGAAGTGTCTCTGTACGTCTCTCAGATTAGAGCAGCACATGCTTGTTAGGGTGCTCGCCTTTTGGGGTGCGTCACAACCTTCCTAACTCTTTTTAGAAGAGCTCAGTGACTACAAACAAAAGACTGCTCGACATGGGTGAGATTTATCTTGAAAAAGTGAACCTGCATATCTACAAAGTTCAATCTGGAGTTACACACAATTTTGTGTCACGACAAAGTAGCAAAGTGGACTCGCAGAAATGTGAGAGGCTTCCCTGGACGTGCACAGATCGAGTGTTATCACATCCAAATCCGTGTGAATATAAATCCAAACACCTCTGCAATACCAGCCAACTGTCACCGTGCAGCCAGTTGCAAATATCAACATGCATACACACACAAACTGTAACACACACCTCTCTGCACATGCACACGCGTCATTTTGCTATTTTAAAAGCTCCTCATCTCTGCGTTTAACCTCCTCCAGGTTGCACAAAGGTTACCAGCACGGCGACCTCTTCATGTCCTTCAGAAGCATGTTCCAGGATGTTCGCGACGCAATGGACTTCATTCATGACATGGTAAGTTCACGACTTCAGTCTACTTTTTGAAGCTTTTAATGAAACAACAGAGCAGGCTTTTTTTGTCCTAATAAACACTGAATTGCTAAATATGTGTTGCACAGGGGATCCTGAAAGATCGAACCATCAAAAATTTGGATAAATACGTCATCAAAGATGTAAGTAAACTTAGAATAATGCAAATAGATTTATTCCAACTAGATGTACTGTAGTTGAAATACTAAAAAAACAGTATTGACTTCTTTCTCAGCCAGATCTTCTTGTACTCTTGAACCGGGTTAGAGAGGTGGCAAAAGTCTTTCTTGCCACAAACAGTGACTTCAACTACACTGAGGTAAGTACATACGCCTCCACCGGACCATCACTGAAGTCTCCCGATGATAAATGCTGCTGAAGTGGAAACGTTTGAAAAGACCACTCATTATAACAGCATGTTTTCAACTCCTCTTTGCCAAGGCCATCATGAAATACCTGCTTGAAAGTAACATCAAGGTAAAGCACTTCATGCTTTTGTGTGGCCTCTTTATAAAACTTCACCAAGGACACCTGTGATTTATCGTTATTCTTCCCTCCAGCCTGGCAGCCCGAAAGTGCCCTGGCGCTCCTTCTTCGACCTCATCGTTGTGGACACCAGAAAGCCGCTCTTCTTTGCAGAAGGAACTGTACTGAGACAAGTGGACACGGTGTGAACAAAGTGTCCACATGCGAATTTTAAAAAAACCTGTGCTTAGTTACAGGAGTCTTACGTGTTGTTCTTGGTGCAGAACACGGGGAAGCTTCGGATTGGGACGTACACCGGAGACCTCCAGCATGGCACAGTGTACTCTGGAGGTGAGATTTAAAACATTCACATAGATTCCTCAAAGTAATTGACTTTGCTGCGAACCGCTGGTCTTTTCTCAATGAGCCTCATGAGGTTGTCACCTGAAGTTGTATCACTTCCCAGGTGTGCCTTGTCCGGGCTCATATGTGGAATTTCTTGCATTCTTAATGTGATGATAGTACTGTTAGTTGTGTTGTGCAGAAGTCAAAGGTTGTGTAAAGGTTGCGTAAAATAATATTGCAATTAAATGTATATGATAGCAATTTTTTAAAAATATATGTGTTTTGTCTTCTTTTGTGACTCAGGATCCTCAGATGTTATCTGTGATTTACTTGGCGTCAAAGGTAAAGACATTCTCTACGTGGGAGATCACATTTTCGGCGACATCCTCAAATCCAAGAAGCGTCAGGGCTGGAAGACGTTCCTGGTCGTACCAGAGCTCTCCAGGGAGCTGCAGCTGTGGGAGGAGAAGAAAAGTGAGAATAAGAAGACTCTTTCAGTATTTTATCATGTTCGATGGTTTTCAAATTTTTCACGAAAGCTTTGTTTTGTTTTTTTTCAGATGTCTTTGACGAGCTGAAACGTCTTGATGTCTTCTTGGCGGAAATATATAAGTGAGTCCGTCCATCTTACAGTGTCAGAAATCCAGCCGTGGGTATCTATAAATCACAGCTTTTCTATCATATCATATATGCACTTAGCCAAGTAGAGCATGTTTGAACACAGGATCATGATGAGCATGAGCTGCACAGCAGTGGAGAGTGGAGGATATTTTCCCTGTAAATGTGCAGGTTTCTTCCTGGTTTTGAAGATTTCTCCCACAGCCCAAAAACATGTCTTTGAGGTTAATTGGTGACTCTCCAAATATGGATTAAATGAAGACAATTGCAGATCTCTGATCTGTCTTCAACGCTTTCCCCATATTTGTACTGCTTTAGCACAGTTTTCCAAGGTGTTTGTCTAATTAAAGGACAGAGGTCAGTTTAAGCTGTAGTTCAGAACACACAGCTGATTTATGGAAGGTCACTTTTTCAACTGAAGCTCCATTCATCGCTGCTTCATCGTATCAAGTGCGGAGTAAAATCTTCCACTATGGCCAGCAGGTGGCGCCACAATACATCATTTCCCATGTGAAATGAACCTCTGATCAGATATATTGCTGTGAAACATGATAATTTTCTAAAATTGATCTCAATGAATTGTTCATTGTCACTGCTACGTAAACAACATTTTTGACTGAGCTCTTACTAAACATCCACTGATTCCTGGCTTCAATCTGAAAGCAATCACAGCATCACACTGGTGTAGGAAGTCTTCTCACTGTGTTTTTATTTTTAAATATCTATATATGTATATACTTTACTATTGACTGAACATGTGTACAGAAGTGTGGAAGTGTGTGTTTCCCACCGTCCCACTGCAGTGTTGGTGAGTGTGTGTGAACTGCAGTACAGCTTCCTGTTCTTTGCTGACAGCAGTGACGCCCGGTGTGGTCTCCTGCATGTTGTGTGGTCAGAGGTGGTCGGCTGCTTACCTTGGCTATAATGACTGGTTCCCGTAACTCCTCTAACCTCAACAAGGCACTTTGGCCCAGAGGACTGCTGCCCAGTGGAGATTTCTCCTTTTTTTACGACAAATCTCTGTGAAATACTCAGATCAGTTTGCCATGTCTACGTCTCTAAAATTATTGAGTTGCTGCCACGTGATTGGCTGAGTTGCTGTTTTTGTTGAGGAGTAGTCGAACAAGTGTAACATGCAGTGTTCTGTCAGCTGCTGCATGGCAAATCCTGTTGTACCTTTTCTGTACAATGTCAGTAAAGCTTTCTTCTTTACTGTGTCAGAGAATTCTACAAGCACTGAGGCAGCTGTTAATGTGTGTTTCTGTTGTCTGAAGGTCCCTGGACAGCGGCCGCCGAGCTGCTTCAGACATCGACATCGGCGCCATTCAGACGAGAATGAAGGTGAGTGCAACAGAGAAACTTCTCTCTTAAACCGGTTGAACAGAATTATTCAAACGTCCTGCTTTGATCTATCTTAGAAGAGTCTGAAAGCCAACAAATAACCAAACCATTCTCTGAATGGACCTGCTCGGAAACTGTAGCGGCACTGGTTGTGTTGGTGTTGTGTGTCGGTAGTATCTCATCGTCGATTTCCTGGCTGGTGGCGTCTGCAGGTGCTGACATACAGGATGGACATGTCGTACGGCCAGATGGGCAGCCTCCTGCGCAGCGGCTCCAGACAGACGCTGTTCGCCAGCCAGCTGATGCGCTATGCTGATCTCTACTCCTCCACCTGCATCAACCTGCTGCGCTACCCCACCAATTACCTCTTCATGGCTCCTCCTGTCCTGGTCAGTCGCTCCTCTTCTTTCTGTGAATACAAATAGATGCTGACAGTGTGCTCCCTCTCTAACATTCATCACTCTGTTCCCCCTCAGATGCCCCACGAGGCAGTTACCCAAAGCACTGTGGAGTTTCCCTCACCGGAAAATATTGTCACCAAAAACGCTCTCTAGATGACATAGAAGACATTTCTGTGTATTAGGTAAAAGTCAAATCTTCGACACATAAGGCTGCACATAAAACATGAGGACACAGCAAAGGAATCGTCTTCTCCATCTCATGAACAGTTAAGGAAGGATGAAGGTGACTGTTTGGACACATGACAGCTCCTGTGCAGCCATGTTGAACATCCTTTACCAAATGCCAACTCGCTCACTGCTCCACCTGCAGGATGAGCATCGCTATGCCATCTGCTTTTTACATATCAAGACATTACAGTTCCAACGTGCTGAAAACTTAAATGAAGTAGAATCCATCTCAGGAGAAGTAGAAGAATATATGAGTGACTGTGTTTATACACCAAGTGGTAGACGACTGATGTCAGGTTTGTGTGGTGAACTTTGTTTTGTTTTGTAGAATTTATTTGACTTTTTTGTGCAACTTCAGTCGAATAATTTCAATAAACTGTTTATATTTGTTTACATGTTTGTCACACATGGATATTCTTCAATCCACCCTGCTGACGGCAGGGTAGATCTTGCATCGGTCATGAGTCCGTCACCAGGCAAGAAGCCGCACACTTTTACATTTAGACCAGTAATGTGCAAGGAGCAGCTGTGGTGTCTAAGTGTATTGTAAGTCACTACGACATCTACCAATGGAAATGATAAGAAAATCTCAATTTTGAGTTTGGATATCTGTGAGAAAAATACATTTAGGTCTCTGAAATTAAGAGGAAAATATTTTGAGAAACATGCATTACACGGGCATCTATTTCACATATTTCTTTTGCAGAAAGTTGTTTCTGTGATTTCAGTCCAAATACAAAGTTACAGCAAAAAATACTGTGCAGTCTAATTGTTAAAATGCATCATCATCATCATCATCATCATCATCATCATCATTATTGTTGTTGTTGTAATCTCTATAAAGGGAAACTGTTTTTACTTGTGACTATTGGTGACAGTGTATGAACATTGTAATCCTAAATTGGTTTATTGGGTAAACCATTGTTAAAACAAATCAGGTACAAAATAAAGGCATGCATAATAGAAAAAAAATTCGAAATACTAAGATTTATTAAAAAATGACTATAAAACTAAATTATGGAGGTCATGTTGAATCTAAAAATCTTTAATTTGAAGCATTTTCTTTACATTTTATTCGAAGCAAAAATAAAAAATCTATTCAAACCAAATAAGTTAAAGGTAACAGGCCATAAAGAGGATAATGCAATTATTATAAAATGACTGGAAGGATAAATATGTAACTACTGAAATAATACATGATTAATAGTCATTAAGAAAAAAAAACGTGTATAACTTTTAATTGACAAAAGCCATTAAGCCAAATTAAAATGATTAGAATGTAGTGAATGAGCTTGCCGTAAGTTAACCTCTGTGTCCTCCTGGTGGTACCGAGGCTTCATTTGGGTGAACCGACCCTTTTAGTTTACATTGCTGCACTGATTAAATTGTCCACTGGGTGGCGCTTCACCAGAGCCACGTTCTGTGCATGCCAGGTTAAGTGAGTAAAAATATCTTTCATGCTCTGCAAAAGCTTCTCATATTTCTCTGACAGTCAACAATATTTTGTCAATCAGTAATTACCCGCAGCAATACACACAGTCAATCATGTTTTTATTATTATTATTATTTATGAATTACCCAAACATACACTTTTTTAAGTACCAAAATGTCAGTAATATTATTATCCTTCAGCAGGATGTGTCAAGCAGCATTTACATGATCAGATAACAATAATAGAAAAAAGAAACTTGCTTATGCCTGCTCAGATGTTTTTCCTCTTGTGCATCAATGCAGTGAAACAAACTTCACAGTATTTTTACTGAACAATTCCAATCAGTTTTCTTTGTTTCTAACATTCACTTCTAAAGTGGTGAAGATGAAGCCCTCAGTGAAAATCACATCAACTTTGTTTTAATCTTTAAAAATTTAACTGAATTTTATTATACTGTGTTAAAAATGTGCATTAAACTGGACAAGAGTGAATCAAACCGAAACACAATTCATGTGTTTGTTCACAAATCATCGTTCAGAGAACATCTTCAGGTTTGTAGCTGCATGCAGCTGCATTGTTTTGCTCTTTCCCATAAAATATTAGTGGATTCGCTCACACTCTCAGCTCCTCCTGCTTGTATAAACACACACAAATGTTTCCTTGATGATTTCATTTCTTATATCAGGGCTATTTTGGTTTCATCTGCACTTCCCTTCGCCATTGTCTGCGGGTCACCTGTATTTATTGTTGTGGTGTCTTGATACATTTCTCTCCCTGATTCATGTTTTATTTTCTCACCTTTCATCCCTCCTCTGTAGTATTGAATCTGTTTTCTTCTGATCATCTCTGCTCTGTGTTTCATTGTTTTCACCCTCAGCATCCTACTGATGTTTCGTTAAACAGAGTTCCTCATGCTTAACCTGAAGCTGTGTTCTACAGTCAGCTCTTAGCTGGACATTGGGAATTTGAACAGAAACATGTGCTGAAGAGATATTTCCACTCTGAGCTTCCTTCCTACCTTTCTGACTTCCTTTACTTACATTAGTGTGAGTTATTTATAGACACATGCCAGCTACTGTAAACAATCACTGTGTGCTATTTATACTTATACATTTGTCCAGATTATGTTTATCTGAAGGTCAAAAATCTCTGATTTGTATAAAATGGATTTTTGTAAAATCTTTTCATTGCATCTTTTTGACAAACTGTTGGATTATTTTTACATGTTCAGTGCATGCATTTGGCAATGTGGTAGTGTAGTGGTGTAATGTAGATGATCCTCTGTTTAAGTCCAGGCTTTAAGGTATTTTTAATGTGAAGTTTGCATGTTCTCACTGGTTTATCTCTTTGCAAGCTGGTTCATGCTCATCCACCAACAATTTAAAGATTTGAAGTTAATCGATGAGTTGCCTGGATGTTTGACTGACTGTCTCTCGGCGTTTGCCCTGTGACGGACAAGTACCCTGCCTTCACCCGCAGTTAGGAGGGGTCAAGTCCTGCACTCCTGCATCCGATCTGAGACAAAGCTTTAATTAGATACAGTCAGTCGGAAACCCAACTGCTCATCCAACAAATGAATGACTCTAGTAAGTGTAGCCACCGTTTCTAATGGAAACAATCAGGTTTACATGGATGGTTGGAGAAGATAAATCCAATTATGCTTCCAGTTTGACCTTTTTTATGCTTTCAAGTTGAAGGCAGAGTAAAAGCAACAGTGTTTGTGTTGTACTGTAATGAGATTATAGAAATCTTAAACTACAGCCAAAAAAACTATTAAATAATGGCTGTCATCACTGTAGAACACTAGTAGAAAAATGTGTGTTACCAATAATAGTCCCACGCCTGATGAAGGATTAAACTTTTATTTAGTCATTATTCATTATTGAATGAGTAATGACTGACCTCCCAGCAGTGTGCACTGCAGCTCATGTCCTTTGGATGGCATTAAACTACCACAATTGGTAGAAAAACCCATGCGGTGCTAAAAGATGGGTTTGATCTGCTTTCTGTCTGTGTGCAGATACTCTGCTGCAGCCATGTATCCTCACTCGTCTGCTGGCAACCTGAAGGGAAGGCCTTTTTACATTTCAAATGTCACAGCCCGGCTGGGAATATTTAGTCTGCAAACAAGTGCTGTGATCTGCCTGCAGTGTAGTAAATAGTGCTTTTAAAATCCTGATGCTGGTTGAAAGATGAAGAATACAGAATGTACAAAGTTTTTTCTGGCTTTTTTTTAATCTTTCTATTTCTTTTTTTTTTTGCTCTGACATGAGTTGAGATGAACTAATAGTTTCTGTCCAGGAAATATTGCACATCAGCAGAGCGAAAATCTTTGTAAAAAAAAAATACATTTTTTCCATGTTGAAATATTTATTTCAAAATCAAAACATTTCCCTACCTGTTTAGATTTCTGTCCTAAGCTGGAGGATGAACCACAGCGTTTGGATTGTAGCTCATAAACTGATGAAGCCATTTGACTGTTTACAGTGTAGAAATTAAATAGAAAAATGGCAGCAAGTCTGGAGGTCCAGACAGAGAAACCTGATGCGTAACATCAACAGCATTCAAACACCTGAGCAGCTTCGCATTCAATTTACATTTCACTCCTCAGGCCTTATTCGCCATCATTTAATTACACTGTCACATATACAAACTCAGACTCCTGAGATTTTCACGGTGTTCAGCCCACAAACACCTACTCCCGTTGCACTGTGTGTCTGTTTTGTGCACAAAACTCACAGTTTACCTTCTGATCATACCTATGTCACATCTTTACAACACAATTACTGAAATCCAAGCTTTTTTTCTGTCAATTCTGACATGAATACGTGCATTTACTTTCACACAAACACATTTTTATAAAGTAGGAAGCTCTGAAATTAAGTTTTTTCCATCAAAATGTTTAAATATAAGATTTTTAGGGGTCAGATCATCAATAAAATGTGTCAGGAACATGTGTCAAAAAGCACACTTTTCACAACTTTGAACACATTTAGGAGTAATTTAGAATTTCCTCTCAATCTTAATGTTCTGTGCTTGAACAAATATTTGCTGCATGTTCTGAGTTTCTAAGAGAATATTAATGTATTCTTACACAATGTCTTACTGAACAAACTCAGCTTGTTAGAAGACAAAATCTGATCCGTTCACTCTGTTAAACCAGAAGACATTCACATTTGACACAAAGAGTTTGCTCTTACGCTTCAGATTTTGAAGGCAAACTGCAAAAATTCAACATAATCTTGAGAAATTCTTCCTGCCTTTAATAATGAGCGCGGTGGACTCAAGGTTGTTTCCTACCCAAAACCTTTCACAGCCACTCAACCGCTTCTATTCAAACACCCAACTTCAAATGTGCTTTTTTTCCCCCCAGAAAATGAAGACAAACAAAACAACTTTTATTTTAATTGGTTTTATTGAGAGAAAAGATGATCATCACAGCAGTTTCAAACCAGAAATAGTTTTTGAGCCATTACAAAGCAGTGACTGAAGACACAAAACTGTTCATAATTAAACATATAACTGTGACATTATTTTTATTTGTATGACTTTAAGAGATTTTCTTTGGTGTTGATTTTTACCTCTTAAGAACAGTTTCCTCATTAAGAACAGGCAGGGTGAACCACATGAACAGCAGACCCATAAATAAATGACAAAAGGCAAAAACCATTTGTTCTGCGACTTTTTCCCCCAGTCTGTCGTGTTTGTGTAATTAACGCAAAGCAGATGTCTTTTTCTCATTAGCTTTGTATTCTGTCCCGTTCAATCTGCAGCCTGTGATCCGCAGAGCGCCGCTGACATGTCGGCTCTCATTGCAGGATACTCGCTGCTCTTTGCAGTCAGATAACTGCAGAAGCACCACCGTCCCCCATTCCACACATTCCAGGATTTCCCAGCAAGCATTGCAAGCAAGCCTAAACAAGTCACGTTCTTTACTCAGGGAGAATTTCACACAGTCAAGTGACTGAGGTGCTCCTTCAGAGTGCCATCACATAAAAACACTGTTCTAACATGGGATTCACTTCTCTCAACTGTTGGGGAGTGTTTATTTTAAAAAAAAAAAGCCGGTCGGATTCAACCCGACTGGCTCTGGTACACACAGTCCCTCCTTCACCTGAAACCTCTGGCTTGCAACGGGGCAAACCGTGCCCCAAAATATGCTTCCTGTCTGTTTTTAATAATGACTGCTCGCGTCCTTCCGCGGCAGCTCGGGACGGCAACTGGACTGTGGTTAAACATTTCCACCGAGAAAAGCTCTGCTGACAGTCATCAAAACAAACAAACTTGGGCTGCTCTCTTACTTGAGGGTTCAAACACAAGGCTTGCACACAAACAGACACACACACACACACACACACACACACACACACACACACACACACACACACACACACACACACAGGAGCAGTGACACCTAATCCCAACACGCAAAGAAAGAGAGAAAGAGGAGAAGGCAAAAAGAGGGTGAGAGGGCCCTGCTCCCTACATTCCTCCCAAACAGCCCCTCCCCCATCGACCTGCCACCACCGAGGATGCTCAGAGCCACACATCGACCCCCCCCCCCCCCCCCCCCCCTCCACCACCACCCCAACCCCCGCCCGCCCGCCCGCCCTCGCTCTCCATTTATCATCTGCTTATTTTACCATCATCAATACATACAGGCTCGCTGTTTGCTGTGATGACAAAACAAGAAGAAACAGGCTTGGACTCCACTGAAACACTGCAGAATTCCTCTAAACATAACGTCTGAATACAAGAAAGACTGGCCTAACTGTTAATATAAGCTAAATTTATCTTTACATGTGGTTTGCAAAATTCTGTGTGTAAATAATGACTTCAGTCCCAACAATATGATTGCTATAGTATTGAGAGAAAAAGTCACCCAATCAAGTGTTTTCTTCCTCTAAAATATCCGTAAACTATTCGACCAAGTGCATTTAAAAAACTCAGATGTGTGTAAACTCCACTCTGTAAATACAGTACTGTGTAAACAGTTTGGGAAGGGGCTTTCTCTCCCTCCGAGCCACCACCTGCTATCAGCCATCAGCCCCACGTCTACACAAAAAAAAAAAAAAAAAAAACTGGTTTGAAACCAGCCCTTTAGCACCGCTTTAGTGTGAGCTGAGGCCAAATGCTATGACAATACTATTGCACTGCTAGAATGGATGGTACAGTAGTGCAACATTGTCAAAGCAGCTGACCTCAGCATGTGTCAGCACGTGGACATGGGGACAGCCATTCTTCACTGCCAAACTCACGTTACATTTAAATTAGCAACAAAAGAGACAGCCAGGATTTAAAAAAACACACACAAGTAGGCCGAGAATGAAATGCTCAAATTGTTGCTAGAATTTAAATGTAGATTATTATTTGGGTTTGATTGGTAATGGCTGTTGTGTAGAGCTTAAAAACTTAATTATGAGTGTATCTGAACTGCTAAAAAAAAAAAAAAAGGAGAGTAAAAATGGGAGATGGGGGTGAGAAAAAGACACCCCTCTAGCTCCACATTCAGGGTTAAGAGTTAAGGCAGTGAAGGGAAGTGTGGGTCTCTGTTTTATCAGCCAATGCCCTTTTAATATTGCACTGCTCATCTCAGTGTCCAGTAGTGCAACAGAAAAAGGGCAGTGGACAACAACATGGACACCATCAGCCTCCACTGCTCACACTGACCCAACTTTCCTCTCTGAAAATCCACTCGCTTACAGCAAAACACTCTTAGAAATGTGCCTGTAAATTCTCATTTGATTCGAATGAAGAACTACACTCAAATCCTGTATTTTAAAGTTTGCCTTTCTCCCTCACATCCATGTTAATAACGTGTTTTTAATCTGTGGGAAACAAAACTAAAGAAAATAAAAGTTAGGATGTGACAGATTACCAATATCACTTTTCAGTTGTGGAGTTAAATGAACTTCCTGAATTAAACAGCACTGGTTACTCTCGCCCTGGGAGAATGGGAATTTCCCAGCATGTGGGCCCATACTATTCTCTGCAGTGAATGACATGCATTCTAATTTTGGTGGAGAAATGGGAGGTTGGAGACCCAGGGGGTGGGCACACACTCTCACAAGCTTTTCATGGAGTTACAAACTGCTTACAATCTCACGATAAACCATCACGTGTAAAATAAAACTACCACACATTTCCAAGAAGAAGAAAAAAAAAAACCCTTTACTGTGATTCCAAACTGGCGTTATATAACAACCAAAAACAGGAAATATATTAACATACTTTATCAGAAGGTTAACTGGAGTAATCAAAAAAATAAAGAAAGTTACTTTGCTCCTTTATAGTACATAAAAAGCTCAAGATAAAGTGTAGCAATCCTGACAGTGGAAGCAGAGGAGGTCCTGCAACTTTGCACAATAAGGCGTTGTTACACAACCTACAGAATCTATAGCATGGGAGGAAAAAAAAGGGCTGGAAACCTCCTGAACACCACGAAGCCTCCCCGTTCCTCATTCCTCTAATAGTTGGAGTAAAAAAATACAAAAAAAAAAAACGCCTGAAAGTGATCGGTTCGATCATGGATACTACCTTCCGCTGCTCTGTCCGCCATACATGTGGAGCGGCCTGCGCGCCTCCTCCTGCCCGCATGAAGCACCGGATCCGCCGTGGCAGCGGCTCACAAACCCCCTCACTACAATACTGACGACTTGTTAGATTGCACAACAGCATATAGGCTGAACACACACACACACACACACACACACACACGCATGCCCGCGTGCACGCACGCGCACACACAATCACACAATTCCAAGGCAGTGCCGTGAAAATGTCCGTCCCTTTTTTTTTTTTTCTTAAAGAGGAGCGTTTTTTTTTTTTTTTTGCGCCGCGATCAAGGTGCGGGACGCGGTTCGCGTCAGATTCGCGTCCTGGTCAAGTTTTTCGAAGCGAGCCTCCAGATGCGCAGCGGCGCGCGGATCGACCCAACTCCGACTGCGGCTCCGTTCGCTCCTTTCGGCTCGAGCACACACACACACACACACACACACACACGAAATAAAAAAAAAAAAACACGCGCCCGATTCCTCTCTCACATCTCCACCTCTCTGCAACTTCCAAGTTTTTTTTTTCCTCCTTTCTTTTCTCTTTTTTTTTGCGCCGAGCTCCCGAACAATTTACGCAGGAAAAAAAAAATCGGTTACAACTCTCACAGCGGACAACCTCCCCCACCAACACCACCACGACCACCACCACCACTCCTCCTCCTCCTCCTCCTCCTCCTCCTCCTGCTGCTGCTGCTGCCGCTGCTCCCTCCACAAACCACCACCTCCTCCGAAATCATGAATACTATCTGAGCCAAGGGAGGGACGATCCGTTATGGGCAAAAGAAAAAAAAAAGGAAGAGGAGAGAGAGAGAGAGAGAAAAAAAAGTTGTCCGTAAAACAAAGAGAAGCAACCCTCTCCACAAACCCCTCTCCGCAGGGCCGCTCCTCCGAGGATCCACGCCGTCATCCCGACACAGCTGCGCGGAAATGCGGATGAAATCTGCGGGGCTCGGAGAGTCGCGAGAGCGAGAGAGGGAGAGGGAGAGAGAGAGAGAGAGCGAGAGAGTGAGGGGGGGGAGAGAAATGGCAAGTCTCTCCATGCACGAGCACACGGCCTCGCAGATCCGGACTCCATCTTTGACTACTTGACATTCAGAGCCTGCCGGAGCAAATTCCTCTTTTGCATGCCTCCCGCCGATTGGCCTCTTCCTGCGCTAGTCTTTGCTCCGGGACGCGCCATTGGTTTGGTTTCTGCGTGTTCGACATTTCCAGCGCGCTCCGGATTGGCCGCGCGCCGCGACGCGTCACTCCGTACAACGAATACCTGATTAAATGTGTCCCATTCACAAATTTCCCGTCCTCTCCCCGCACTGTAGTATCTGCACGCTTCATCACTAATTACTTTATTTACTTTTGGCCGCAAAAATCTTTTGTGCACCAATAAAAGGGATTACACTTCGTCTGGAGTGAGTCTCTTGGGGGAGAGTGGAGTATTAATTAGCCCGAATGTGGACTAAACCCGGCTTATCCTCAGACGTGGAGCAAGGATCAGGCCTGTAGTATCGAGCAAATTAATTTTAAATGATCGATTTAATATAATTTTAGACAAATACAAGGGGGATTTGGCTCTTTATTCCGGTATATCCTAAATGGTTCGGCGCGTAAAACTCCGAGTAAACATAATTTAAAAGTCCAAGAAACTCAAATGAAATAACGCGTAATAAGTTTCTGAAAGTGGGAATAAGGCGGGATGAGTGTGCGCGGTGTGGTGTGTGAGGGATCAATGCTGGGATCAGATCACACGGTGCTGGAGGCGGACCCGGTGGGCGCCTCGGCCCCTGGCGAAGCTTTGATTGACGCACAGAGAGGAGTAGCGGGCTGTGAAATTTGGCATTCCTGGCCAGAGGAGCTGAAATAATGGCATTATCCAGTGGGAGAGGGCCCACTTTTTACTCCCCACACACCCACCCGACCCCAGCCCACTCAGAAGGGATCTGATTGTGCAGCCAGTCGGCAAAAAAAATGTTTGATGTAAGGCGGGGCAACGATGGATCCGGTGAAGGTTTGGAGCGGTGATGCCCCCTCTTCCGCCCCCCCCCCCACCCCTCCCTCCCCCCTCCACACACACACACACACACACACACTCACACACACCCAGAGAGAGACAGGCCTTTTCCGGTGACTGTCCTCAAACTGGACAGTGTCCTGTCACAGTGCTGTCAGAGGAGAAACCTGCAGCTGGAGCTTCACGACACTTCAGGACTCATCTGACTATATCTGTAACTCCTTCCTTCATGACTCCATAACTCAATAAAATATTGGCTGAAATTAAATTATAAGATCAGGTTAAATACATTTCAAATACACTCCATGAGCAGTGAAGCACCAAGAGGTTCACTTTCATCCACAGGCGGTTTTACAAACGTGGAAATAAGTTTCTCAGTGACTGAGTGGAAATACCAGAGTTTGCACGTGATCTGAAATTATTGCAACATTTTCTTTTTAAATTAATTCAGGCTAAATTTGAATGATTCTGATCTGTCACATAAGAAAAAGGAACAAATATTATCAGAACATTTTCTACAACGTCTCTAGAAATCCACAAATCTCTCGAAAGGTACTTTACAGAATTACTGAAGTCAAATGTACCGAGTTGTAATTTTCTCCAACACGTGAACTGATTTCAGTGAGGAGAGGAACACAGCAGTCACCCCACCTCACTCAAGAAATGGATTTGTTAAAAACACTACTTTTTAATGTGTTTTTATTACTTTTGGACAGTTTAAAAAACCCCAAATATCAGTGTTTTATTTTTGGAAAACTAGAAGAAATACTGGAAAAAATGCCTCCAGCAGAAGTGTGCAATTAAAAGTATCAAATCAACTGTATTTTTTTTCAGAAAAGAAAAACATCAAAGAAAATTATTTTTAAACAAGACATTTATTAATCAGAAGTTTTTCTTCATTTGATTTACACAAATCCTCAAATCAGCTTCAACTTCCGGTTTCATCCTGTCGTTCGTCTGTTTTTAAAGATACACAGAACAGCAGCTTTCACTTGTTTTCACCACGAAATAATTACTTTACAGTCTTTAAATAAGAAATAATCTCCCTGTTTGGGAAATTTAGAAATTAACTTACAGGAAAACTGTGACAAAATGTGACAATTAATTGTAAAAATGTAGTTCTGCTGAAAGAAACCACTCTGAAAACAACCTAACAATTTCATCTGATGGAATCAAACTATTTGTATTGATTTAAAGAAATATTTTAGGCTTGTTCAGAAGAAGCCAGAAGTCAAATAAAATTAACTTTTGAATTACACTGTTTCTGAATAAGTTCGTGTGACTAAAAACAGTCTGACAATCTGACAGAAGATTCACAGAAATGGTAAGATAATTTAAAAGAAATCTGTAAGCCACTGAAGAGGTTTTTAGAACAGTTTTTTAACATCAAAAAGTGTAGCTTTATCCCATGAAGTCCTATTTTTTTAGGAGCTTTGTGTTTTTAAAAACACAATAAAACATGAACCACTTCAGATTTGCCTGGTTTCTGTCACACCTGCATGTTTAAAACATTTTTAAAAGCAAATTATTTCCCAAACAAAAAGCTACAGCAATCCAACAATCACATTAAAACACAATTAATCTAAGATATAAAGAAGCTGTGTAAAAAAAAAAAAGTATTTGAAAGTGTACCTTGTGAGAAGTAGAAGACACAGAAAGACAGAAAAGCTGCAGAAAAATGAGTTTCATGTTTTCGAATGTGTTTCTCCTGAGCCTGAGGGGAAAGTGCCACAAACTACCACTCCCTCCTGAAAGGCCTGACTTTAAACTGCAGCCTGTGTGAGGTGTCATGGAGGCTGAGAAAAGCCTTTTAAACATGGGAGTTATTGTTCCCTCTGTTTTTTTTTCTTCCTCCCAACCTCCCATCCTCTGAAAATGTACCTCCTTTCTTCCTCTGCCCTTTAACCTCTCCCAACCCCCTATCCCCTCCATCTCACATCTCCCTCTCCCTCCACATTTCCTCCCTGCTCTCGTCGGCTCAACACCAAACAACCCTGATGGATCGTCATTGATAATTTCCCACCCCAGAAAAAGCTTAATGGCGGAGATTTCAGTGGGTGGAAACAAGGTTTGGAGGCTTTATCTTTCTTTTCTTTTTTTCTTCCTCTTCATGAAGTAGTTGCAGTAGTAGCAGCAGCAGTAGACCCCACCTCAAGCACCGAGCCCCTGTGCGCCCGGGTCTCTTCCAAAGAGGGTTCCCCACCCCTCCTCCCCTCCTCCGCCTCCCTCTTGAAACAGACTCTATGGACTGCATGCATGACATTCCAGCTGTGTGGGTGGCACAGCCTTTTACAGCTTCTCCAACAGTACACAGGGCTCCTAAAGCACAACAGCAAAGAAAGCCATGATCCATCTTCACATGCTCCTCCGCCCGGGGACTCGGCTCGGCTCTCCGCCGCCTCTACCTGAGAGAGACGTAAGCCTCGCATGTTTGCTGTCCGCTGAAGGTTCACAGAGGCGTGCACGCGTAAAACAATAAAACACTAAACAACACACCTCTCCCCTGCTATACATTGAACCTTTAGGCTGGCCTCTCCTCGGAGGAAACACAGAACTCTTTGACCAGCTCCTTACTTGACGACATTTCTAAAATAAGAGAGATCATTTTAATTTTTGACCTCACAACACATTTTAAAAGCTAAAATATATTGAGTCGTGAAGACCAGAAGAACACAATAAATCTTTATATGGTCTTTAACCATGAGGCGGATTGTTGTGAATACTTCCAAATGCTGTCTAAAAATCTTCAAAAGTGCATCTCCGCTTGTGTTACAGCAGTTTCTTCAATGTTTCATTCATCAAAAGCTCATCGATGAAATTATTTATCAATGAAAAAGCCATGTCTATTAAGAGCTGTGCAGTGATCATAACCAGCAAACTTTCATGTGAGTCAGTTTCAGGAAACAAAGTGAGACATTCTGGAATCAGATTACATGAAAAATGTTTCATTTCTGGGTTGATTGTGGCCACTTGCATGTTTTCTGAGGCTTTTAAATTAATTTACATTTTCTAAAAAGGGTAAAAATGAACACTGCAATGCATCTCTACATCCTGGATTCTAAGAAATAAGTTGATTGAACTTTCAAAGCTTTATTTTCACCCAATTTTGAATTATTACTCTCCGAACAAACATCAAATGAAAGGTTTATAACTGTAGTTAAAATGTCCAACAATGAAAAGCTCTTTCTGTGGCTGTCCAGGTGAGAGCATCCTTTCAACAACTAATGAGTAACAATTGAGCAAAGCAATTCACATGATTCCGTTCATCAACATTTCAGTTCACAAAGTTAATAAGTCCTAACAGTTAGACCTTCAGACTCTTTTCTGATCCATTTACTGAAAGTTTATATTTTACACATATGTCTAAAATGATCAAAAGTTGTTACATGAGGGAAATTCTTGTGAACAAATAAGTACAATGTTTCTTTTCATGACATTTTTAGGAAGATTTCACCCTTATTACCAAATGATCTGCTCACGTGTGGAGTCACGTTTATTAATAATGATTTCATGTCACGAATTATAACTTTTTGCCAAAGATCTCCTTCACCTTTTGTTCTGACACCGTCCATGTAGACGAGAAATAATCTTTTACAAGAAAAAAAAAAACAATTAAACAACAATAATAAACAATAATAATCTCATGAATCTTATATCTACTGTGCTCAGACTTAACTAGGCTGTAACTAATGGAAGAACTTCCTCCAACCTGCAGGCTTCCAACAAAACCTCCATTAAATCAATTAGTCATGATTCCCGAGGATCACTGTACAAGTTGACTGCGCTGGTGGGGAGACAACGATTTCAGTTTTTTTTTTTTGCTTTTTTTACCAGGATCAATAAACAACAACACTCGTCCATAACTCAGAGTGAACTCCACATCGGTCTTGTTTTTGCCTTCCGCCGGAGCGAGTCCATGAGCAGAGTCCAAAGGATGAAAAAACTCAACCCCATTAACTGAACTTCAGAGGAATTCCTCACTTTACATACGGAATGCACATTAGGTCAAAGGGCAAAGGGCCAGAGGGGAATCTACCCGCGCCCAGGCAGGCAGGCCTTATTTAAACAAGCCAGGAATGCCTGGTTGGAGGAGAGCAGCAGAAGAAGAAGGGGAAGGAACCTCTCTGCCATTAAAATGAGCAGGGGCCACCGCCAATAAATACCAGCACTTTTTAAATTACCTGCACTGGCTGACTTCATGTGCTACTGACTCTGAAATTTATTATGAGCTTTTCCCCGGTTATATATTTACTGGTTGGAGTGGAAATATACGTCTAGTGGAGTATTACTGCAGAAAAGCTGCTGTATGGGCTTAAATGTGTGGATTGTAATCCTGCAGTCAACCTCTAAAAACACCAGATTCCACCTTTTTAAAAGTTTGATGTGAACCTAAATGGAAAATACAAAAGTTAACAACTTTATTCAATACGACGTGTGGCGTGGCAGTGGTTCTTACCTGGAGGTAAATGAAGTTTGATTATTCATATCTGTCACATTGAAATAGTTTATTGAAACATTCCCACTGTGTTCACTGTGTTCACTGTGATCTGTGATGTATGGTAACTTCAAGACTGTCTCAAGGATTTTAGATGCATTTCCATGAATTTGGAGGATGAGCTGCTGCAGGATCAGTTCAGGTGACGGGGCGGACACTATGTTAAATGTCCAGCTGAAGGCAAACTATTGGTAAGAACTGGATCTGTCTTTAATAAGAAGATTAAGCCATGAGGAAACTTGCAGGTTTCTTCCCAACCAGAGGTGGTGTGTCAGTGATACAGGAGTATCAGGATACACAATGCAGACGTGCTAAACACTGACGTAAGCCAAGCTTGTGCAGAATTTCTGGAGTGTGTGAAAATGATAACGCCCGACGCTTCTGTTTTGTACTTCACTCTTGGTTCTTGCTCGATGAGCAAACTGATGCTTCTGATTTGAAAATATGATTTTGAATTTGATCTCTTCAGGTGACATGATTATAAAACCTTAAAAAAAATAGAGAGAGAAATATGCTCCACTTAGAAAGATTTACACAGGAAATTTGTACGACTGTGATCGACTGTTAGTGACTTTTGGCAGGCACAGAATTGTATTTCATCTTTTTAAAGAAAAAAAGCTATTAAAACATTTCCAACAATGACATTTCAAGTAGTTTAATGAGTCCTCCTTAAAGAGAGAAATAATTTTCAAGTCATAAATACAACTTAACAGCAGTGCTCTGAAAGTTAACTGGCTTTTGTTGCTGCAGTTCAAACAACCTGAAGCGTTTTTGTTAAGACTGAATAAAATAAATGAAACAATTCTACAGCAAATAATAGGCACACTTTGAACTATTTTACCTGCTTTTCATCTTTCGCTTTCAGTAACTCAGCTTCATGTGTGATCAATGGAAGTGTTTCCTTTTTCTCACTCAGCCTTTTGAAAAGGTAAGTCATAGATGATAGTTAGAACCAGCTCTGATATGTGAGGAAATCCACACTTGTGACTCAAATGGGATAAAAAGAAATCATTTATTGTATGTGCTGTCATACAGCTAAACCTAATGTGGAGAAAAGATCCCTCAAAATTCATGATATCATCCCAAATCGTCTGATTCCTCTGTTTCTGATCAAACGTGCATCCTGCAGCAGTGCTGGCTTATATGAATCTGAACACCTCTAATTCCATGATCAATAAGAGATAAAAACCATGGCCACCTCTCGATACCAAACCCCTGCATACCAGCGAGGAGCCAGCCTCTCCGTTTTAGGACCATCTCGCCAACATTTCTTACAAATGACATGCTACAATCCCCATGGCCGTGGTGGAATTCTGTCCACTTCGGGGCTTCAAAGCTGCACGGGAATCGACGCCCGCTCTGGCCAGTATGCGCCGAGGGGTGGACACTGCATGTCTTGACCTCACCGACCTTCCCCAAACCTCCCCCCTACACACACACACACACACACACACACACACACACACACACACACACACACACACACACACACACACACACACACACACTCAGTGTCCATCTCCTCACCCACCACCAAGATCCAGCTCATCCATCCCACAGAAGCAGACAGTCAGTGGGTCAGGCAACTCATCTCTCTGGTGGTCTGATGGAGGGAGAGACAGAGAAAAAAAGACAGCAGATAATGTCTAAATTTCTAGTCAAAACATATGCTTATTGGTGCATAAATACTCAGATTGTATATTGTGTAATCACCACAGTCTCTGATTAAACTCATGTGGTTTGCTGCTGAGCATTGACCACACATGTTGATGTGTTTATTGTCTGAAAGACCTGCTGCCACACATCTCCAGCACGCAGAAAAAAGAGCTTCGCACTCGCTGCGGACACAAGAAACTGACGGAAAGATCCAACATTGGTGGAGGCCGCCCCCATTCTGCTGCAGCCTCTCTTCAAACTCCGGGTGTGCCATTGAGGCAGCCATTTTCTCATTAAGACTGAGGACACTGCTCCTCGCTGCCCCGCAGGAATCCATTACTTCACTTTTTTTTTGACAAGTTATTTCACTTCAGAGAGGATTTCTTACTTTTACTGCTGTGATTTCATTTCAGAAATCAAAACACTAACTTTGTTGATTAGTCTGGAATTTATCAGACTCTTGTGTTAACACCTTCAAATGTCTCCAAAAGTCAAGATAACTACAAGAAGGCCTTTACATTATTGCTAAGTTGTAATATATTGACCATGTGTGCACAGAAATGATGAAGGAGAGCTTTTTAAATGCTGTTTTTCCGGCGGTGTTTTCGGAGATTTGTGCTCTGTTGCCACCTGCTGGCGGAGGGAGAAACTGCATGACAGAGAAGTCTGGTCAAAGATGGAGTTAGAAGGCTTGGTGATGAAGCTGCACGTGACTGAAGCTTATTGCAAATATCTACTGGGAAACGGTGTCAGGCTGAAAAATGCTTTCCACATACAAAGTTCTGCAGCTTTTCTCTGTTTTGGAGTATGTAAATACAAAATATGCTTCGGATTATGAGACTGATAGCTGAACAAAATACCTGGTTATTCAACTTTTTTCCTCTCAAGAATGCGATGTCAAAGCTGCTCTTTTTCTGGACAGTGCAACTTGGATTCTTTAATCTGGAAAGATGAATGAAATGCTAGGCCAGAAATCATTCAGTACACGCTGTACTCTTCCACAGCAGTGATGATAATAAGATGTAACAGTGTTATGAAGAGATCCCTTTCATGCAGTTTTAAAAAGCCAATGCATGCATTAAGTTGACTTAATAGTAGTATTTGTAATGTGGGTTTCCATTCTGCCAGAGCAGCCAGAGGACTGGTGATGAAAAGCTTTTCAGAGGAACAAAAGACGCCTCAGCCACATTACAGAATGCTGCTGTGCAGTGAAAAAACCTGCAGAATGAGAGACATGCAAAACATGCATTTTGCGATCAAGGTGTTTACTGGATACATATTGTTTGTTTTTAGAAAGAATGGTCCTCCACATGCCTAAAAATGACATATTTCGTATTCTGAGAGGCACCAAGTTGATTTCCCCACTCTTCTACAACACAGATATGCAATTAATGAAATATTAAAAATGTATTATTGTGAATGATAAATTAGACCAACATCCCAGTCTATGTGCCGCCTCCTCATAACCTTCCTCCTCTCACTCTTGCCCTTTCCCCTCCTCCACTGTTAAATCAATCATGTCCCACTTCAGAAAACATTAAAACACTGCATTAAGCACAGGGTTAACTAAAAACACACAGTGACTTGAAAATCTCACAGACATATTATTATACATACAAATACACAGTATATCTGAGGTAGAAACTGCAAACAAATCTTTGTAAATAGAAAATGATATCATTTAGAATTTGATAGCAAAATAGAAAAAAATCAATAGGTGAGAATCAGTGTGTGACGAAGAGCTGCAGGTTGCAGATCTGTGAAGGTTCAATCACATCTTTTCTCGTACTAAACAAGAAAAAAGCATCAACTTCAGGAGAAACTTCACTGTTCTTCTTCTTCTTCATTCAAATGAGATGGATCATATTAGCAATTTATTGAGCAAATGATCAGATTTGATCCCTTCCACAATCCTTCCTGGTTTATTTTCAAACATACATCAGACGCTTACAGTAGATAATATTCAAGCTGCCTTGTCAAAAGTAACACTTCAGTGTAATTAATATTTTACGGGGACCTACTGACCCATTTAGAACTGTTTCTGTGGGAAAAGTGAAACGTGTGGTCAGATTTTAACAGATATATATGTATAAAAATAGCATGTAAAGAAAAAAAAACTTCAAACATGCTTACATGACGCTCATGGATGAAAATATCTAGAACTATCATATAGATGAAGACATGTCTCTGTAAAAAAGGCAGTCCTGTATTTCAGAAACTGATGGATTTTATCATCAAATTGTAATGGTAGTCACTTTCATATTGATATGCAAACAGTCAACCAGCACATTTTTTGAATAGAAAATTGAGGATTTTTTTTTTAAGTTGTTTTAATGAGACGTTTTATTAGATGTTTCCCTTCACTTGCTTCTAAGGGTGATCGCTTATTTCCTAAACTGCCTTTGGTCTCAGCAGCTTCAGGAACGTTCGTACATGTTAATTTCTTCTGTTATTCATATTATAATTCTGGCTGCTCCACTAATTGGCCATTGGGAATAATGAAGTTCACCTAGACCGCCCAAGAAAAGATTTAAAAGGCCGTCTGGATAAAAAAATACAAGTCTTTTAATGAATGGGTGACCCAAAGAAAGAGACAGGCAGGGGTTACAGTTAGAGTCATGTTTATTTACAGCAGAATCCTGAATGAGGAGGGTCGGGTCAGGTCGGGGGGGGGAGGGGGGAGGAGGGGTTAAAAGGAGACAATGTGTTTTAGATCGAGCGCTTCAGGATTCATGTTTCACTACACAGTTCTTAATTTACTTTATTCACCATTTTTCTATACAGAATCCATTCAGCCGTAAAATCGATGCACCGGCAGAGTCGGAGTCCTCTGCTGGAGGGGAGAAGAGGTGGAAAAAGAAAAAAAAAAAAAAAAACACCCCTAAAACACGAAAGAGAAAAAAAAAAATACAAACAAGGGGCTAAAAATAAAAGTTTTCTATAAAAAAATGTCATCACCATGATCGTCATTATTTATATATGTATATATACACACACACATGTATATATATATCCATATAAATCTCTATATTTTCCGTGTCCATGGGGAGGTGAGGGGGGAGTTGTAGTTCCACGACATCAGAGTTTGGACGACTGCACCGGGCGGCATGCAGGACGTCCCGAACCCCCACGGCCTTCGGCCTTCACGAACCAGCCAGCGGAGGTCAGAGCTGACCGACGGCAGTCTTTCTGACCCGCAGTCTTTGTCCCGCCCACTGACGCGAGTTCATAGGTCCAGCGCGTCCGTGTTTGGCCAGCAGATCTCAAAAAAAGAAAAAAAAAAAAAAGAAAAAAAAAACCTAACAAAAAACAAAAAAACTGCAGTAGCCCTGTTAATGCAGTCTGAGAAATGATACACTGTACATTTAACATGCACGGCCAGATAGCATTAAAAAAGTAAAAAAAGACACAAAAAAAAATCAAAAGCCTGCAAATGGCATCATTCATACGTCTTTTCTTTCATGCTCTCACTCACGCTTGTTTGTTTCCCCCCTCCCCAGTACACATTGGATACTAACCGACGAGCACCACGAAACAGTGGAGGTACAAAAAAGTGCCGAGTACCGAGAGAGGACAGTGAAGGTAAGAATCTGTGGGTGTAGCTGTAGTCTCCACGGCGCGACGGGACTGGAACTGCCTCCGTTAGGTCCGAGCAGAATCGGTGTGGTTTTTGATCAGGCGCGTGTGCACAGAAAACGTACACTTAACCATCCATTCAGGAAAAACTCCCCCCTTCACCTGCGACTACGCAACAAAATCCAACCACAGAATTTCTTCATCTCCAGGTTTTGAGGGTTTGGCTCCCGCAATAGTCAGGTCTCCATCAACTGAGGTGAAACTGACGATGTTTTAAAAGTTGGGATGCGGCGTGTTTTCTCATGATCTGATAACATCATGCTTCGATGGACTCAAGAAAAGCTTCAGAAACTACTTTTTAGTGTCGATTTTGGATGTGCAAGGGGTTAAATTTAAGACCAAAAACCAAGCATGATGTGGTTTCATGGTGAAAATAACATAGAAGAGTTTAAAAATTATCTCAACATTCATTTATTTATTCATTAATTAGGAAAAAAAAAAACACTGTTTACATTTTTTACCAGTCTGCAGAAGAACTGAGTTTTCTGTAAAATGTTTCAGGTTGTTTTTTGAGAATGTTTCCCCGGGTTTGTAACACCCAGTGTGAATGCAAACCTGACTATTGTCACTGTTCTTAAACATGAATTCAAATTAAAACCCAGTAAAACAACCGTTCTCTCACATGATCGCACACGCACGCACGCACGCACACACACACACACACACACACACACACACGCACACACGCTTTAACACTAGAGCAGGAAACTGTCATTGACCAGCAACCGATTTTTTTTTTGTCATCCCCGTTTAAAAAAAAAACAAAAAAAAATTCATCAGTTCAGTTTCTTTCGCCACCAAAATCTTTGAAAAACATCCTCGGATGCTCTCGACTTCAAAGTGACTAGCAGCCAAAAAAAAAAAAAAAAAAAAAAGTTATTCCTCCAAAGTCTGGCTGTGCGCTGGCATCAGTTTCCCACCCTGACCAACATGCTCCCGAAACACAAATACAAACTCAAGATACTGCAAATACATGTGTACACATATATACAAATAGAAGTGGCCCCTCCGAGGCGGGAGGGGGAGGGGGGAGGGGCCAGCTTAACAATTTATAATGCATCATTTTCTGTATATGCCAAGAATAAAACTTTTCTAAATAAAATACATAGTTATCTGTGATGGTGGGGAATGAGGACAGCAGATGACCAGAGAGGAGGAGGCGGGCAGGGAGTGTCAGAGGAGAGCAGGAGCGCGAGGGAGGAGGAGCCGCTGTGGGGGGGGGGAGACGGGATGGAAGGGGAAAGACTCTTCTCCTCGACTGTGTCGCTGCTCCCGGGCACTGTCCGGTGCTGCCGCAACGCTCCGCCTCTTCTCCGTTTCTTTAGATCGTTCCCGGAATAATAATATTAATAATAATGACCACGACAATGCTAAAAAAATATATATAAACCCCCAGCCATGTCTCACGTCCGCAAGTCCACAAAAAAAGGTGGTGGTGGTGGTGGTGGTGGTAGAGGGGGGGTGGTGAGGGGGTGGTGGGGTGGGGTGGGGTGGGGGGGGAGAGGCCGGGCCCTCGAGTTCATCTGAGACGAAGAGAGATGCAAGAAGTGAAGAATGAGAGAGGAGGGAGAACGAGAGAGAGGGAGAAGAGGCCTGACGGATGGGACGGGCCGAGTGAGGGAAGTGTGGCAAACGAGAGCGGCTGAAGAAGAGGAAGGGGGGAGGAGGGAACAAAAGACGGGGGGGTAAAAAAAAAAAAAAAGAGAGCACCACAGGCAGGATGTGCTGTGATGAAGAGGAAATAAACAGCAAAGAGGAAGCGGAGATGAATCGGGGGGGGGATGTCGGGACCAAAGAGAAGTCGTGTTGGGGCGTCTGTGATCCACACACTGGTGTCCTTCTGGGGGTTGGTCACAGAAGACTTGGTGGAAAAGCATGAACGAGTGATGACGACACGGCCTCACTGTGAGCGCGCCCTCTCTCTCCATCCCTCTCGTGGAGGGAAACGGTTTGCATTCTCCCCCGCCGCGCTGGTCCTTGATCCCAGGGAGCATCATACCTCCAGGAAGCGAGAGCTGCTGGCCTTGGCGTGGAAAGGCTCGGACCACATGCGCCGCAAATCCCCCTGCGAGACACAAACACCCGGTCACACACCAGACGGCGGCCCGGGGAGAGAACCGCTGCTGGGCTTACAGGAAGCAGCCGCATTTCTGACAGCGGGTGCCGCGTCGAGCATTTGATCTGTTGTTGAGAGCGCGGCTGCTGCTGAACTGATCCACACGAGACTGTGTGGCAAACACTAAAGTTCTCCTGTGAGAGAATCTACATCTGTTTATGAGCAGTTCTTCTCATTATTTACATTTCTTTGTTGTTTCATTAGTATTACTGAAATGAGCCATGTGTCTTTTCAGAACATGTACAGAACATCCAAACAACATGGAGACACTGTAAACATTATTACACAACACGTTTACAGTCTGTGTGTCATTTATAAAAGCAGAATTTTGTGTTGCGCTAACAACGCATAGAAAAGATAAATTGAACAGTCCTGCTGTAACATTTGAAGTTTGCTCTTAATTGCCAAAAAAAAAAAGTGTAAACCTCTCCTTGACCTTATCTTTTCTGCTGATTTTAGCAGGAAAAAGAAAAGGGAAGGGGGGGGGGGAAGGGCCCCAGCTTGGACTTTCATGTCTTGCAAACCAATGAGTGAAGTGAATGCGCTCCATCGAACCTTCAGGTAGGCCATAGTGAGCAGAGGCAGCAGGGTGAAGGGCACCAGGTAGAGCAGGGCGGGCTGAGCGGCACGGTGGATCCTGGAGGCTACGGTCGCGGTCAGCAGACCTGCAAACATCCACATGGTCACAATGAAGAATAATAAAAAAAAAAAAAACAATGAGGTGACATTTTCATCTATGAAAATGACGATTAAAACCTCGGCCTTTTCCGTCCAACACGCCCACCGATAGATCGCTTACCCACAAAGTATCCGATGAGAGTGCAGTGGAAATAGGAGACGCGCTGCATGCGTCCGGACATGTTGCCCGGCCCCGGGACCTCGCCGGTCGCTTGCTTCTTGTAGTTATCGTAGCGCAGGACGAAGCACAGGAGCAGCCCCGGCATCACGATGTCTCCGATTCCCAGCATGGAGAAGTGACTTCCGGTGGAACTGAGAGGACACAGCGGGCAGGAAGCGGGTGAAACTCCAGAGCTGCGTCTGACGGCGGCTGTCAGAGCAGGGGCATCGATTTTTCGCACGCGTAACAGAAAAACGGCAGCACTGCGGCTTAAAAACAGAAGATCATATGGCCTTGAGGTGTTCACTCCTCAGAGAACTCAAGACAGAAGTGGAGGAACATCCAACAAGTACTGAGAAGGCCCAGAAAAACCTTCTGCTCCGCATGGTGACACCAGAGAAAACGACCGTTTCCCAACAGGAAGTCTTACAACAACGATAAATGACAGCTTCAACTGTTGGATTCAAAAATGAGCTTTGGACGCGGCGGCGGCCGCCGCCAACGACAACACAGTAAATATTTGTACATGTTGCAGCTGGACTCTGCGGTTACCGTGAACCGTAACATAGTTCAGGAAAAATCTGGTAAAAGAAAATAGAAACATTAACTTACATAAACATGAAGAAGAATCTCATGTTTTTAATTTCTCTGTATAAAAATGTTTTAACTGTTTTACATTTTAACTTTCTGACAAAAGTGAGAACAGATGATTTTCAGATTTTTTTTTTTTGTGATTTTCAAACATTCCCACTGATTTGTACAGTAAAATGTACAGACTTCTCCTAAAATTATAGCCTGACCTTTAACATCGACTGAGTCTGAGGGTTTTGTGGGAGGAGATTAAATCATCCCTTGATAGGAATCACTGCCGCCGTGCTGACAGCCAGATTATCGCCGGAGTTACCTGGGAAAGACCAGTTTGCCCGGTAGGGAGAGGCGGGGCACGTCGCGGCCCATCCCCGGCCCCAGGTGCAGCTTCCGGGACAGGACGTCTATGGGATTTTCAGCAGGCTGGGTGGCGACTTTCACCATCACATTACTGTTGAAGATGTAGGCTGAGAAAAACACCTGAAGGGGGCAAATAAAAGACGGAGTGCTGTCAGGGCTGGGAAAACGGTCTTACTGTCTGAGCTGACTGGAAGTCGGCATTCAGTCTAAATGATTGTTAATCCACTTCCCATTATCAGCCCCTAAATAAGCTCTGCGCTCTCAACACTGCCTCCAAAACCACAAAAATTAATTTAATTGATCTAAATAAGTGTTGTTGCTCTTTTATAATCTAACAGAGGACACAAACGGTTATCAGAGGGGAAATTAAAATGAAGGAGGTGATGTGCTTGCGGGCTGCTGGCTGAAGATAAGAGCTTAAATGCTTGTAATTTCTCAAAGGAAATAATCTTCATCTGAGGTCTGGCTAATGGAGACAGATTGTCTTTTATAACTCGGCTTCATATCAGCTACTTAGCATCTAACATTTCATTGTAGCTGCTCCTCTTGTGAGTTTATAATGTTTAAATTTCCTGTTATGAACAGTCAAACTCACGGCAGCTGAATCTAGGATCTTAAGAGGCTCGATGGTTATTACTTCGTGTCAAATACAGAGCGAGGCATTTTTTTTTTTTTAGGAGGCGTGTTTCTCCTGCCGTTGGTGCTTCTTACCCAGAACACATCGTAAATGAGCAGTCCCGACAGCAGCAGGCAGGACACCTTCAGACTGGGGAGCCGCACGAAGGCGATCATGGCGACGCACAGCCCCATGGCTAAAGCTGCAGGGGGGAGAGAAAAAAAACGCCACGGTTCAAAACATGGGCGAGATGACGCAGCAGCCTGGACGCTGGATTCACAATCATTTAAAGTTAAATTGAACTTAGATTCTCAAAAAAACATTAAAAATATTGATTTTCTTCCAAATCAATCCCCTCGTCGACCAGTGGTTCAAACTAGATTTGCTTCTATGTGCTTCACAGACAAAACACATCAAATAAAATCTAAAGAAACTACAAAAAGAAAAAAGACAATGAGAGGGGAACGAATAAAAAGCATTGCATAAAAGGCAAAGTAAGGGTGAATAACAGAATGAAGTGTAACAAAAGCGAAACTAAAAACGCTCTTAAGAAAACAAGTACCCAGAAAATGAGAAAATAACAAAGGAAAGGTTACACTGATGTTTTGAAACAGATCAAACTGAGTGAGATAATATGAAGGCTGCAAAAAAAAAAGAAAGACAGATAAAGCAGGTAATTGACAGAAAAATAAAAGAAAGGCCAATAAAACAAATGAGTAGCTAAAAAAAAGCTATAAAAGCAGTATACTATTAAAAAAAGGAGATTATTAAGGCTTAAAACAATACAACAGCTAAAATAAAATAGCCATAAACAGGAAAATAAGGTTAAAAAAAGGTTTCATTCACATATTTATAAACTGCTTAAATCACATTTTCATCACGGAGGTAATTTTCCCATTTCTGCAGAGGACGGCTGGAAATGAATACTGAGGACTTCCCTCTGCTTTGGCAGTCTGTCATTACCTTTTCATGAAGACCAGTCATCTTAAATGTTTTAAACTAGAGCTGAACAGACGAACAGAACCAGGTATTAACTTCCACTGTCGGCCTGAGCCCGAAGATAAAGTACGCCTGTTCACCGAGTCGTTCCAGGTGTCTCCTCCTCCAGGAGGATGGAGAATTTTACACTGAATTTTCTATTAGTTGTAGCATTTTTGTATCGGCTACGTTCTACACTTGAGGCAGTCAGCACACAGAAGACAACGCACCGTCCATCAGAAGCCAGTGTCCGGTCAGCACCCAGATGAGCACCAGCATGACGGAGAGGGAGAAGGACAGGAGCTCGGCCAGAGTGAAGCGCCCACAGCAGCCGAACGAGATCCTACAACAGAGAGACGCGACGTGCAGAACACGCACATTAAAATCATGTCAGACATTCCGTCACGTAAAGTGAAGAATGCGTTGTATTTAGGCGATGAAAATAACCTGGAAATTCGAAACGCCGTCTGACTGTTCGATCAAACCTAGTTTGAGTGGTTTCAATCAAGAAGCATTTATCTACCGCTTCCTGTGGGCTTTTGTTTGTGCGATTACCGCCTCCCGTAGAACAGTGGCACACACATCTGGATTAGCTTAAGTAAGCATCTGAATCGACGTTTTCAGAATATAGGACCTCTGAGACGACACAGTGCCCACAACGCATGAGGGGTAAACATGCCAAATGCAGCTTGATTACTTTGTTTTTTTTCACTGTAGTATCTCGACGCCACAAAATGGCAACAAACTAAAACACTGAGCAGAAAAGGGTTTTAGTGGTAGGTGGAGCTATTATTGGCTCAGTAAAGCTGACAGAGATTTACTGGGACTGGATAGGAGGGTGTGCATGTTGAGGAGATGCTCCTGGTGACTGTTTATGTTGCTTCTCCTCAGACTCTTCAGAACCTTTGAAACAGAAGGTTTTTCAATAAACCCTCACATGTAGTTTGTGAGCAGTGAGGCAATAAAAGAGAAGCTATAGTTCGGAGAAAGTGTCTTTTAACTCCTGAAGATGAGGTTCGTGTTTCTACACCACGGAGTAAAGCATATCTAATGGTTTGAAGTCTCTCTTCGGCAGTGTGTGTGCATGTTACTGTTGTGTTTCTCTCCATGTCACAGCATAAAGATATACATGTTCTGACTGGGTGACTTCCATACCAGAGCTTCCTCCCGTCCTCCAGAAACAGGACTGTAGGTGTGAGGGTGTGTGTGTGACTGTGTGTCTCTCAGTATTAACCCCGTCCAGATGTAACCTTGCTCCAGCCCCTCTGTTTTCTGAATGATTGATGGATGAGTGAGTGGCTGAATGGGGAGTGCTGTGCAATCTGATTCAACGTAAAAAATAGTATAATGCGGTTTTTTTAAACGATATTCATAGAGAGAATCCGCAGTGTTTCCTTACTTGTTCTGTGGCGAGCACGGTCTGGTCAGATACTGGCACATTGGCAACAAGAGGAATGCAAATGCAATTGTTGCAAGAACTGAGGAGAGGAGGAGCACAGAAAGCACAGCAGTGAGAATTGGGCAATAATCGGGCAAATAATGACGGTCAGTTTCAAAAATCAACCCCGTGAAGAAGCCTTGTCCAGTGACCAACTGGTGAACGAAAAAGTGAAGCCATACAGGTTACTGTAGGGCAGCGGTGCTGTATTTACCTGCAGTGCAGATGGTGAAGACCACCTGTACCGAGTCAAAGAAGAAGAACATGACGAGCAGAGACACAGACGCTCCTATGGGCAGAAAGAGGGCCTGTGTGGAGTCTATGGTCTGAATGCCTGGAAAACAAGTGAAACGAGACAAGGATCAATCACACAAAACAAGAACTGATGCCAACAGCTGATATAGACGTGGAGTAAAAGCAGGACTGCTGGAGTAGCTTTGAAGATAATGTCTGAGGTCAAGACAACATTAGAAAACTGGAAAAATAAAGATTTGCCACTTACTGTTGTTTGTGTTACTGTTATTGAAAGACCCCGTTGTTGAGGGGTTGCCATCTTTATCCTTCTCCTGGTTCTCACAGTCCATGTTTAATGACCTGCAGGAGAGAGGGAGGAAGCCAAAGAGGACTGTGTTACTCAGGGATCACTCATCAGGATCTCAGAAGCATGTGCAAAGAAAGAAGCTCAAAACATTAAATTGTGATTTGGGTGATCAGGCTGCACACAGCACTCCCAGCACATGTAAAAATAGACTAATGCAACCAGGCCAAATTAAGGTTGAGTGCAATCCCTTGGGGCAAAAAACACCACTAGAGGGCGCTTTTTTTGAAAAAAGCCAAACTCACAACTCAAAGGCCAGCAGTTTACCAGTCCAGAATTAACAGAAATGACTTAAGTTGCACGACTTACTGCAGTACAACCTGTGCAACACAGGTATTAGAGAAAATGTGTGAAAGCTAGATTAAAAAAAAAAAAAAAAAAAGGACCGACAGAGGAAGACAGCTGTTCTCATCATCTACTTAAGCATTTTTATTTATGCAAGTCATCATTATTGTCATATCAAGCAACATTATTGCATATTGTGTGGCCCTAAATAAAAGAAAGTAACCCTCTGCGTGGCTGAGAACCAGAGCGCATTTCTGTTGGATGTCATCCTACAACACAGACAAAGACATCACAATTTGGACTTTCTCGTATGATTTTATTATTGCAATCAATGCAAAGATCTTAGTGCATGTCTTTGTTCTAATGGGCACGTTTGCCTTAAAATGAAACAGTCATGTCAGTTTTTTTCTCCTGAGGCAAAGAAAAGTGGCTCCGCTATTGAGCGGCTAAACCCAGGTCTTAAGTTAATGAGGTAATGGCACAGTGTTTAGTTTTTTTTTTTGTTGTTGATGTAAGCCAAACAAAGACAGTGACTCAGAGTAATTCATTCATTCAGTTTGTTGTGGTTGTCAGCTGTTGGTGGTTGAACTTGGAAAGGAAAAAAAAAAAAAAAAACTTCACAAGGAAACATCTCAAGTTGACCCTCTCAGTCAGAACAGCGTCATTTACACCTGATGGAGCGAAAAAGAAAAAGTCTGTATATTAATGATTAAACAACAGAATGCTGAAAAAAAATATCAAAATGATGACTTCAAAGGAATTCCAGGTGGCAATCTGGTTGTTTTATTTGTTGCCAGAATCAACACGTGTCTGTGAAGAAATACTGCTATTTTTGATCCATGCTGTGGACTACACGCCCTTGAAATAGCAAAAGTAGATTTGGGCATTCCTGAATAAATTAGCACCTGTAAAGAATTTGATGTAATGGGTCATAAATCTGACAGTTCTGTCTGCTTACTTAGTAATTTCCTCCTGATAAAGAGTACAATGCAAGCCCAAGTTACGATCTGCACAAAACTGTCCAGGATCTAAAGCGAGCCGCTTGATGGTGATTTTAACGCAGGGGGAAAATGAATCATTGTGCTGTATTGATGTGATCGGCTAAGAGTCACCTCTAGTAAACAGCCTCCAAACGGCACAAGTTTTACATCGACTTAAAGCACACTTCCTGAAAAGTCTGCCTAAAATAACAGGGGAAAGGAGAAGTCGGTGACTCTGCACAGAAACCTGAAGGGAAGAGACGAGCTCATATCTCAGACATAACAATTTGGCATTATTGATCCTGGGCACGGTTGCATTTTTGCAAAGGATTCCTGAGATAATAAAAAAAAAAATAGAAACAAATCTTCAAGATGTTGCTCAAGATTTTCACTAAAGTCCGAACTAAAAATCCCTTAAAATTAGTTTCCTGACAGAGGCAGCCACACAGCAGGACTTCATTTGAATTGATCTCATCAGGTTTAACTTTCAAATCAAGACGATGATCTCATAAAGTCTGTAAAGTCTCCCGTTAACTCTTTACGCATACAATTCTGTTACCTGATAAGACGGCTCTCATAATGCAGAAACACAGCTGGCTGTCCATGAGACAAATGTCACATTGATTTTGTGATTTTGTTTTGTGAATGAGCAAAACATAAAACACCTCTGAGACAAATGTGTGAAAAATGTTAAAATGCTAATGAATCAATCGAAACAATTTACTGAAGAAAACAACAACAACAACAAATGAAACTGTTTGCATTCACTTTAAATAAACTTTAGTAACACAGCACGTTTGACTTCTTTTAGCAGTCTCAACATACTTTCCACAATCTGCTCCAGTATCAAATTGACACACATCAGCGGTGATGGCTGCAATGTGTTATCGGGTAAACATGCAATACACAATATAGTGGAGTATTGGGATAATGGAACGATCTGTGATTGATAGAAGACCTTAAATGTTTTTTTTTTTGTGTTTTTTTTTTAACCTCAGAACTCCGCCTCCAGCTTCAGGTATGAAAGAGTGTAACATGATACGATATGATACTGTATGAAATATGCAACTTCCTTTCTGGTTAAACCTTCTCTGTACAGCTTGACACAGTTTCTCTGAGTAATAATTTGTACACAGTGCTGAACACTTGGCCCCTCCAGATGGAAACGTGGGGCAACTCGCAGTTATTTTACACAAAAACCCGAGTGCTGTGGTGCACCCATAACCTGGCAATGCTGCAGGTGTGAATGTTTTCATAAGTTAAATGCTAACATTTGTTGCATGAACACTGTTGAATTCACACTGAAATACTACATCGTTACTGACCTACTTGGCAAATATGTCAAAAAGCTATTGGCTGATATTGTGGTCCATGTGTCAAAGTTTCTTATGGAGGTACAAAGGAAGCCATTTTTATGCCCGGAAAATGCCATTGTTGCTTAAACAAACAACAAAATGTACTGTTTTTACTTGAAAATAAAATGTTTGGGGTTGCCACAAATTTCCCTTCGACCACACTGCCCTCGCTTCTGCAATCACAACAGTCCTCCCTAAAGCTTTCTCCTCACACTTTGACATCTCGCTAGTGGGTGGGCATCTCAGGCAGTGGGGCGCCATCTGATTGATCGAGTATGTTGACATGCAGTGCATTAACGCAGTTCAATAAAATAGAATTTTGCAGTTCAGTCAGTTTTTTTTCAGTGCAAGTACTGTGAATGTTTGTACAGCTGTGACAGTAAACCTAGTAAGTTGTGCTCGGACATAATTGGGAGGAAGTTTGCGTTCACCGTCTTGCCTGCGGAGCTGCCCGAGGACAATTTGATACACCGACAAGGTGAGATCGGGATCGAACCAACTGGGCCGCAGCCATATACAGGCGACTAGGCAGGAGTAAATAAAACATATACGACTAAATAAAATATATTTTGGGGGTTCTGGCTTCCCGCAGCCTACAAATAAGGCTGCTTCAAAAATGAGAAAAACTGCAGCGCAGCACATGCAGGCGTTATTGTCAGCTGGTACCAGCGTGCTCAGCAAGACGGTGTCCGCCGTCTTGATTTGTTCAACTTACCTGAAGCTGCCATAGACGATGAGGAGGATGGAGATGAGGAAGGTGGACACCTGGCTGGAGTCGACTAAGGAGTATGCCCTATGGAGGAGAGAAGGAGAGAGGAGACTTGAATTACATGGCATGATACAGAGTATGATCAAAGTGGAAGTAAAATAAGCAGAACTCCTTTATCTTTACTGGGCAGGTGATCTCGTTTTAGAAATTCAGAAATCCATCTTATCTACCGCAGGTGACACAAAATCTTGTGAGTTCATATCTCCTGTACTATCACAGTATTCAACAGTGCATCTGTAATCTATAAAAGAAATCCAGTGACATCTCTATCCCATTGACAAGTTTCAAGAAATAGTTTAATGTGTAGAATTCTGCTCAGTTTGAAATTCTCCGACACACTTTTGCAAATGTAAAAGTTGATTTAAGTGTCACAACTAAGAAATTGCCATGGATTTCAGACATCGCCAGTTCAGGGTTAATAGGTTCTATAATTACTATCTTTTTAGGGACATCACAACAAAGCTGTTACAACTCATACTGTTTACCACGACATGAAAGGCATAATTACTCCGAATAAATCCTGAACAGATGGAGTAAAGTAGCCGCACAATAAACAATCATCTGAAGAGACTCAAACACTTGAAGCCCACATAAATCTGCTGCTTTCACACTTTTGTTGAATCTAAAACACACATCTTTGGTTACGTGAAAGCTGGTCAGGCTGATTTCCAGTTTGGTGACTGAATATTTATCCCGAGATCAGGACCACTCTGCTGATCCAAGCCAAAGTTCGGGGTCCCATCTGATGACATGCGATTGAGGGGACACAGGATGAACCTGGCTTTAGTCACATTGACTTTAAGATGCCATATGAAAGAAAGATGACCAACTTCAAATATGACAAATTAGAAGGCAGAAAAACCCACCTGTGAAATTGTTCAAATGTGAATTGTGTAAATATCCCTTTCTTTGGGAATAAAGATGGTTTTCTTTCTGGATTCTACTCTATAATCTGTTCAGCTGGAGGGTGCACACCCTTAGAGAAGCACAAACACGAGCGAGAAGTCAACCTCGACCATTTATACTTTCTATGCTACAATGCTGAGGACAAATACCAAAAACAGACGGGCACTAAACTGTTATTTAAGCGAGTTATTTTAGATTTGGACCAACCACAACAGTCAGCACATAGTCAGAGTTTATGGTGGTTTTTTGACACATTTTCCACACACACACACACACAAAGAAACGTGTCTTCCACAACGAAGCCTCACAACTCAAACTGAAACGGTGGGTGGAAAGCTCACACTAGAGGTTACGTACTACAGTATTATGAAGTAAAACTTATACGATGCCAGTTATAAACAAAACAGCAGCTGAATTAACTTTGTATAGAAGACGCTCAAACAGGGCCCAGTCGGGCCTGTGCAATGATGTTAAAATCTTAACAATCTTTTTAGGTGACTATGTAAAAAAAACCCACAGTAAAAGATGAATGCGAGATCGTTGCACAACGCTCTGAGGCTGCATGGCGCATGAAATATTCAGCCCCCAAGAGATTACTGGGCATAGTACAACAAAGCAGCAAAGAAAGAAAGAGGAGTGTTTGATAGTAAAATCTGAATTGCATTTTTTTTTAAATAAAAAAAAGTAATATTTGGAGGGAAAGAAGTTACTGATTATGGAAATATATGCATGAGCACAAAATTCAAAATGAACTGTAAACAACAGATCAAAAAGGCGCATTAGTGATAATGAGTGTTTGCATTAAGAAGCGCTTGGAACGGTTATGTGACATTACATAATGACGGCGACATGCTTGTGAAAAATGGCTACGATCTGATCATCTACACCAAAGAAACTTTATACAAACATCAGGTCTGAGAGAGCTGAAAAATAAACGAGGGGAGATTTAAAGGTGATCACAACGTGTGAATGCAGACGTCTTGCTTTCATTTATTTGCATATCAACTGAAAAGGCAACCTCCTGGGTAAGAGTTACATCCAAAGCCAAAGCGGAAGTATTTTACTTTTATTCTTATAGCTCGATAAAAATGCTGACCACACCCTATAAAGCAAAACGGTTACAACTACACCTGTCCTGGAACAGTCCTGACAACCGCAAATCTATCAGGTTCAGCTACATTTTTTTAACGCCGCCATCTTTTTAGTGGCATAAAGACCTCCTCCTCTCACCGGTTAGGTGAGGACTGAAAAGCAGTTTTCATTATGAGAGGCACTATATGATCATGTCATCAATGCTCTCAACCTACATTTTCCTGACAATGTTCAGATGAGTTTCGACACACACAGCTGAACTATGACTGCTGGAGCTGGGAAAGGCGTCAATGGACGAGCTGTTAGTGCTGATTGACTCACGCCGGCTCTGCTTGATTGTTTTGATGTATTTGACAAACTCCGATCAAATACAAGGTGGCTGGTAAGTGTTCAATGGGGCGGACACAGCCACCCACTTACATTGCCCTTAGTGAGATTGTTCCAAGTTTTGTTCCAAGAGGCGCTGCTACACCAACGCAAGTAAAAGACAAGACCAAATAACAACAGTGCCATCAAGGACGAAAGGTTTAACCGTCTCTGCTCGGGGTAGCTGTTGAAAATGAACACAAATCAGTGAAGGTGGCTGGTATTGTGATAATGAACAAAAACAGGTTCACTGCATTTTCCTGATAAAGGATGAGTGTGGCTTCAAAACTGCATTCATCCACCTCGAGTCTATCGTGTTAATCAGTGAGCTCGGCTGACAGTGGAATTTATTTTTTTTGGACGCTGTCTAATCCAATATCTCATACCTTTCTAGTTCCGACACTTTCAGTGTCAAATAAACCCAGGGTTTTTCAGACAAATATGTAAACTGCCATGCTGCTCGTGGACAGGGTGCTTTGTCTGAGCGTCAAACTGTTCTCAAAACAATAATGTGAGACCTTGACATGCAACTTTTAACTATAATGCAGGCCTTTTTTTCCAGATGCAAAGACAAGGCTGGCACTGTGACATGCCTGCCTTCAGCGGAGAGGTGCAGTCTGGCCTGTCTTTCTATCAAACTCTGGCCAGAGGAGAGGAAAGCACACTTCACTGACGAGATCTAATCACCTGTCCACCTCTGTCAGGCTTCAGCATTGCATTAAGTCACTTTTACAGATTATTCCAATAAAAAAAAGTTAAATAGGAGGCATAAAACATGATGAAAATTCTCTGTAACTGGAAATTCACTTTTTCAAAATCACTCTGCTGACAGGTCATTACTGAGGGTTCCTGAATAAAACCTTCAACTCTCAACTGCTCAGGCTGCGTCAGAAAGGGAAACAATAAAACTTGTGCCAAATAAGACCTGGATCACATGACCCGATGAGGTGAACCCCGAAGAGAGCAGCTGCTGGTGCAACAGTACCTTCAGCCTAAAAATGTAAATCAATTTGTTAAATAATAGACAAAACAGCAAAATAAATAACACAATGCTATGTTTTGTGAAATTGCAACTTGTGACAAGGAATTTACTAGGTTCAAAACACTGGTGGTAAGACTGGAAAGACCGCTAACTGTTAACTACATAATTAATCTGTGGTTCACATATCAGACCGCATGAGGTGAACGGCTCAAACTTCAGGCTATTACAACATTCAGAGCAAATAGGGATGTGTCTGGTTAAAAAAAAAAGAAAAAAAGAAGCTTATTTCATTTGAAGTGGTCTAACAAGGTACTAAAGTAGGTGCCATTTCTCATGGGTGGAATTATCAGGCGCTGCAATTAAAATCTGTCTATTTCTGCTGGCAGACAGTGAGTGCTGTTTGAGTATTGCTGGGCTTTGCCAGTCTTCCTTCCAGTCCTCATAGAAAAGCTCAGCATGAAAAGACTCAGCACATCAAATCATTTTTCATTCTGGAGCGCCCCTGATACAGGAACTCACAGATTTCATTGTGATGCAGCTGCTACATAAAAAAAAAAAAAAAAAAAAAGAGAGAGAGAGCCAAATCGTCTGTCTTTTTCATTCATTGAGCGAAAAAGAAACGATTACAGGTTGTTGAGGTAACATATAGTTCACTGTGGAATGAGGACACTGGGACAATACTGCCTCGTGTTGCTTTTACTTGTTCTTGTTTATTCAACCCGGGCTTCTGCCGAACGACAGCGAAACAGTCTCCGCCTAATTCATCTTTACAGAAACTTCATATCACAACGGAGTGAAGCACACTTGACCCGAGATATGGGTCATGACCAGCTCCCAACAACACCGAAGATACAAATTTCACACCCTATTCAGGTTCTTCTTCTTCGCTTGTAACAGGTTACATGTCTTGGCAGCGGCTTGTCCTCTGCACATGAATGAAGTGGTGAAGAAAGTGACCTTCTTTCATCCACTGACACTAATGATGTCACTGCTTCACTGTCAACACGCCTCGGCGCTCCGCAGCTAGTTTCATCTACCGCGGGCCTAATTCATATTCTGGAGCCGAACTGGTTCGTCTGAATTCTGTGAACAGAAGCCTGTAGAACATGGGTGAGATAGATGAATGGAACATTTAAAAACAAAATACAATCCCGGACTGTTGAGGCCTGGATGGCCGCCCAAAGTGCCATAAGACGTCCTTGTTCGCTGACAGACTAGGTTTTCAATAACACAATTCCAATACCGGCCTCCATCAAACCAGTTGCATGCATGACTTGACCACTAAGGGCCATGTCACCGGGCACAATAAACACTTCTGCTATTCTTGCCACTTCACACTGCAGATACTTAACAATGCGTGTCCTCAAATATTATCGGTCTGTGACACACAGGCCGGGACATTTCTCAAAACTGAAGCGATGATCCTTTAGCACGGGGTACGATTTGCTCAGTACGTGAAGGGAATAGACCCCCCCCCCCCCCCCCCCCCCCCCCTCGTCTATGCATATCCTCTTCTCACTGAATTAAAATTTTACCACAGGGGGTGGTGAGGATAAAATTGATCTCCCCTTGAGTGATTAAATCTAGTCACTAGCAGACCAGACAATCCTCCAGTAAGGGTCTTTTGTCTTTCACCTGAATCAGCACCACTGTGGACGCTTGAGCAACACCCCTAAACCCCAAAGGCTACCCGGAGAACGAGCCACTGTTGTTTCAGGATGGATTGAGCGCAGGGCAAATCTCACTGTACTAGTTTATATGTGACAGAGGAATTTCTTCTTTAGGACAGTGGCTTCAGATTAGAGATGCAAGGTGGATCACTGCAGCAAATATCTCGACCACAAAGAGATCTTGGTGGGAACAGTGAAAGCCACTGCTTTTCCCCACCCTCAACCCCACCCCGGGGGGCCTTGAGCAAAGCCCCAACAGTCCTGAGTGCTCCCCCGGACCCTGTAGTCGCTGATCTTTCACAATGGATTCATGCAGAGGAAAAATCTCAGTTCAATACTTTGCACATGTAAATGCAATGAAATATTTTCTTTCTAGGGATCCAAGTAAAGCAGGGCTGCCAACTCTTGGATGTTGATAGACACACTTTTTCTATGGTTATTGTAGTAATTTCTGAATGAATACTGGAATTTCTGTATTTTCAGAACCATTCAGTACAGAATAAATCAGATGTGCCTTTACAAAGAACTAAAACTACTTTTTTCTTCAACACTGTGTGTTTCTGTGGCTTCAAAAGACTAAAATAGGCCAACAAAACATCTACCTAGTTTGCAAAAGTTGTAGAGAGAATGCCATCCCAATCAGGAATGGACTTATCCGCCTCTACTTTCTGATCCAACGGATGTAGCGGATTACATCTATCTAGAACAAAAACATTGGCAATCTTCAACTGTGACTGTTTCTCCCTCTACGTAAAAAACACACTACTTCCACTGCTGTACTGTTTACACCTTGTGTCACAGTTTCTTCTGTTTGAGCAGTGAAAAGAGATTGGACAGAACAAAGGGGGAGAGTCACACCGAGAGCAAGCGACATTTCTCATGTTGGAATAACACGGCCTGTGCCTCGGCTCAGAGTCACCAGGATGTCCTCCAGCTCAAAGTTTGATGACATTTTGGGAGGTGTGGGAGATCCACACCAGCTGCTGGTCGCACCTATCAGAACTGCGATCAAGATTTAATCGTTTTCAGAGCACATGAACCCCACGAGTGGAAACCTTGGCTTGGAAATTTGAGCTGGGCCAGACTGCTTTGTTCCTCCAAATTAAAACTAATTGGGCTTTTGAGTTGTGAAGGATAATCTTGGTGGTGCTTCTGCTCAGGGTAAAGGCAACAGGTGCTTTAGCAATCTGCCAGATAGGAAGAGGTCAATGTGCACGGTGTGCAGGTGGAACACTGGCTGGGAAAGCACTGTGAGGACTCTTGAAATATACAACTACTGCTTTACCGCTCGGCACAATCGTCCGTTCAGTCGGAGTAAAACTATTTTTAATGTTTATGAGGCAGAGCTTTTAGTAGAACCCGGTACTTACGAGGTCATGTGAATGATTAGTTGATTAGACAGTGTCTACGAAAGCCGGGACTGAAGTGGACTGTACGGTGGATGGTCTTAATAATAGGATTTGGGGATTAGATCCTAATAACCAGGTTACCTGAGAGAGAATGCTTTTCTTCTTGAATTCATTAACGCAAAGATATTTCTGGACTGTTGCTGTAATAACCTGCAACAAATGTCATTTTCTGATAAATATTTGGTTCATTTATTGGACATGGTACTCCAGTGTATACTGGGGGTATTTGGTGGCTTCAGCAGGGACAGCAGCTAAAGTCTGACTGTAGAAGGGAATTAAAGAACATCACATTTTTAGATTTACAATTATTGGACAATGCCAAACATGCTGCCGAGATCAAATAATAAAAATAAGATATAATTTAAAATATATTTGTATTTGATGTTCAATCTCTTTGTCCACAAATGGTGTAACGGTACCAAAGGCATAATAAACAGAGCGAAACAAACCAAAACGTCAGCCATAACAATAAAACCAAGAGTAAACACTTTTTTTTCAAAGCAATGGAAATGAGGGGCAGCCGTTAACCAGAAAGCACCACGAGTGAATCATGAGGAATGAGATGTAAATAAAACAGTCATGTGCTGTTATAATGCTGGTAGAAGCGTAACATGGGGATCAATGTGTGTTACAGTGGATTAAATGAGTCAATCCTGAGGTGGAGTTAGCTTTTTGTTATTCCTGCTCTTATCATGCTGCCCGACTGACACCAAGACTTCCATGTGTGCTGTATAAATCACTTGCCTTTATGTAACATTTGCTGTCAATCAAAACAAAGAATCACCCTTTAAACAGGCCATTCTTGCCAAGACAGCTAATATATTCAGGCAATCTGCATATATATATAGATATCAGTCAAAACAAATAGCTCAGATGACTGAGTTTAACATATCAAAACATTTGTGACTCTGCAAGCAATGTGATAGTGTGTAAAAAGTGAAGAGTAAAAAAAAAAAAGACATTTTTTTTAAAAGAAAAATCTACCATTATTAGTAAATTTGAAAAGGGCACCGCTGATGAAGAGCAGCCCTAAAAAAGAAAAAAAAAAAAAAAAAAAAAAAAAAAAGAAGAGCAATATCTGATATCTTTCAGCCTGAAAACTGCAGAAACTTATGTTGAGAAGCATCAGGCCCAAATGAGGAACTTTTGCTTTGAGGTTTTCACATGTTTTCACGTGTTTTCACCAGAGAAGACAAATCTGATTGTTTTGTTGCAATTACACACAAAAAAAAGCTTCAAAAATTAAAGAGAAGTTTTGTGCTGTGAACATATTATCAAATGGTAACACATCAAAAACTTTTCAGGTGGGTAGGCTGTCAATTTCAGTCCAGTCCAAATTGAATAATCATGCAGTCCTTGAATAAGGAGAGTTTGAAAAGTTAAAAGTTCATTTTATCTGAATATATGAATTTTTTTTCAGTTCAATGCAGAGTTTTTACACTCAGGCAATTTGTCAGAAAAATAAATATGAAGGTGAATCACCACCAGTCAATGATTTGGCATCAAATCGTGCTAAAGTAAAATTAGTGTAATGTTGCCGATATTTGTGTCAAACTTAATATTTGAAGGTAAAGGTTACTTATGACACATTAACACAGCTGGACACACTTTTTAACACTCAATTTGCCAGACACAACATCTACAGCCGTCATACAAGAAAAACAGTGACGGTAAATGTGGTTTAGGCCCGTTCGCCAGCTTTGGTTTCACTTTCAATTGACGCCGACTGCTAAATAAGGCGACGCTTTGGTAGGCCATGAGTTACAAAAATGTGGCAACGGTTGCCACAGCTTGTTGTGCAAACACGAGTCGAACTCTTTGCATTGGCATTTCTGAAGAAGACACAGGTCAACTAATATGAAGACACTTGAAATTTATGAGTATCTGTTCTGGCAACTTCATTAAAATCATCGAACCTGGAAGAATCTTCAGGATTTCATGTTTTCAGGGTCTGTATGAAGACAGATTTGTATAGTTTGTTAATTTTAGAAGAAGGCATTGACGATAGACCAGTAACAATGAATAGTACATCATCTGTTCCACTCTGTCATGTAGAAGAGCAACAGCACGGACTTTACATTCACTGTGCTGCAATATCTCTCAAGTAATGAATGAAAAGCCCTGGTGGCAAAGCCATTAAATCTCCAAAATATCTAAAGGCGGTTCGGATTGATTATTAAAGTTGAGACTGTTCATCAATTATGCAACCTGTCCTTCACAGACGTTTCAGTTCAGTGACAAAAGTTGATGTTTCCAAAATGCGTTCTCCGTTAAGTAATCAAATCGAGAGAGATATTCATGGCTGGGTTTCTTTTATTTTTCAAAGGTTGGGACATTTCAAAGTGAAGATCTTGGCTTCAGTAGAGCTGCAGATGGAATACCAAGTGACGTGTGATCGTATTTCAACATCCACATCTCTTACGCCTCCTCTTTCATATTAGAAAAGTCATGTTTTTCCTCTGAAAGACAGTAAACGTTGAGACGACTCAATACCGCAGAGTTGGTTGTTTTGTTATTCCCACAAAGATCGCAGTCAGCCCGTTGCTGTACCTGCACTTGCAGCAGCTATTCACCAAACTCTGAACTCCCTGTATCTGCTATAATAACAGCAGCACCCAAAAAAAAAAAAAATAAAAAAACCAGGAAGTGTCCCAAATAGGTACTGCCAATCGCCTCTCGTGACATTTTCAAACTTGGAAATGTGCTACGAATACTTCCCAGATTCTCAAACTGACTGTAGTACAACGCCGCTGTCTTTGTTTGGGCCCGAGTCAAATTCAAAGTACTATGCTAAAGAACAAACAAAAAAAAAAAAAAACACACACATTTTGAACTCCATAGCAAATTGAAAGCTTTCTCTGACAGCAGTGGTGGTGTTTTCATATCTGTCGGCTCAAATTCAAAGACGTCACACTTCGTTCAGTAAAAATAAATGCCTAGCAACTGCAAAGTTTCAGTCTTACCTAACATGTCTGTGTGATCAGCACTTCTTCCACTGCAGGAAGTCCTACTTACATGAACACATACACAAATAAAGGTTGAAAGGTTCAATATAAATTGTGCAGTCGGACAGCTGCTGGGCTGAAAGCGAGGATGAGAAACCAGAGGTCAACCTCAACAGATGGTTCACACCAAAGATATCTGCACCAAACAAGACTACAAACTTCTAACCGAGACATCTTCAGGCTTCAGCATTAACCAGAGAGTTCCTACAGGGCTCATTTGTAAGCAATTTATTTATCCACGTTGCTTTACAGGAGCTATAAAACTAATGGTGCACAACACAAATTGCAAATATTCCCCGACCAGATGTTTTTACACACACAATTACTAGAGGTCCGACTACAAATGCCAGTAAAAACATCTATTGTTTAAAGCTGTGGCTGCTTAAATATTTCCTGTATTGAAATGCACAATGTCAGATTTAAATGCTCAAAGAGCAAAACGGATAATTTTATTTGCAGTGCATGTGTCATCTTTGTATCTGTGCTTTCAAGTGTTACATTCCACATCTGAAGACGCGATGCCGATACAGCAGCATCTCCTGTTAGGCGCCGATAAAGGTGAGAGCAAAGAACAACAACAAAGGCTCGTGTTTGCAGAAGCAGATTTGATCTGTGTGAGCAGAAAAACAAAAACGAAACCCATCCTTTTTAAAATACAGAAAACATAGCGGATCATACAGGTTGTGGTTTGCCAGCATAATGATGATAGAATGAACAGGAAACACTGCAATATGATACTGTCACATCAACAGGTGGAACTTCATCAGTAATCCTTTAAATCACAGTAACAACCACATTAAATGCACCTTTCAACGCAGCTGAAGAGATTAGCAGAGCCAGTCTGGTCACATAGCAGACAACTACATTTGGAATTACTACAGAATCTTAAAATCTGAGAGTGAGTTATCAGTTTGGTGGTCATTTTATATTCCAGAAGCTCTTCTTTGACATTTAAATGAAATTTTGTCACAGCTCTGAAAGTTATTTAGCCTCACTTGTTTATTGATGCCAGTAATGATCTAATCTGATCTATTTCTGGAGCGCAGCTTCGACAAAATCCTAATTCTGAAGATATGCTCTTGCTTGCTTAGTGGACAATTATTAAACAAAACTGCGAAAGGCATGTTTATTATTGCTTCAATACTGGAAGTTACAACATGTTTGAAACTGCTGTCAAGCTGTTTGAAGGCACGTTTATCGAAGGATTTAGAGACCCCTTTCACTGGGCATTGATAATCTGTCTATCCTGTCCTGACATGGAAACGCCACACGTTAATGGGGTTAAATGCCACGAGATGGGAATCGATTGGATTGGATTGACCACATCTGGGGATGATGAGACTTGAGCGGTGATCAGCTGTCAGCCGGGTGTAAATGCCATCTGTACAGTGAGATGACCCGGCAAAGCTGAGAGGCCAAACCAGATGCTCATCCTGCTACATTAATCAAACCAAGCAAAAGCTACAACAAGCAGAGGAAACTTACAAATCATCACTCAATATTAGTCATGAATAGTTGTGGTGAAGTTCTTGACCAAACTGCAGCATTAAATCTGTATATTGAGGTTCAACACAGGCAGAAGCTGGGAACAAGATGCATTAATGTCTAATATTAATGTATAAAGAGAAAATCATTTGTGATCTTTATGGGATCTAATGTATTATGATTTCAAGCTGATCATTAAGACTGAAAGAATAAAATGAATTACCCGTTACTGGCAAAAAACTAAAACTAGTCTCCATCATCACTTTAACGCTGGAGTCAATGCGAAAATCACTCTGGAAGTGTTTTCTATTAAACTGTTAATTCCACACATTTAGCATTCGAAAAGCGCCCCCCTCCAAGCCAACATTATTCAAACTTCGATAAATAAATAGCATGGAGGGGAAACACACTAAACCCAGAAGATGGATTTGTCCACTCAAGGCACTTTGTTTCTCCCATGAAACTGTTGTTGTTACCAACGTGCTGAATACTGATAGTCATAAAAAAAAATCTCTCCTTGCAAAATGTGAATACGATTTTTTTTAAATAACATTCCAAATGAATGAGATGATCAGTGAAGATGTTCATGTTCTATTGATTATTTGGCCCGATTAGAGAATCAGAGCAGAAATGAAATTTGAAAATGAAAGGACTTCCCCCAGCTTTAACCCTGATCATAAAGCCTTGTTTATATGACAATTACACAAAGCCACTAAACTGGGGAAAAAAATAAACACAGCTGGAAATAACTGTTTACAGACATCTGAATGATGAGTTTCAGTCAACTGACCTTAAACCTACAAGTCAAATGACAGAGGGACTTTTTCGGTTCATAGAAAATAATGACCCAAAAAAGGATGAACAACTTGTACACCAAATAAAGATAATTTCCAGCTTCATAATGGAGTCAAAGTTAAGATTGTGTCATGAAAAATAATTTATATAATAACTTTTGAAACAATTTGCTGGTTTAATGACTGACAGTGAAATCACCTCAGGTCTGCTTGGGAAACACTACAGCAGTCTTTCAGTAAGGTGCTCCTTTATCCTGCCAGACACTGTGATTAGTTATCGTTTCAGCAGTATGAATGGACTTGATTTCATTCTGTGATGTGTTTCATTTTTCCCTGGATCCTTGGTTTGAATCAGACTGGAACTGACAAGAGTTCAACAAGAAACAGAGTGCACCCCTGCCATTCAATGAACCTGATCTAATCTTACAAACACTCATTACATTGGACGACTTAACACCAACATGCTGCTGCTCTCACAATTAAATCCCCCCCTCTGAGATGAGCCAAGCATAATTTATCCTGGAATAACGTGCCGGGCCTTAACTAGGTGGTCATTTTATTCACGTAGACAGCGCATTTCACTGACCACAGCATCTCTGAGCCTTTAACAAGCACGACCCCTCAAATGTCTCCCTGATTTCAGCGTGACTACCTCACGAATCCAAATAAGCAAGTTGTGATAAACCGATGGTTTGTCACCAAACAGACACTCGTAATTTGTGACATGCGACGCTGTTTAGCCTTCTACGACTGAACCTTTGTTATTGTGAGCAGCGGGTCGACGACGGATGCTAACCAGCTAATCGGCTAATTCGCTGGCACGGCTAACGTCAACGAATCGGCTTGACATTGTCATGCAACGCTGGTTTTACTGTGCAACAAGCGGCCACATCATCGGGTCGAGAGCAAGCCGTCGCCCGGTGACCCCAATGTGCTGATCGGACGAGTGCGGGGCAGCTAGCCCTTTAGCATCGCCTCACAATAGCAGCACTGGATTTGACCGAAGCATCAGCTGGTGCTACCGATTAGCCGCGGCTAGCTAACCTGCAGCTAGCCTAGCTGTTAGCAGTAAAATATCTGGATCTGGAGGATTTCTGCTCTATAGTCGAGTATAAATGCACCTGAAACAATCAACACAGAAAAGGGAAAACATTTCAGTGATTTGAGAACGATATAATGCATTGGTGTAGTGAGGAATTGCAGCCCGGGGTGGGCAGTGAGAAGCAGTAGCTAATGTCTGGTAGCTCCGAGTAGTCGGCGGCGGCTGTGCGCACTCACCAGGATGAGTAGCCCTGCTCCGCCATAGCGCCGAAAACAGTGGGCTCCGCGGCTGTGGCTAACACAGATTCAGGTCCCGGTGACAACCCGCTGGGACCCGGGGAGAGCTTTTCTGCTTTTCCTTCACAATCCGACGCCCTTAGCAGTTACTTTTAGGTGACAACATGGTGATACATTCCGGCGGCAGCTAGTAGTCACTAGCTGAATCTCTTGCGATTGAAACGAGAATGATGGTTTGCTATCGTTAGGTGGACAAGACAAAGCACCCCGAGAAAAAAAAAATACCCCACACAGATGTTATTTTCGTCGGTTTCGCTAATGTCCTGCCGTCACCCCAGCCCGAGAAGGCTCGGTCTCCAACGATGCTACACCCACTGTAAATCCATATTCAGCGCGACGTATCCAGGAGAAATTCGGATATTCCTCAGGTCTGCACCCCTAGCTGTTATGGAAGACGTTCAGCTTTGTTTTCTATGGCGAGAATCCACGGGAACGCGCAAAATCGCCCTGCTGTGGAGGTTTACAAGTAGGACGTGCACTGAGACGGTTTCCCTTCAGCTGGCGGCGGCGCAGCCTATCACATCCAGTCAGCCGACAGCGGCGGATAATGTGCGCCTGGATCCAGTCCGAGGGCCAAATCTCATCAAACTACTAAATATCCTTTCAGTCCTGACAAACGCCTCAACCTGACATTCATTGGAAACGCATTTTGCACTGCCATCTAGAGCTGCTAAATGATGTTTCTCAATCAGTCTTAGTCAATTTATAGCGTTTAATTTTTTTTTGAATGAAAAACGTCCAAATTTGTGAGTACCAAAAAAAAAAAAAAAAAAAAAAATGAAACACACTTGAGTTCAGGGGCCACATACAGCCCAGTATCATCTCGAAGTAGTCATACCAGTAAAATAGTGCCATAAAAACCTTTAAATTTCCACTGAATTTTTTTCTTTGCTGATGCAAATAAAACGTAATAGACATTGACACAGAACCAAACAATTACTACTGAAAATGGCTACAATCTCAACACAAAGCCAGTTTCAGCGGTGAAAAATAAAGTGAAATGTATCAAAAACTTGTGCTATAGTAATTGCTGTTCAGCATTTTTTTTTAAAACAAACTCATGGTTTTTTAGGCTAATGCTAGTTTTTTTATCTTTTATGACAGCATCAAGAATATCTCAGCTCCAGTCTGTGTTTTGAACCTTTAAAAAAAGATAGTCACACCATTGACATTATCTTAAGTCATAAAACTATAAATCCTTATGATTATCATCACTTTTGAGTCATTAGAAAACTCTTATACATTATAATATACTATAATGTCAACAGTTAAAACACAGCCATCACTGAAACATCACTATGAACAAACAATCCTCATGTCATCATCAAACCCTGTACATTGCCAGAATCAACTCTTTGCATCCCTTTTTGAATTGGCACGCATTTGACAACCCTTCAGTCTCCATGCTTAATTTGTGCCAGAGTTTTACAGCACAAACTGTTACACAACAACTTTTTAGAGTAGTATGGACTTTATGGGTTTCAAACTGTAACTTTCCTCTTAGATCATAGCCATTGTCTGTTACAGAACAGGTAGTGGATATTGACAGGTAATAAGTTATTCTTTGCTTTGTAAATTATTTGAATAGTTTTAAACTCTACAAGATCCATACATTTTAAAACTTTTGATTTTCAGAAAAGCGGATTTGTATGTTCTTGAAAGCCAACATTGTGTACAATTGTTGTGGCTCTTTTTTGCAGTATAACAAATCTTTTCAGGGAACTAGCATAAGGATTTGGCTGAATAAATCTGTTTAAAAACCCACCTCTGACACTCCTGCTTTACAGATGACCTTGTAAAATAGTTTGATGTTTGGAGAAGCTGTATTTGATTTTCATGGCATAAGTAAAAGCTACTATGTGTGATAAAAATACTGTAAAGAATTTTGGGTACAAAAAAGGAGCTTTTCTGTTGTACTGCAATTTTCTGAGACGTACTTGTACTTTACAGTGAAAGCTCCATGACTCATGACAAACATTTTTCTAAGTTATATTAATGTACTGAAATGACCCTACAGTGGTGTCGTGGTTAGCACTCTTGTGTCAGACTGAAAAATGTTTCTGTTTTGAGGCCAGGATTTCTGTGTGGGCTTTCTCAGGCACCCTGGTCGGCGTTTGTCCTGTGATGGTGACCCATCTACGTAACCTACCTTCATTTTTAGTGGGCTTAGATCTTCTCCAGCTCCGTGTGACAACTAGTTACATAAAATCTAACAGGAGGAGGGAAGAACATGCTCATACCAATGTGACACACTGCTAGACTGACCTTTGTAATCTGCCGTGATAATGTGCCCACACCCTTCCTTCAGCTGGGACTGATAAAGATTTACCTCATTTAGGTCAAGATGTCACAAACCATGGAAATCTCGACAGAACATGACAGAGTGCCACAGTGGAGATCCAGCGATAGCAATCCACAGAAGGCGCAAGAATAAGCAACGTCAATTAAAAATGTTTGTGATAGAAATAGATACTAAGAAAGTGCTTTGATCCTTTGCTTGTTTATTCTTGCAGAATATCTGCTGACTGGATTGACCTGTTTCCCTTGTTTTACAGGGTGGTAAACGTTTTAAACAGGAGCACTCACCACACATGCTGAGTTGTTTTCAGTCTCAATGCATCTGTATTTAACAAACCTCAGCTAAAGGGCAATCATTTCCACTGTAGACGTCAAAGGCTGATTTCCAATCCTCTTCTTGAAAGCTTTATTAGCTCTGCCAAAGATTTTATATGAACAAACACTGTAACATCCCACCTGGCATCCCTGAGGTATAATATTCGCCCCTCAATATTGAAGTGTTGAGGACAGAAAACAGCAAACGCTTGGTGAGTCGTGCAAAAGTCCAGCTCCAGACAGGGTTTTGTCATTCAGCTGGCCTTTGACATTAGATTCAGATTCAAAAATACTCACGACAAGAAATCCTGAGTGGATACTCAGTGTCTCCACAGCATGGACATAACAATCCCCTCAGTCTGTAACTGCTGGCAAGATGACATTTAGCTTTTAATTAAATGGTTTAAACAGTTTCTGAAAACAATCACGGTTATTGTGATCTTGGGTATTTCACATCTTTTACATCATCTGGTCAACATTTCAATTAGCTTTTCTCAGCAATGACCGCTATGGCCTCCAGAACCAACAGCAGAGCTGGAGAGTCTTTGTCTTGTTCTTTTCAAGGAACCTTACCAGGAATGAGTTCTTTGGAATAACTAAAATACCACTGAATCATTAAAATGAAGGTCTTTAACATTTTGTAAAAAACTGTCAACATACAGAAACAGATAAAGACCTTAATAATCACCTTTTTTTCTCTGGGTATGATCTATGTGTTGAATAAACTCTGATGTCTTCCGGTAGAGATTTTGCCTATAGTAGAGACATTTTAAATTTCTTCTGAAGGAGAGTTCTGAAAGACTAGTTTCCAAAAAGGAGTCAGCTGATCTTCTACAAGTTGTCAACGTAGTCACAGCGATGTGGTCATTCGGTTTCAATATCAGAACATAAAATTACCAATCCTAATGATTATTTTGTGTGTGATCCACACAAACCAACAGGAAACGTGCATATAATGCTACATCTTGTTTATGATGAACAGACAGACCCGTGTTGAGATGGATGCATACAGAGATGGACTAAGTGAGGAGAGGATATACTTGACAAAAAAAGAAACTTCACACATTCTAATCTTGATGATCTAATCTAATCTTTGCCTCTGAAGTTTTCTGCACTGAACTTGTGTGCAGAATGGCGTCATCGAAATAGTGAAGCTTACAGAACACACGGCAACAAATATTGCAGAATAAAACAAAAGTATGATATTTATTGTCACTGTCTGAACTCAAACAGTGGGCGCCTCGGGGACAGAAGCAGTATTTCAGTCTGTTTATTGAAGTTTGAAAGAGTTGTGTGTCATTCCACAAGGCAGCAGGGAGAACAGGTGATGTCCAGGGCGGGCTCCGTCCTTCAAAATACAGCAGGACTTACAGCACCTATAGCAGGACTTCACCTGAGGCCAGATGTTTGTAATCCAGGAGATCCAGCTCACATTAAAGTGACTGTCTGGCCGCCTCACCCAACATTTACTGAGCTTGGACAGATCCCAAGTGGTCCAGGCCTGACTCAGCAAAACGGCTTCAAGACATGGAGTTCACAGTACTTCACTGTGAGGATTATGTTCTCATGTTGTTATGCGGTGCCCTTTTCACATCGTGCTGCATTTTCTTCCTGAACAATTCAGCCTCAGTTTCACCAGTCCACAAAAGATTTTCCAAGTCGCATTGTGACGTAGTGCTGCATGGTTCTCCCAAACAATCCAGCCTTAGTTCTAGTCATCCATGACATATTTACCAGGAAGACTTGTGCTTGTGTCTAGGTTCTCTTTAGGAAACCCTGAGTACGTTTAGTTTTTCCTCTTGTCTTTGGGAAAAGATGCCTGCTTACACTGTGGTGTCTTTCCATAAACACCATGTTTAACGTTCTGTGTATTACACATTCACGAACATGCACTAGTGAAACAAGTGGAGGCACAGTCAGGGATGGCGAAGATGACTGTATTCGCCCACAACTCATATTTGCATCTACTCCACCTCCATCTCCACCCTCGCCAAACTACAAGCATGCATTTCTAAGAGATAATGCCACTAGGTGTGACTCCACTTCCTTTTTCCTGTCACTGAGCTGTCAGAATGCATTGAGTCAACCTGGCTCTGAACCTGCAACTAGTCAATGCAGCCACAGGTGTTACTTTCTTCCCTTTGTTTTTACTGTATGCTAATATAACAACGGATTTGCAGCTGTGTGTGTCCAATTGTGACTGACAACACTTTAATGCAGTCTCCAACATTATACTTTAATGTGAATGAACAATGCCTCAATAACAGCTACAAATGTACAATACATTGTAATACAGCTTTCTGGATGTTGACAATGGGCACGGCACATGATCAGAAGTCAGGTTCAGTTTACAATGGAACCAACAATTGTGCTTGAAAATAGAAAACTTTCCCGTGAGGGCTTAGCCGGGGCCAGATAAGACTGTGTCTCTGCTGTAGATAAAGATGCCATTAGGGTTTAGAAAGGGGTCAGTGGGATTCCCTCTAGCCAAAGAGTGTGCGGATTACCAAAGTCTGCAAAGAGCTGCTTTTCTTCCAGATTACGTACAATCTGTTCTCAGCTACAGAGTCACATATTCACAAGACAGAGGCAGCATGTAGCACAAAGCAACAAGGATTTGATTTTATTATTATTATTTTTTTTTTTTACTGGAGCATTCATCAACTTCCCTCATACAGCAAAACGGGTGCAACTGAGGTTTGTCAGAGCAGCAGTAGCCTCTACTGCTATTGAAAACAACTTATCTTTACTGTTTGAAATGTCAATGCATGTGGCTTCAGGAACAGTCCGTTACCATCCTTTCTGTCCGAACTGTGAAGCTCACAGAAAAGAAAGTTTTTCTTCTCCTGCTGGATGCAGAAAGACAGGAATAAACTAGGGGTGCGCCGATGCAACACCGTGCCGCCACACGCTCCAGCTCGCTGCTAATGAGTGTTTAATCATGTTGAGCATTTAGCATCACTGGTGCACGAGCCCCGAAAACTCTTTAGCATGTGGCATGCAGGATGGCTCAGAGTAAAATCATCCTGGATCCACGGAGCAGCTAATCTCATAAAGGACACTGGGCTCATTCTGCTGGCCCCAAATGTCACAAACTATAGCTTCTGCCTCCTCTTGATATTAAGGCAGATCATAGTTTACAGTCTGGATTAGATTTTTCATTCTCATTAAGATTAAAGAATATCCAAAACACGGACATCGAAAACTGAGAAATATAGTACATAGAAAAGGGTATTTTCATGATATTCAGATACAGAACATGACACTAGCCCTTGCAAAGTCAGTGAAGGATACTTTATATCAATGTTTATGATTGTAAGATATGCTATGAGCAGAAAAAATGAGGTAATATCTGAACAGCAAGTAAGTATATTGCAAAATAAAAAGTCCCTCCTTAGCTTTATTTCAACCCCTCTGGAATGATGTGTATTATTGATGAGCAGCTTGTCTCTTTTTTGGATTATGACAGCTGCAATAAAGCAGCACAGCTCGGAGCGGCCACGCTGCTTTGTTTGCTGGGAATAGGACCTTCCTAACATGCCGCTTGAACACAGCATTAAGTGCACTGAAGAAGAGCAGACAAGTCTATCCAGTACCAAGTTTACACAAGACGAACCTAGACATCAATCTGGATCGACAAGTCCTCTGACCTCAGCTGACGCTGAAATCTTCATCCTCAGGCAGATCCTCTGCACCGGAGGAAGTTACGGTTATCTTTCATCTGTAAACAAAGAACCACAAAATCAGGCTTAGTGGAAAATCAGGCTCAGTGTGGCTTGACCTTAAAACAAAATGAAACAGGATCACCGGTTTAAAACAATAAACAGAGAGAAGAGAAAACAAATGTCAACTGACTCCTCAATCATGTGTTCTTCCCTGAAAATTTTGCACTCAAGCGCAACTGATGTTACATAACCTTATTTGTAGATAAGCAGAAGGAAATGTTCAATGGTTTGAGAGGAAAATGCTCCAAAGTGCATCTGTTTACAATACCTGACACACACAAACTCACACACAGAATTAAAAATTATTCAGTCTCACACATGCACAGGAGGAACGTACGGTTCCTTTTGTCACTTAGTTGATGATGGTTGTTTTAAGGCTGCTCCCTCCCGGATTTGTCACAGCGGATCATCGTCCATGTTTGACTTGGAGCAGGTTTTAAGACGGACGGTTTTGCCATCACAATCCTCAGTAAGATTTTGGAGCGGTGTGATTTCACAATCAATCCTCCAGCCAGAAGCTGTTCTATCTGGAGCCCAGGGGTCTGCAACGCACTGCTCCTAAGCCAGATGTGGCTCTTCAGCCAGATGTGGCTCCCTGCAGCTTTCACAAAATGATGTGTAAATAGTTCTCTAAAGAATGAAAACCTCTGACACAATTGAAATGGTGTTAATTGCTAAAAGTAGCTGAGTTTGCCAAAACAAGAAAACAATTCTAAAGCTTGTTAAAAAAAAAAAAAAACCTTTTTAAATATCCACAACTGTTAAAATGGATGAAAAGCTAACTAGCACGGGCAAACAGATACAATCACTAAAATGACTTAACAGTTGAAATTAAAATAAAATGTTAATGCTTCTCAGTTTTTGTTGTTAAAATATCACTAATTTAACATAAACTGCATTTCAGCAAATACAGCTAAATTAAATATGCAAATTCAAATGTTGTATGGTCTTTTTGAACATTAAGCGCGTTTATGGCTCCAGACAAATTGCACAATGGAAACAAAGAATAAACTAGATACAAAGTACAATGTATAAAGTACAACAAAGAGAAAGCAGTTAAAATGACACTATCATTGTAAACTGCTGATCAAAACGTCCATCTTCTCTACCGCTGTATGTGGTGTTGGGAGATCACAGGGCACCGGAGCCAGTCCCAGGTAATTATGGGTAAGGATCCACCCTCGACAGGTCGCCAGTCCATCACAGGGCAAACACAGGGAGACAAACTGCACACACTCACATTCAATTAACCTCACATGCATGTTTTCAGACTGTTGGAGGGAACTCCAATACCCACGCGCACACACTGCCTATATTTGTGCACCAACAGGTCAAACTAAAAACTTGAATGACGTTCGATGCCATTGTTGCTACAATAAAAACATTTATTGTTCTGAAATAATCATGAGAGGAACAAAACAAGGACAATTAGTTCAGTTTTAAACTACTGATAAACAAAGCCACCCCTTAATGTTCCCTATGAGAACAATGTGCCTCAACAGCTCTGACACCATGACCTTATTATCATGGCCAAAAGAGGGCGCTGTGGCAACAAGTGCTGGAATGCTTGAAAAGTGCTGCTTTTGCATGACCTGTGGGGTGACATAATTTAGAAGAATAAAGACTCAAACGGAACAACAAGTAAGTATGAACAAAGCAGTACAGTTTGAATGAAGGAAATTCAAGTCATTCAATGTGGCTCATGCCCAAAAAAGGAATTCAAGGAAATTAATGTAGTTTTTTGTAAATATGGTTTACTATGCAAATTTATGTGAAAACAAAAAAAAAAAGAGGTATTAATATACAGTGTGTGCCTTCTCGGGGCAGCAGGGTGGGGTAGTGGTTAGCGCCGCTTCCTCACAGTGAGAAATTCATTTCATGTTCTCCATCTCCTGCATGTGTATGTGGGTTAGATCATATTATATAATTCCTCAAAAAAAAATGTGTGTGTGGTATTGTCAGTTTCTCCGTGTTTGCTATAATAAAGTGGTGACCTGCCCAGGGTAGACCCTCCATCAGTCCAGATGGGATCAGCTCCTGTCTGCACCGAATAAAGAGGGACGTACACACTTCTGTCCACCAGGTAGCAGTATTCACCACAAAACCAAAAACCTCTACACAAAACAAGTTTTCCGGGTGAGTTTATCTTCATTTGGTGATATTGATCTCAGCGGTATATCCATAATGTCTTCAGTTTCATCATGCACTGTATTCACAGATTCGGTGCAAAGAATGAAGCAAATATTGAATCAATAACTCGCATTCCACTC